>NC_037677.1:90252365-90552365 GCF_003255815.1 Theropithecus gelada
CCTTTTTTTTTTTTTTTTTTTTTTTTTTTTTTGAGACAGAGTTTCGCTCTTTTTGCCCCGGCTGGAGTGCAATGGCGCGATCTCGGCTCACCGCAACCTCCGCCTCCCAGGTTCAAGCGATTCTCCTGCCTCAGCCTCCCGAGTAGCTGGGATTACAGGCATGTGCCACCACCCCGGCTAATTTTGTATTTTTAGTAGAGACGGGGTTTCTCCATGTTGGTCAGGCTGGTCTTGAACTCCCGACCTCAGATGATCCACCTGCCTCGGCCTCCCAAAGTGCTGGGATTACAAGCGTGAGCCACTGCGCCCGGCTAACATCTCCCATTCTTAACTATTTCATGTCCTTTTTCCTCCTTTCTTCCTTTTTAGTCCATGCTTCTCCTTTTCCTGCTTTCCTGGCTTGCACCTGGAGCATGGTGCCACCATAACCTATTATACTTTCCCAGATCTAGTATCTGATTGCCTGTCAATCACTTGCAGACCATCATAGCATGTGAAAGAGAAAGTAGTAGATTCATTTTATTTTGGTTTATTCTAGGAGTATTAGCATTTTAATAGAGCATGTCGTAGATAAAATAATTGTTACTGAACCCCCAAATAGCATCACATGGCTAGGAGACTGTTCTGCTCATTCATAAAAGCCATTTGTTTTTTGTGGTAAAATATACATAACATTAAATTTACCACCTTAACCATTCTAAAATTCTAAACAGTTCTTTGGCATTCTAAAACAGTTCTTTGGCATTAAGTACGTTCACGTTGTTGTGCAATCATCACTGCCTTCCATCTCCAGAACTTTTTTATCTTCCTCACCTGGACCTCTGTACCCATTAAGCACTAAGTTCCCATTTCCTGCTCCCCTGCCCCAGTGCCTGGCAACTACCTATTCTACTTTCCATCTCTATGATTTTGACTGAAAATAGCCTTATTTTGCCCTGTTCAGAAGAACAAGCTCAGGATTCCTCTGTGTGAGTTGCAAGTGTTACACAGTGTCCTGTGTATCTAGGTGGACCCGCTCATTCATGCGTGGACCCATTGCTGGCAGGCAGTCCTGGTGATGAGCCTAAATGACCATGTGTTATGCCAAAGAAGAGAAGGGGGCTGAAAGAGAAGGCATTCTCGCCTCTACCCCTGTAAACTCCCTTCAGACTCATTAATTCTCTGACCCCATGGAAAGGAAACTTGGACTGAGGAATACTAACTGTGTTAATAGAAAACCCACATTGCTGAAGCAGATGTAGCCAGTATGTTAGGACATGAATTACTGACAGTTAAAACCAGGTTCATGCATAATAATATTGATGAAATCTAGCCTTTTCACTAAGGCAATGGCCCAGAAAGCAGGAATGGTCCATGGAGAAGTGGAGAAGGTAGGCAGTGTTCTCTATGGCCAAAGTCACAAATGGGAAGCCTGCAGGACAGACTCAGCTCAGAGTTGTCTTGTTTAACCTGCACAATGTATTTTTAAATGTGGTTCAGGGCCGGGCAAGGTGGCTCCCACTTGCAAACCCAGCACTTTGGGAGGCCGAGGTGGGAGGATTGCTTGACCTCAGGAGTATGAGACCAGCCTGGGCAACAGGGTGAGGTCCCATCACTACAACAAATAAGAATAAATTAGCCAGGCGTGTGTGGTCCCAACTACTTGGGAGGCTGAGGTGGGAGGATCACCTGAGCCTGAGAGGTCAAAGCTACAGAGACCTATGATCACATCACTGCACTCCAGCCTGAGCAACAGAGACCATGTCTCAAAAAATAAAAATAAATGTGATTCATTGGCAGATTTAAAAAATTTGATTTCCAGTTTCACTAGAAAAATCTGGCTATGCAGCCCTGGAGTCCTGCCTGGCAACAAAATAAGGCTCTCAGTCTTTGCTTCGTTCATAAAGCTGGAACTACAACTGCCAACATCTCCCAGGCTCACATCCTGCCCACTCTGACACCAGAGGTGACAGAACTTGCTTGCTTAGTTCCACTTAGAAAAGTCCCTAGCCAGGTGCAGAGGCTCATGCCTGTAATCCCAGCACTTTGGGAGGCCAAGGCGGGACGATCACTTGAGCCCAGGACTTCAAGACCAGCCTGGGCAACATAATGAGACCCAGTTCTCATTTTTAAAAATATATATTTTAAATAAATAGATAAGAAAAGTCCCAAAGAGTATTCTGAATGATCAGTCAATGTCCCATATCTACTGCAGTTGGCGCAGAATGGGCAGGGTACTCTGATTAGCAGCTCCTACTAAAATTACAGGGTTGGCAGGTAGAGCAATCCCTCAAAACAAAGGGAAATACATTTTCAAAAAGGAATGGGAACACATGCTGGATAAATAAACCAACCAATGACCACCACAGGGGATAGGCTGATAGTGTTTTTTTTATCTGTTTTGACATTTTAAATTTAGGTAAATAGCACAAACCTGAGATTACAGAAACACATAATTTCAAAGTTCCATAAAAGTCAACTAACCCACATCCTATCTAAGGTATTAATCATGTTTTTTGTTTGTTTGTTTTGCAGTATTCCCAACAAGGATCTTCCAGCAGGCACTTACACTACTTACTTCCTCCTTAAGCATTCTATTCCATTGTAAAATATTCCTAGTTGCTACACAGTTGTTCCTCAGAGTCAGGTAAACTCTGCCACCTTGGAGCTTCCACCAGTCAATGGCAGCTCCCACCCTCCGATGTGTCCATAATCAATCCCTTCAATTTTGCAGGTGACAGCTCATCAAATGTTTGAAGAGAGCTCTCATGTTCCTGAGTGAGTCTTTTCTTTTCAGGCTAAATCTCAATCTACTCCAACTATTTCTCATGTGGCAAGGGATTTACATCCCTTTGGACCTATCCAGTGAATTCTTTCAACATTCAACAATTATTTCCTGTGAACTTGCTTCATACCAATTAGTAAACTAGATATTGGGAATGAGATGGTGAGAAAAATAGGTTACATTTCTCCTAGTGGAGCATATAGCCCTGTAGATGAGGTAGATATAATTATATGAATACTACACCCACAAAGAATACGTGTTACAAAGGAAAACTACAGGGTTATATGTTTCTCTCAAATTTAATTGCCAGAATCAAGTAAAATGCTTCATGTGTGGTCTTGACAACGGGAACACTGGGTAGTTTAACTATGTCCACAAATTCTTTGACCTTGCTTTCAAAAGATGGAGTCCTTCCCTCAAGTAAGGACTAGACTTCTGACTTGCCTCTAACAAATACAAAAAAGCATAAGTGACAGAATGTAACTTCAGAGACTGGGTCGTAAAAGGCACTGCAGTTTCCTGCTTGCTCTCTCTTGGTTCTGGGAGAAGCCAGCTTCCTTGTCATGAGGAAGCTCAGAAAGCCCTATGGAGAGGACCTATTTGGTGAGGAACTGAGCCTCCAGCCAACAGACAGTGAGAAATTGAAACTCCCTGCAGACAGTCACATGAGTGATCTTGGAAGTGGAACCTCCAGCCCCAGTCAAGCCCTCAGATGATTGAATCTCTGGCTGAAAGTTTTGTTGCAGCCTCATGAGAAATCTTGAACCAGAACCCTCCCCGACCCCCTGCCGCCCACAATAAGCCACTCTCAAATTCCTGACCCACAGAAACTGTGAGATGACAAATATTTGGTTCAAGCTGCTAAGTTTTGAGCATAATTTGTTATGTGGCTATGGGTAATTAATATAGTAAACAGAGTATAACAAATAAATGTCACCCTTAATTAATGCAATTCAAGCTCACATTGACTATTTTGGCTGCCATGTTACCCCAATGATTCATGTTGATTTTATAATCAAGTAATGTTTCTCAATCTTTTTCTCTCATGTTCTGCTAAGATTTAGCCTATTGTTCCATCTTATCAAAATCCTTTGGGAGTTTAATTCTCTTTCAAGGTAATTAGTTATCCCTATTGCTTTGTGCTGCTTCATGGAAGCAGCAATGACATAAAAATGCAAGGAATTGGGTAGTGTTCTCAGATCTGCAGCGAAGGAGTTGAGTGACAATGAACAATTCTCTTTTTTTTTTTTTTTTTTTTTTTTTTTTGAGACGGAGTCTCGAGCTGTCGCCCAGGCTGGAGTGCAGTGGCGCGATCTGGGCTCACTGCAAGCTCCGCCTCCCGGGTTCACGCCATTCTCCTGCCTCAGCCTCCTGAGTAGCTGGGACTACAGGCGCCCACCACCGCGCCCGGCTAATTTTTTGTATTTTTAGTAGAGACGGGGTTTCACTGTGGTCTCGATCTCCTGACCTTGTGATCCGCCCGCCTCGGCCTCCCAAAGTGCTGGGATTACAGGCGTGAGCCACCGCGCCCGGCCGAACAATTCTCTTAATCCCTTCAGCTTCAGTTTCTTAATGTGCAAACTGAGTATAACAATGCTGATTTCATGAGGCTCTGAGAGCAGACTAACTTGACACCAGTTCCTCTCTCCAGGACTTTCCAGGTGAAAGGGACACTTTCCAACGGCACAGCATCTACTCATTCCCCCTTCCTCTGGTAACTGTCCTCTTTTCCTTTGGTGAACCACCCCTCCTATACTCACAGTCCATACGGTTCAGCAAGTTTGGACTCACCTTCCCAGCCCCAGGAATGGTGTTTACTTACGATGCAAGAGAAAACTCAATCATAAGTGTCTTAAACTGTCAAGATACTTATTGTACGGGTGTAGGAGATTTCTGCATTTGACCAATGGTTGAACAATACCAGACTCTAGGTCTGCATATCTGAGATTCTCATGGCCTTCTCCTCATTGTCATACTAAGTCTTTCCATTCTCACACATTAGTATCAAAGCAGGAAGTTGCTGGTGGGAGAAGAGGTATATTTATAGGGAGACTAGTTTTTCTTTTAACTAGGGAAGAAAAATCTTCCCTGAAAGTCCAGAAAAATCACATTTCCTATCACCTCATTGGCCAGACTCAAGTCACATGGAGAGAAACTGAGAAACTGAAAATTTGGTTTCAGGCTTTCAGTCAAAGGAGAAGAGAGCCAGGAAGCACTGTTGGGTAGGTAGATAATTAATAGAGCATACCACAGATGAAGATATGGCCCAGACTACCTAGTTAGCATATTCCATCCTCCAAGTCACAGCATGGGTGCATAGGTGGACACATAATCCCACATGGCTCCTTGAACATCAGAAATATGATAGCCACCTTGCCACCATTAGCAAGAAGCCTGTCTGAGAATGGTGTCTCCACAGAAGCAGGAGTGGAAGACAAAGAGAAGCATATTCTTGTTGATCTCACTTGAGTGCCTTGTCATTGTCATGCCTGCACCAGCTATACTTCTTGGACCTGCTGGTAATGTGAGCCAATAAAATCCTTAGTCCAATGTGGTTAGATTACCACTCTAGTGACCCCCCATGAACCAGGCCTCCTGATATTCGTATCTTGTGTAACCTTCTGTCCTTGAATCTGGGCTGACCCTGTGCCTCTCTTTAAACAATTAATTGTGATGAAGATAACGGTGTGCAAGTTCTGGGCATCAGCTTTAAGATTTCAGCTACGGCACACTTGGAAACCAACCACTGCAGAAGTGCAACTACTCTGAGATTATCATGCTGTGAGAACAAGCTAACTATGTAGAAAGGCCATGTGAAGGACAAGGACCCCACCTGACAGCAAGAACTGACACTCCCAGGACAACCTCACCAGCCATGTGAGTGAGCCCCACTGGAAGTGAGTCTTCCAGCCATAGTTAACAAGCTTTCCCCGCTGAACCCTGCCCAAATTGCAAATAAACAAAATGGTAAGTTATGGATTGGTATATCGCATAGCAATAGATAGTTAAAATACTCAGTTGGAGTAGGATTCCAGTGTTATTTGCTGCTGAGAGGGTTTTAACGGAAACACCAGCCATGTAATCTTAGAGAAATTATATCTGCCTGCAATTCAGTTTCTTCAGCTGCACAAAAGCTGTAGTTGACATTCAGTATACATTTAATTTTCTTCCAGTCATTGGTTGTTTTGGGATTAAATGAAAGAATGCATCGAAAAGAGCTAATAATGCTAAGGATTCTGACTGACTCCCAGTGACCACTGCTTCCCTACTTGCTCCATTGAAATCTGGTAATTGTCTTAATTATTTCCAGCATTACCTTGATCTTCCAGCTTCATAATTCATCAAAAAAGGAATAAAATTAATTTAGCTCATGAATTCTTGCTGACTCCCAGGGACCACTGCTTTCTCAAGTGGGTAAAAGATTCATTAAATGAACCTTCCAAACTTTTGCCATGGATAGACAAAGCCACAGAAAGCTATGCAAAGCTTATTTTTTCATCCTTGCATTTATTTATTTGTTTATTCCTTGTCCATCCCTTTCATACTTCCTTATCCCATCCCACCTCCCTCCTCTACCTGCTATCCCCAGACTAGATAAAGCTTCTCTGGCCTGAGATAGTGAGTAGATTGGCTCTGCTTGGTTCAAACAGTAAACTTCACCCTGCTTCTCTCCTGCGCTGCCTAGTCATAGCAGACGGGGGAAGAACAGAAACCCTAGATAGGTTTGGGTTTCTAAGCTGCTTCTCTCCAGGAGAGCTCAAGAAGGGCAAACAGTAGAAACTCTATTTGGGATTCTGAGCTCAGGGAAGGGACTGCAAACTATAAATAGCTATGGTGGCCCGGGCAAATGGGCCTGAGACATCTTCACTGGAGGTTCCCTATACCCAGCTAAGTATAGGGACAGTAGATAATCTCCCTGAACAAATACAGTCCAGACAGCGTGTGGGACAGCCAACACCTCATGGAGTTCCTGTGGGCCTGGTCTGATGTGGAGCACCAAGAATCCCAGGCTCCTAAGAAGGCACCCAGGTGAGTCAACAGAGCCTCAGACCTAACAGAGTGTAGTGTTCAGGAGGAGGGATTGAGATGGAACAGGGACTCCTCTTAGAGGCCTGCAGCTGCACCCCAGCCTGAGCCTGAGCCTGGAAATGAAAAGAAATCTTGAGTTCCTTCAAGAGATATTCCAGGCATCTAGCTAACCTTAAAAAGTAAATAAGCGGCCGGGCGCGGTGGCTCAAGCTTGTAATCCCAGCACTTTGGGAGGCCGAGACGGGCGGATCACGAGGTCGGGAGATCGAGACCATCCTGGCTAACACGGTGAAACCCCGTCTCTACTAAAAAATACAAAAAACTAGCCGGGCGAGGTGGCGGGCTCCTGTAGTCCCAGCTACTCCGGAGGCTGAGGCAGGAGAATGGCGTAAACCCGGGAGGCGGAGCTTGCAGTGAGCTGAGATCCGGCCACAGCACTTCAGCCTGGGCGACAGAGCCAGACTCCGTCTCAAAAAAAAAAAAAAAAAAAAAAAAGTAAATAAGCAACTTGATAAGCAAGAAGGTAATAAATAAATAGCCAAGGAAGTTAGAGTCATGAGATGTTTTGTTCCTTATAGAAATAAAAAATAACATCTTTTTTTTTTTTTTTTTTTTTTTTGAGGCAGAGTCTCACTCTTTTTCCCAGGCTGGAGTGCAGTGGTGCGATCTCAGTTCACTGCAAGCTCCACCTCCCGAGTTCACACCATCCTCCTGCCTCAGCCTCCCTAGTAGCTAGGACTACAGCCACCCTTTACCACGACTGGCTAATTTTTTTTTGTATTTTTAGTAGAGACGGGGTTTTACCATGTTAGACAGGATGGTCTCCATCTCCTGACCTCGTGATTCACTCTCCTTGGCCTCCCAAAATGCTGGGATTACAGGCGTGAGCCACTGCTCTGGCCAAAAAATAACATCTTAACATACGCCCGAGTTGTTTTCCAGAAACCTGAAAAATGGAACCACTGGCATGTAGATGGCTGTTCTTTGTCCTGAAGTTCTTCCTGAGAGGCCTGGAGGAAGTCACATCCACAAGCCAGAGCTAACATTCTTATCTGCTGATCCCAAATGTTTAAATAAAGCTCACCTTCCTTAACTAGCTATGTATCAGAGAATCTTTACTCTACTTACAACCTGTAAGCCTCATGCTTCAAGATGCCCCACCTCTTTAGGTCAAACCAATGTATAACCACCATATATTGATTAATGACTCCTGTAACCTCGGCCTCCCTGCCTTTAAAAACCTTTACCTGTAAGCCATCAGGGAGTTTGGGTCTTCCCAGTTCTCCTTGCTTGGCACCCTGCAATAAATGCTTCACTTTCTTTTTCTTTTTTTTTTTTTTTTGAGACGGAGTCTCACTCTGTCGCCCAGGCTGGAGTGCAGTGGCCGGATCTCAGCTCACTGCAAGCTCCGCCTCCCGGGTTCACGCCATTCTCCGGCCTCAGCCTCCCGAGTAGCTGGGACTACAGGCGCCCGCCACCTCGCCCGGCTAGTTTTTTGTATGTCTTAATAGAGACGGGGTTTCACCGTGTTAGCCAGGATGGTCTCGATCTCCTGACCTCGTGATCCGCCCATCTCGGCCTCCCAAAGTGCTGGGATTACAGGCTTGAGCCACCGCGCCCGGCCAAATGCTTCACTTTCTTTTGCTGCAATCTTTATGTCAGTGCTTGGCTTTGCTGTACCACGCAGGCGGACCCAAGTTCAGTTTGATAATAGAATGACTCAGCTGGGATTATGTGTATTAACAACTAAAGACCAGGTAGGTAGGAATGAGGACTTGCTAGGAGATGCCAGCAAACACCAATCAGGAATTCCAGCTGCCCCCCACTAGCCACCTCCACCCCAATTACCAGTGCTGGATACTAAACTCTGGCGCAACACTAGGAAAGTGGGAATTCCCTGATTGACTAACATTAAATGGCTACCACTGAAATCAGAAAGGGGGCTCATCAGAGAAATTAAATTAATTTGTAGAAAACTACATTTTTGTATTTTGCATGCCTGGGTTTGTACATCAAACTGAGATCTGAAAGATGTGTAATAATTAGGGATCAGTCTAATGTATAAGGAGAGGAAGAGAATTCCGGACAAAGGGAGGAATTCCTGTTTTCAGAGAATTACGTAGTACATCTGAATAACACCCCATCCAAAAGAGGGTTGGTAGGTTTGTATATTTTTAATGCCACCACGGGGACAATTCCTACAACCTACTGAAACCCAGTGGTTTCTGGTTGGCTAAGACAAACTCTGTACTCCATGCTGTTATTTGCCTGACTCAACCTTGCATAACATTGGGGACCATTTTAAATTACATTGTTTAGATACTGGAGTCTCTGCCTATTCTCCAGTGAGCCTGTTCGGAGTGAATTGCTCACCTGGCAATCGTTTGTAACAGACAACCTTGGCAATTATGAATAAGATGGAAAGAGACATCTGGCTCCATTTTAACCAATCAGTAACCCTAGAAGCCAAGTTTAGTGGCTAAGCAATGGCTAGTTATTCTCAAGGTGCAGCTGGAAGTGAGGTGTACATAACTCCAGGAGCTGGGGTTTTTCTTCCACTCAATAGATAAGTAAAGAGAGGCAGCCTGAAGAGCGTGAAAAAAGAAGCAGATGGTCAGGGAGCCCTAGCATCAAGGAACCATCTGGCCCCAGAAAGAAAGAAGAGACTGAGAGGGTGGCTCAGCTCCAGACATTTCCTCACAGGCAGACCCTGTATCCCTGCCCTTGGGTTCTGGGACACACCCTGTATGTCCTTACTTACATCCCTGTCCACCCACCCCCCTTTCCTTGCAATATAAATATATTCATATTCACAAGTCCATTGTGTTTGGAAACCAGAATCATAAATTACTACATAAAATCTTTTTTTTTTTTTTTTTTTTTTTGAGACGGAGTCTCGCTCTGTAGCCCAGGCTGGAGTGCAGTGGCCGGATCTCAGCTCACTGCAAGCTCCGCCTCCCGGGTTCACGCCATTCTCCGGCCTCAGCCTCCTGAGTAGCTGGGACTACAGGCGCCCGCCACCTCGCCCGGCTATTTTTTTTTTGTATTTCTTAGTAGAGACGGGGTTTCACCGTGTTAGCCAGGATGGTCTCGATCTCCTGACCTCGTGATCCGCCCATCTCGGCCTCCCAAAGTGCTGGGATTACAGGCTTGAGCCACCGCGCCCGGCCTTACTACATAAAATCTTAACATTTTTGTCTACAAACCCACTGTTTTCTTCTTTTTTAACCTTTTAAAAAATGTTCTTTAATGTAATTGACATGTAATACTTGAAACAATTTTGGGGGTACATTGTGATGTTTTTATACATATGATGTATAGCGATCAGGTCATGGTAATTAGCATATCCACATCTCAAACATCTATCATTTCTTTGTGTGAATGTGGGAACATTCAATATCTCCCTTGTAGCGAATTGAAACGATATACTATATTATTGTTCAAGTGAGTCCCATTACTTCCAATGAAAGGGTTTAAAGCTAAGATAATTAGTATTTGTATGCCTTTGTTTTCTGGTGGGGCAGCCAGTAACTGCTATGTGCCCAAGCAATGTTGCAAGATCTCAAGTTAAGATTATTCTCTGTTCAAAATGCATGCCTGTGACTCAGCAGTTTTCTTCTCAGAGTTCCTGCAAAGTCTTAGTAAATCTCAGCAAACTGCTGCCCTCTCTGTGTTCCCCAGTCAATTAGGTTGGCCACTTCTGCAGCCTTACTCTACCTTGCTTAGGGGACACACAGGTGAGTAAGTCATCGAACACATGAGGATTTATTGATGAAGACTGACTAAGTCTCTGTCCACTCAGAGCTTCTAGTTCTTGGGGGACACATTAATTAAAGACACAATTCTGTTTAAGTGTTGTTTAGCCAGGGGGAAGAAAGGATATCAGAGAGGCACACGGCAGAGGGTGGCTAATTCAGTCAGGGGAAGTCAGAGGGGTAGGAAAGGAAGGGATTTGTTAAGAGGGAACACAATCCTGAAACATTCAAAGCCATCACTTACATAGAACTTACTGTCTGCCAGACATTGTTCTAAGCATTTTACACATGTAAGCTCATTTTATCCTCACATGGTAGTGTGGTAAATACTATTACTAGCCCTATTTTTGTAGATGATTCAAGTTCAGCACAGAGAGATTAATGAGTATGTCAAAGAACACACAACTGGCAGAGGCAGAGCCAAAATTCAAACCCAGGCAGTTTGAATAATGAATATCTATTTATCAATTAAACAGCTACAAAATGGAAAAAGCATAACAATGCTTATTCTCCATCCACCACCCATGTAGGTCATTTTTCTTCTGTTTTTGGTAAATCATTCAGCCCAAAATGTCACCATATGGGTCATTTTTATTTCTAAAATGTAAGTATCTTTGGCTTCAAAATGTATGTCTAGTGTGACCCAACTGTATCTGCAGAATCAATGTCAAGATTTTCAAAAAGAGCATTTTGAGGTAGTTCTGCCATGTTATCCTATCCAGATAATAATGAATAGCAATCACATTATTATCAGCAATGACCTCCACACATCGAGGAGGAGGAAAAATAAACAGGATCATTTCAAGGTTGCACCAGCTGCCAACTGAAATTACCCCATTAAAGAGAACTCCAGAAGAATGGTTCCTGGGTGACAAGAGACGCTTGTTTACATCAAGTGCTCCTTTTAAGGAAAATCCTTCCATGCACATTTCTATTTCCTTATTTTTAAAATTGATTTTGTAGCTTCAACAGAATATGATTGCTCAGTTAACTCATTTAACAAAATGTACTACAGCAGTTACTTGTGAAAGTATTGAGAGATTAATTAATTCTAGTATGAAAGCTTATCCCTAGACATCTCAGTGCTTTAAAAAAAAAAAAAAAGGAGAAGCTTAATTACTAGAGTTTGTGTGGTATTTGGCAACACTATATTTTGTACTAAAAATAAGAAATCTAATATTTTTTCCAAGGCAACCAGCCTCTATATGTTTTCTAAAAATGTATTTTTATAATTAAAATAAGGTATCCTACTTTACAGGATTTTCATTTGTTTCTGTTCTTCTTTCCTCCTGGTCTTATTTTCCTCTCCATCTTCTTTGAGCTAATATGAGTTCCATTCTTAGCCATTCTCTGTTCATTTTCCTGCTGGAAACTTTATAATATTTAAGTAAGAGAGAGTGGCCTGATTTGTGCATATGAACTTGCAGAGAGATAATGAGTCTATTTTGATGTAATCTTTCATCTCCCTTGGTATTAGCTGTGTGATAGTCGTTGTGATAGTCATTGGGGCTGCTCCCAAATGCCCAGTGCTCCTCTTTTTGGCACATGTTGGACTGTGCCTCCCATCTCCCTTGAAGCCATATGTGATCATGTGACTTGCTTCGGCCAATAAAATGTGAGCAAGAATGATGTGACTGTATTAGGAGCATGCATAGGCAATAATAATAATAACAATAACTTTTTAGATGGAAAATAAGCATTGAGAATGTGGAGAAATTAGAACCTTCATATATTGCTGGAGGAAATAGAAAATGTTTTTTATATTAATTAGAACACTTTGGCAGTTACTCAATAAGCTAAACACAGACTTACCATATGACTCAACAATTCCACTCCTAGGTATACACCTGAAATAACTGAAAACAAGTATTACAACAAAAATTTATACACAAATATTCATAGCAGCTCAGCTCACAATAGCCAAAGATGGAAACAATGAATGTCAATCAACTGATGAATGGATAAACAAAATGAGGTATATACATACAATAAGATCTTATTCAGCCATAAATAGGAATAAAGTACTAATATGTGCTATAACACAGATGAAACTTGAGTATGTTATGCTAAGTAAAAAACACTAGAAACAAAAGGCCACATATTGTATGATTCCATTTATATGAGATGTCCAGAATAGGCAAATCCACAGAGGCAATAGAAAATTAGTGGTTGCTATTGTGGAAGACAGTGTGGCAATTCCTCAAGGATCTAGAACCAGAAATATCATTTGACCCAGCAATCCCATTACTTGGTATATACCCAAAGGATTATAAATCATTCTACTGTAAAGACACGTGCACACGTATGTTTACTGCGGCACTATTCACAATAGCAAAGACTTGGAACAAACCCAAATGCCCTTCAATAATAGACTGGGTAAAGAAAATGTGGCATATATACACCTATGCAGCCATAAAAAAAGATGAGTTCATGTCCTTTGCAGGTACATGGATGAAGCTGGAAACCATCATTCTCAGCAAACTAACACAAGAACAGAAAACCAAACACCACATGTTCTCACTCATAAGTGGGAGTTGAGCAATAAGAACACATGGACACAGGGAAGGGAACATCACACATGGAGACCTGTTGCAGGGTGCGAAGCTAGGGGAGGGATAGCATCAGGAGAAATACCTAATGTAGATGACGGGTTGATGGGTGCAGCAAACCACCATGGCACGTGTATACCAATGTAACAAACTTGCATGTCTGCACATGTATGCCATAACTTAAAGTAAAATTAAATAAAAAGAAAACAAAAAAGGAGATTAGTGGTTGCTGAGCTAGGGGAGGGGAGAATGGAGAGTGACTGTTTAATGAGCCATTTCCATTTGGGGTGATGAAATATCTCTGGAACTAGACAGAGGTAATGGTTGCACAACACTGTGAATACTTAATGACACTGAATTGTACACCTTGGTTAAATTGGTAAATTTTATATATATTATGCCACAAACTTAAAAAATGAATATATGTGTGCACACACACATACACACACACACACACAAGCACCCATAATTCTCCAGGGTGACCACAGAAGCATGAATTGATACGGAGTATTCATCAGCCTGACTGATAATAGCATGACTCAGAATTAAAGTTTTATTGGGTTTTACTTGTCACAGCAGCATAAACTAGCCCATCTTGACTGATGTAAGTTACTATATTGCACTTGGTTCACCTAACCTTTTTTCGATACTCCTTTGTGCAAGGCACTGGGAAAACAAATATGAAAAGCTTCAAGAAGTTGAAACTAGCAAGAGAGATAAATATGTTAACCAAAAGATGTGCTTAAGCATGATGGTGCCATAATAGAGGTAGATTATGAGTTACAATGAAAGTACAAAGGCTGGAATGGCCTGGAAACTCAGAGAAGTGTACTCAAGAAGGAAAAGCTTGAATTAAATTTTAAGAAGGTGTGTAGAACTTTGCCAAGTAGAGAAAGGGAGAAGTTCTCTCCAGATTGATGAAAGAGCTTGCCCTCTGTGCAATGATACAGACATGAAACAGCCTGGCATGTCACAGGAAATGCCAGTCATCAGACAGTAGGGTGTGAGGCGATGAAGATGGACTAGTGCTAGAGATGGACTAGAGAAGTTGGCAGGGGTCTGGAGTTTGGACCAAATCTTGTAGCCAGTCTTTTCTAACCATTCCATTCATACTACACATGGAAAATGGAAACACCTCTGGTACACTGGGCTGCAACACACCTGTCCAGCCATGGCCACCCTTGGCACATCTTAATCCACTGCAGCAAATTAGGGAACACCTTATGGTAATTACTGCTATGGGTAATGGAGAGTCATTGAAGATATCTAAGTGAGAAAACAATATGATCAGATTTGCATTCTAAATCATGGTTTGGAAGATAGATCAGTATGAAAAACTAGATTAAAGTCAGAAAGATCCGTGAGAAGGCAGTGGCAATAATCCAGAGATGGCAGAAGCCTAAATCAGAATAGTGGCTGTGAAAATAAAAGAGTGGAAAGATTCAAGACATTGTTATAAGGTAAAATTAACAAGCCTTATGGTTGATTGGATGTGGAGGGTGAAGGAAGATATAGATTTTAAAATGGCCCCCAGCTTGAGTGACTAGTAGTGGCCCCACTGGGATAGAAAAGAGAGGAAGGGGAGGACTGCGTAGACAGCAGTCAGTTCTGTTATGTTCTTGTTGAACTGATGTGCCAGTGAAGCTACCTGATACATGGTTAAATGCCAGGGCAATTACATATGGACTCAGAAAGAAGACTGGAGTAGAGTTAAAGATACAGGGGTCATGGACAGATACAAGTGTTAGAGCCAAGAGAACAGATGAGCTTGTTGAGAGAAGACATAATTAAGAAATGAAAGGGGCTGAGGGTATTTAAGGGGAACACAGAGGAAGGAAAGCCTGTGGGAAATAACACTGGCATTTCTTTGATGCATAATGGGATCTTCTCAACTGACTGAACACTGAGACTGTTTGAAAAGAGTTACTCTCTGTAATCCTTCTAAATCTGTCTAAATGATCTTTAAAATAATCTCTGGGAATTCCAGAAGATTAGTCCCCTAATACAGGCTGATGCCTTTTGTGAAACTGAATATTTTTTAAATTACATCATTTAAAGTACTTTTAATGAAGCCATAGTTATGGTTTTCTCTAACATTTTTCTACAGTATATTGTGATTATCTACTTACATGTCTACACCTTCTCACTAGACTATTAAATCCTCAAGGGCCCCCAACCCTAGTGTCTTAGCATTGTATTTGGCACACAGTACACAGTTGATAAATATTTGTGAATTAACATAAATTAGAGTTTTAGAGTTCAATATATACAGAGTGTGATATAACAGTTTTTGGAACTCAGGTCCAACAGGCTTTCCAAAGTTTTGCAATGGAAATTTGTTAAATGGCCAAGAGACACTATAGTTTTACCGTGCAATGTCCCTTATAATAGTCAACATTGATAAAGATGCATGATATATTCATACACTCTAATATCATATAGATAAAAGAATGAATCAACTAAAGCTACACACAGTAACATGGATGAATCTCACAATCAGTGACAGAAGCTGCGTGAAAAAGAATGCATACTGTACAATTCCCATCATATAAAGCTTAAAAACAAGCAAATTTAATATCTAGTTTTAGAAGTCTGGTTAGCAGTTACCTTTGGAGGGGAGTGCACCAATGGGGAGGGTCACAAGAGGGACTTTTGGGGAACTGGTCATAAGTTCTATTTCTTGATTTGGGTGTTGTTTACATGGACACGTTCACTTTATGAACACTTATTGAGCCATACACAGGATTTGTGCACTTTTCTGTACCACTATTATACTTGTGTAAAAATTTACTTCACAAAAATAATGAAACATAATCCTATAACAGAAAGTTGTAACATAAAAGAATAAGCTCTACATGTAAAGTAGGAGCAGAGCATTAAGCAAATAGTTGGAACGACACTAATCTACCAATAAAAAAGGAGAGTGAGCCCAGGCGCAGTGGCTCATGCCTGTAATGCTAGTACTTTGGGAGGCCAAAGTGAGTGGATCACTTGCAGCCAGGAGTTTAAGAACAGCCTGGCCAACATGGTGAAACCCCATTTCTCCCCAAAAATACAAAAAATTAGCAGGGCATGGTGGTGTGCACTTGTAGTCCAGCTACTTGGGAGGCTGAGGTCAGAGAATTACTTGAACCCAGGATGGGAGGCAGAGATTGCAGTGAGCCGAGATCATGCCACTGCACTCCGGCCTGGGCAATAGAGTGAGACCCTGCCTCAAAAAAAAAAAAAAAAAAAAAAAGAGAAAGAAAAAAGGGAGAGTGAGAGGAATAAGTAAACAAAGACTTGAGAGGATCGTCATACATATTTCTGGCATGCTTTATAGTGAAAAGGCTGCAGAAATATGTATGAAGATCCTCTCTCTATAGAGAAAAGGCTCCAGAAATATGTATGAAGATCCTCTTGAGTCTTTGTCTCTACATACTAAGCTATACTCAGCATAGGGTAAGATACCCTAGTCTAAGCAAAAAGTAAATAAATAAATAATAAACCTACTGGGAAAAGAACAACTTCCAGGGAACTATGAACTGAGGAGCTCACAATGTTTTGGATGACTTACCACAAAATCACCACAAAGAGAAATTCCAGGCTTTTTTTTTTTTTTTTTTTTTTTAGACAGAGTCTTACTCTGTTGCCCAGGCTAGAGTGCAATGGCGGGATCTCAGCTCACTGCAACCTCTGCCTCCTGGATTCAAGTGATTCTGCTGCCTCAGCCTCCTGAGTAGCTGGGATTACAGGCACCCGCCACTACGTCCAGCTACGCTTTGTATTTTTAGTAGAGATGGGTTTTCACCATGCTAGTCAGGTTGGTCTCAAACTCACCTGCCTTGGCCTCCCAAAGTGCTGGGATTACAGATGTGAGCCACCATGTCCAGCCCCAATTCCACGTCTTATAAATAAGAATATTTAGCTTTAAGGTAAAAGCCACTGTAGACCTATCCTAGAAGAGGTTAAATTCAAGCTTTAATAGGGTCAAACTGATCCACAAATTAACTACAGGGCAGGATAAAGCTCAACACTTGTTAAAGGAAGACAATAAAATCTAAACTCTATCTAGCAACCAATTTAAAGAAAACTTCACTAGACACGAAAAGAAGTAGGAAAATACGACCTTTAACAAGGAGAAAAATTAGTTGAATATAGGGACCCAAAAATGAAAGAGAAGCTAGAACTGGCAGGCAAGGACTTTAAGACTGTTGTTATAAATATATTCAACGATCTAAAGGAAAACATGAACACAATAAAGAGAGAAATGGAAACAAACAAAAAAAAAAAGAGATCCAATTGGAAATTCTACAGGTAAAGAATACCTGAAATGAGCACAGGAAATAGAAACTATCTAAACTGACGCATGGAGAGAAAAGTGGATTTAAAAATGAATAGTGTCTCGGTGATCTGTGAAACAAAATTAGCAGTCTGACTATTGTATGATTGTAAAATTAGAAGGGAGATTAGGAGGATGGAAGGGGGCAGCAAAGAAAATCCTTCACGAAATGACTACTAATTTTCTTTTTCTAAATCCCCCCATAACTGGTTATTAGAATGTGAATATGTTCCAAATTAATAACTAAAAAATCAAGTTACAGAGCATGCAAAAATATAAACTAGCAATTCACCAATAGATAATAGTATCTTCATAACCCATACACTAAAATAATAAAATGGCTACAGAAGAAAACCCAGGTGACTGACTACAACAATGCCTTCCATATTCCCCACACACCATGAGCAAAGCAAAAGACAAAAGATTAATCATGAAACACAGTAATCTAAGCAAGCCCACCTACATATATTTTTGGGGATATCCCACTAACCTGAATAGTAGTATCATTACAGCTGACACAACTTCCAGAAAACTGCTAAGTGCTTAATATTATCCACAAGAAAGCAAAACTAAATATTAGTATGCACATTTCTGAATGAGAAACTAATTGTCCCATTGATTTTAATAATGTAGTGGAAGAAAATTATATCCAGTCTCTACAATGCCTAAATGCATTCTATTTAAACTCAAGGTGCTATTTCATTTCATATACTAAGAGAATGCATGCCTTTAAGTGGTACCATTTGAGCAGAAATTCGTCATTGTATTCTTTAGCCACACCGAAACCAAAGATTTAACTGAACCATATTCCATAATATACTGCAAAACTCAAATATCAGCATTGTCAAAATAATTATCCATGCCTGCTGGTAGATATGGTCATAAAACTAGGTTTCATTTCACTTACTGGAAGGTTTTAAGACAAAATTAACACTTCAAAATTTGATACTACCAGTATTAAACCAGTTATTGCCTGAGTAATAAAACGCCACATAATCTACTGCTGGAAAATGAGATTGCTTAAATAGTTTGGGCTGCCTGATCATTGCAACAGAGGCACCTCAGATGGGATTCCACCAGTCTTACCAGTTCCCAGCCTGATGGGAAACATTATTTAACGTATGGCCCCATAAACATACTACTCACGAAACCATAACAAATCTTTTGTGTTTGTTTAGATAATTCTTCTCCAGAAAAAAACATGCCCCCCTCTCTAATCAACTTTGATGCTTACAAAAATTAAAAAACAAAATTTACTAAACTACATAAACCTATTAAGGCATTTTAGAAATTGATTTTCAGAATAACGGAACATTTTTAAGCTCTCAAAATCCTGCTATGTTTATAGGGCCACCTTACATTTGTGGAAATATACACCGTACTGAGAGAAGAATATATTACCTATAAGCTGTTCTGTGGCAAAATGATAGCTTATTTCTACTGTCTTCTTAGTTTGATTTGATCAAGACCAATAGGTCTGAGCTTCTAGTGATCAAGTTCTATTATGTCCTGTAGTGATAGGCTTCCAGAATGAAAAGTAAACAATAATTGAGGAATCCAAACATTCCACTGATTAAGCTAAGTCTAATGAAGCCATAGCATGAAAAAGGTTGCAATCATTCTGGATAAGCGGATAATTTTATAAAACTAAAATCAAAGCACTAAAGATATGGAAAAATTCATAAGTATGAAGTAATAAGATACAAAAATGACACAGGAATTACAAAAATATTTGCCAGGCCAGGTATCAGAGCCCCAGCATCAAGAAGTGGTTGACTCATGGGTTGGTAAGAAGAATTTACTGACAATAGTATAGGTTTGAAAAAGGAAACCACTATTAGAAAGTTGCCAGAGAGTGCAGCAGGCACCTCAGTGAAAGGATGGAGTGCACCGTGGTGGATTTTTCCTTAGGAGTAGTCATGAACTTTAAGGCAGAAGCTTGAGGGTAATTGAGACCATACTAGCCACATAGGTCATAATAAATTACATTTATAGTAATTTTGGTGCCTTAATGTCAAGCAAGGATTACACAGTGACTTTTGACATGGCATTCTGGAGATGTATACAAAGTCTAGTTACTTACAAACTTTAAGTTGAAAAGAGACCTGGAACCAGATGCCAACTTTGGATACTAGGGAAGTTTAATTACTTCTAAATTCTTCAGATAAGTTTTGCCTGTTTTGTGGTCAACAGTTGGTCTTTGCTCCCTTCTAAATTCCTCAGTTAAGAAGTATTTGTCTCCAGGGCCTCTTACTGGGTGGTTTTTGTTCTCCTCAATATTTAAATCTCAGACTTGAGAAATGGGCTATACATTGCCTTCTAGGGGAGAAGAGAAATGCCTTAGATGTTCTGAGAGCATTGCACTTTTGGTTTGTTTTCAGTGATTGGTGGAACATGAATAGGAACCACATTACTGCTTGGGGACATGTCGTTTTCCGCTCTGTCTGATATTTGCTTCTGAGAAACAATGTGGGATATCTCTGTTAGAATTGTCTGAAAAGTAGCTTCTACATTTGTAGAGTCTAGAGCAGATGTCTCATTGAATGACAAATCATTTTTTTCTGCCAAAGCTCTTGCTTCAACTATAGGAACTTCCCTGAGATGACGTAAATCACCCTTATTTGTCCATGATAACATGACGACAATGTTACTATCAGTGTGATCTCTCAGTTCTTTCAGCAATCGTTCTATATTTTCGTATGTGAGATGTTTAGCAATGTCTTAACCCAATAAGGCACCTACATCTCTATGATAATACGCTTATGTTATAGCTTGGTATTACTCTTGCCCTGCTCTGTCCCATACCTGTGCCTTTATTGTTTCCCTATCAATCTGGATGCTTCTTGTTGCAAACTACTCCAATGGTGCTCTTGCTTTCCAGATTAAACTCATTTTGAGTAAATAAAGACAGGAGATTATTCTTTCCAACACCAGAATCTCCAATAAGGATAACATTAAAGAGGTACTCATTCTCATTGTTGCACGTGCCCATTGCACAACTGAGGAGTGAAGGGGTCGGAGCAGCAGGGGCATCTGTGAGACTAGGGAGGCATTGCTGCTCCTAATTTTCTACATTTGATGAAAAGTACCAATCCCGAGATCCAAGAATCTCAATGATCCTCAGGCAGAATAAAAACAGAGAAAAGTACAAATTATATCAACACATATTGATGAAAACTAATGATAAAAAGTTGCCAGGCAGTGACTAAAGACTTAGATTACAACACTCAATTCCCTTTGAATACTTGGAAAATTTTCTCAGGAAGGAAGGATATAAACAATCCTACACTGCAAGGATTAGAAAAAAATAAATATTTATTTAATGCCTAGCCATTGACAAACATTCACAAGCATCAGTACTATCCAGGAAAACATGACCTCACTAAACAAACTAAATAAGGCAGCAGTGACAAGTTTCAGAGTGACAGAGATATGTAACCTTTCTGACAGAGAATTCAAAATAGCTGTTTTGAGGAAGCTCAATGAAATCCAAGATAAAACAAAGAAGAAATTCAGAATCCTATCAGATAAATTTAATGAAGAGACTAAAATAATTAAAAAGCAGAAATAATTGTCAGGCAGAAATTCTGGAGCTAGACAATGCAACTGATAAACTGAAAAATGCATCAGAATCTCTCAACAGCAAAACTGATCAAGCAGAAGAAAGAACTAGTGAGCCTGAAGACGGGCTATTTGAAAATACAGAGTCAGTGGAGTCAAAAGAAAAAAGAATAAAAAAATAATGAAGCATGCTTACTTGGTCTAGAAAATAGCCTCAAAAGGGCAAATCTAAATTATTGGCCTTAAAGAGGTGGTAGAGAGAGAGAATAGGGTAATTTAATCAAAGAGATAATAACAAAGAACTTTCCAAACCTAAAGAAAGATGTCAATATTCAAGTACAAGAAGGTTATAGAACACCAAGCAGATTTAACCCAAATAAGACTACCTCAAGTGATTTAATAATCAAACTCCCAAAGGTCAAGGATAAAGAAAAGATCCTAAAAGCACCAAGACAAAAGAAATAAGTAACATATAAGGCAGCTCCAATATGTCTGGCAGCAGATTTCTCAGTGGAAACCTTACAGGCCAGAAGAGTAGTATGATATTTAAAGTGCTGAAAAAAACCCTTTTACCCGGAATATTATATCCAGCGAAAATATCTTTCAAACATGAAGGAGAAATAAATACTTTATCAGACAAACAAAAATTGAGTGATTTTTTAAACACGAGACCTGTCCTATAAGAAATGCTAACGGGAATTCAATCTGAAAGAAAGGGACATTAATGAGAAATAAGAAATCATCTAAAGGTACAAAACTTACTGGTAAGTAACAATAAGTACACAAATAAAGAATATCATAACAGTGTAATTGTGGTGTGCAAACTACTTATATCTTGAGTGGGAAGACTAAAAAAGATGAACTATCAAAAATAATAACTGCAACAATTTTTAAGACACAGAGAGTATTATAAGGTATAAACAGAAACAAAAACATAAGAGAGGAGATGAAGTTAAAGTATTGAATTTGTATTAGTTTTCTCCTTGCTTATTTGTTAGTTTCTGTGTTCAATTTTGCAATCAGAGTTAAGTTGTCATCAGCTTAAAATAATGGGCTACAAGATGTTATTTGCAAGCCCCATGGTAACCTCAAATCAAATACCTACAACAGTTACACACACAAAAAAAAGAAAAAATCAAAACACACCACCAGAAGAAAATCATTTCCAAAAAAAGCAAGACAGGAAGGAAAAAAGGAAGAGAAGACCACAAAACAACCAGAAAACAAATAATAAAATGGCAAGAGTAAGTATTTACTTATCGTTAACAACACTGAATGTAAATGGACTAAACGCTCCAAGCTAAAGACACAGACTGGCTACATGGATTAAAAACACAAAACAAAACAATACCCAGTAATCTGTTGCCTAAAAAAAAACACACTTTACCTATAAAGACACACATAGACTGAAAACAAAGGGATGGAAAAAGATATTCCATGCAAATGAAAACCAGAAAAACAGCAGGAGTAGCTATACCTATATCAGATAAAATAGATGTCAAGACAAAAACTATAAATAGAGACAAAGATGGTCATTATATAATGGAAAAAGGATCAATTCAACAACAGGATATAACAATTGTAAATATAAATACACTCGACACTGGAGCACCCAGATACGTAAAGTCAATATTTGTCTATTTATTTATTTATTGAGACAGGGTCTTACTCTGTTGCCAGGCTGGAGTACAGGGGTATGACCAAGGCTCACTGTAATGGGTCACTGTAGCCTTGACCTCCCAGGCTCAGGTGATCTTTCCACTTCAGCCTCCTGGGTAGCTGGGACTACAATCACACACCACTATGCCCAGCTAATTCTTTGTAATTTGTTGTAGAGACATGGTTTTACCATGTTTCCCAGACTGGTCCCAAACTCTGAACTCAAGTGGCCCACCTGCCTTGGCCTCCGAAAGTGCTAGCATTACAGGTGTGAGCTACCACATCCAGCCTAATGTCTTAAAACATTAAAAACAAAACAAAACAAAACAAAACTGAAATCATATAAAATATCTTCTCTGACCACAATCGACTAAAACTAGAAATCAATAACAAGAAGAACTTGGAAACTATACAAACACATGAAAATTAAATAATATGCTCCTGAATGACCAGTGGGCCAATGAAGAAATTAAGAAGAAAACTGAAAAATTCCCGGAAACAAATGGATACTTACTGTCACCACTGTTACTCAACATAGGACTGAAAGTCCTAGTAAGAGCAATCAGACAAGAGAAAGAAGTAAAGGGCACGAGAATTGAAAAGGAAGAAGTCAAATTATCTCTGTTTGCAAATGTTATAATCCTATGTTTAAAGAAACTAAAGACACCACCAAAAAACTATTGGAGCTGATAAACAAATTCAGTGAACTTACAGGATACAAAATCAACATACAAAAATCAGTAGTATTTATTTATTTATTTATTTATTTATTTATTTATTTATTTATTTATAGAGACAGAGTCTCGCTCTGTTCCCCAGGCTGGAGTGCAGTGGCATGATCTCGGCTCACTGCAACCTCCACCTCCCAGGTTCACACCATTCTCCTGCCTCAGCCTCCCAAGTAGCTGGGTCTACAGACACCCACCACCATGCCTGGCTAATTTTTTTGTATTTTTTTAGTAGAGATGGCGTTTCACCATGTTGGCCAGGATGGTCTCGATCTCCTGACCTTGTGATCCACTCACCTCGGCCTCCCAAAGTGCTGGGATTATGGGCATGAGCCACCGCGCCTGGCCGAAAATCAGTAGCATTTCTATATGCCAACAGCAACAGTCTGAAAAAGAAATTGAGAAAGTAATTCCATTTACAACAGCTATAAATAAAATACTTAGGAATAAACTTAACCAAAGAAGAGAAAGATCTCTACAATGAAAACTATAAAACATTGATGCAAGAAATTAAACAGGGCATAATAAAAACAGAAAGATATTCCATGTTCATGGATTGAATGAATCAATATTATTAAAATGTCCATACTACCCTAAGCAGTCTACAGATTCAATATAATCCCTATCAAAATACCAATGACATTTTTTATAGATATAGAAAAAGCAATCCTAAAATTTATATGGAACCACAAAAGGCCCAGAATAGCCAAAGCCATCCTGAACAAAAAGAACAAAACTAGACGAATCATATTACCTGACTTCAAATTAAACTACAGAGCTATAGTAACCAAAACAGCATGGTACTTGCATAAAAATGGACACGTAGATCAATGGAACAGAATAGAGAACCCAGAAATAAGTCCATACATCTACAGTGAACTCATTTTTGACAAAGTTGCGAAAAACACACAATAGGGAAAAGACAGTCTCTTCAATAAATGATGCAATAAATATACAGAAGAATGAAACTAGACCCCTATCTCTCACCATATAGAAAAATAAAATCAAAATGGATTAAAGACTTAAATTTAATACCCAAAACTTTGAAACTACTAAAATAAAACTTTGGAGAAACTCTCCAGGACATTGGTCTCAGCAGAAATTTCTTGAGCAGTACCCCAAAAGCACAGGCTGCCAGAGCAACAAAGGACAAAGAGGATCACATCAAGTTAAAAAGCTTCTGCACAACAAAGGAAATAATCATCATAGTGAAGAGATGACCCACAGAATGGGTGGAAATATTTGTAAACTACCCATCTGGCAAGGGATTAATAAGCCAAATATATAAGGAGCTCAAACAACTTAATAGGAAACAAAACAAATTTAATAGTCTGATTTTAAAATGAGCTTAAGATCTGAATAGACATTTCTTGAAAGAAGACATCAAATGGCAAACAGGTATATGAAAATGTGCTCAAAATCACTGATCATCACAGAAGTGCAAATTAAACCTACTATGAAATATCATCTCACTCCAGTTAAAATATTTTTTATCAAAAAGACAGGCAATAACAAATGGGGGTGAAGACGTGGAGAAACAGAAATCCTCATACAACATTGGTGGGAATGTAAATTAGCACAGCCGCTATAAAAACAGTATGAGGTTCCTCAACAAACTAAAATAGAACTACCATATGATCCAACAACCCCACTGCTAAGTTTATACCCAAAAGGAAGAAAATTAATATATCAAAGAGATATCTATACTCCCATGTTTATTGCAGCACTATTCACAATAGCCAGGATTTGGAATCAAACGAAGTGCCCATCAACAAATGAATGGATAAAGAAAATGTGGTGGAATACTTTTCAGTCATAAAAAAGAATAAGATTCTGTCATTTGCAATGACATAGATGGAACTTGAGGACATTATGTTAAGTGAAATAAGCCAGGCACAGAAAGACAAACTTCATATGTTCTCACTCATTTGTGGGAGCTAAATTCAAAACAATTGAACTCATGGAGACAGACAGAGGAGGATGGTTACCAGAGGCTGGGAAGGGTAGTGGGGGCAGGGGTAGGAAAAGGGGATGGTGAGTAGGTACAAAAATATACTTAGATACAATGAATATGATCTCATATTTGATAGCACAAAAGGGTGACAGTAAGCAATAATTTGTTACACATTTTGGAATTACTGAGGGGGTATAATTGAAATGTTAGTAACACAAAGAAATGATGAATTCTTAAGGTGATGGATTTACCCTGATGGGAGTATTACATATTAGGTGCCTGTATCAAAATATCTCATGTACTCCATCAATATATACACCTACTATGTACCCATAAAAATTAAAAATAAAAAAGTTAAAAATATAAAATATACATGACACAAGGTTGATCACCTTTAAAAAAAAGTTACCAGAGAAAACAGTGGGACAGAGATAATATTAACACTGATTTATCATCAGAGACAAGTCAGCCAGAAGAAAATAGAACAAGATTTTTAAGGTCTCGAAAGAAAAAAACTGTCAACCTGTAACTGTATATCCAACACATATATTCCTCAAAACACAAAATATAAATACCTTTTTTACTCTATAAGATCTACTCTACAAGAAATGTTTTAAAAGTTCCTCAGGCTGAAGGAAAATGATACCACATGTATCACATATAGTTCTAGACAAAGGAATGAAGAGTTTCAGAAGAGGTAAACATTTGAGTATACATAAAAGATTTTTCTCCTCATTTTTTAAATCTCCTTAAGAGGTAACTGACTGTCCTAAACAAAATACTAACAATGCATATATTTAAAGAAACTTATAACCTATTTCCTCCTCTCTATCCTTCAAGCAAGCTATTGTTATATTTGTCATACATTTTATCTAAATGTATGACAAATATGAATACACACACACTATGGAAGCTGAAGGAAATATTGACCTTGTCAAACCAGAATTGCCTAAAAGCATTTGTTGTTTTAGGGCAGTAATGGTTAAGAACTTGGGCTTGGAGCCAGTCACAGTGGTTCACGCCCAGCACCTTCAGGAGGCGGAGGTGGAAGGATTACTTGAGGCCAGGAGTTTGAGACCGGCTTGGGCAATATAGTGAGACTTTGTCTCTACAAGAAATTGCAAAATTAGCCAGATGTGTTGGAACGTGCCTGTAGTCCCAGCTAATATACAAATATACAAAGCAAATATATATGGTTTTGTATGTAAATGGAACTTCTTGAGTGCTTTCTATCCTTACTACCACTGAAGGTGAAATTGCTGCTGCTCCTTTAGGGGACTAGAACTGGCTTCTCTTATTGGGTTGTGGTAGCCAAGCACTGTGTGTGTGTGTGTGTGTGTGTGTGTGTACATACGTTTGTCTGTAGAGTAAATCATGCTTTGTAGTTTGGTATTGGAATTCTCTGCTCACTGACACTTGGCTTAAGCCTTCTTCCTCCTCGAGGTCTCATCTTAGTAGAAATTAACGTTTGCCCTTTTTGTTCCACAGAATCAGGAGTTGGAGGAACATCCAGTAATGGGTACAGAGAAATGGAGCAGAGAGCAAGAAGGAGCAGAGGGAGAATAACAGAGTGCCTGAGGCATGCAGATGATTCAGGAAGGGACTAACATTAGGTCCGAGTTATACAAAGGTGTTCACGTTGCAAATTGCCTATGAACAGCCTCCATCCCCTGTGGGACCCAGCTGGGACCCACAGTTTGGACAGCAGAAGTGAGTTAGGAAGAGATCAGAGCTGTAGACACTGGAATATGACTGCTCTCATAGCAGGTTAAGACAGAGGTTGGCTTCTGTTAACATGATAAAAATTATTTTTCTTCTTTATTTCATAGCATTTTACTCTAGGAAAGTTAAGATGCTAGAGAGACACCATAAGCCTAGTGCACATCACACAGCACCACTATAGTGTGGAAAGTTGTCATTGAGTATTGCCATCGCAATGGTCTCAGGGTTCAAACCAGAACATCGAGTGAAAGAAACTATGCTCTAATGAGGTCCTCTCAGAAACCAGCAACCCTGGCAATTCAGCTCTCTGGGCAAAAAATAGAGCAGAGTCATCAGGACCACCCACCTAGGCGTCTGATGATCCTGGGTTTCAATCCTACCTATGCCCTTCACTATCAGTTTAACTTTGGGCAACTGGTTTAACATCTCTGAGTCTCAATTTTCTCATTTATAAAATGAGGATGATAAAATGCATACTTTTTAAAAAAGAGTACTTAGTGTCAGGTACTCTACAAGTATATCTCATTTTATGCCCGCAACAGCTAGATACTATTATTATTCTATTTTATAGGTGTGAAAATAGAGGCTCAGAGCAATGGGCTGTCATGTGTCGGAAGTCACAAGGCTGGTCAGTGACTCCAGAGCTCTGGGCATTCTGACTCCAGAGCTCTGCTTTTAACTATTAAGCAAAACTGCCAGATAAAGCTCTCCTGAGTATTAAATGAGCTGATGAGCTCAATAGTGCCTGGCACATTTTGATTCTTTCATAAATGGTAATTATCAAAATGAGAGTTGAATGAAATCCAAATCTCAAGTCACGACAAATCTGGGGTTAATGTGAGTTCTGTAGCAACATCCAGGGCCAAGTCTAAAGCTCAGGCATCCTCACTCTCTGAGAATCTGTAAACACAAAGTTCTCAAAGAAAAATACAAGTTCCCTGGGGTGTCAGAGATCATTTATACAGAAGCTGCCTTTTGCAGCATGGGAACAGATCAGAGAGTAGGAAAGCAACGAAGAACTGGAGAATGTCCTGGCCACATCGTCAGAGCTCCTTTGAAAGGGAGCATCCTGACTCCCAGCCCAATTTGTCCAACAGGAGAGAACAGAAAGCCGGGAGCTAAATGAGTGCCACACCTCTGGTGCATGGATTTTGCAGGATGCTAGGTAATGCTAGCATCATTTCTCCATTTCTCCATCATCCCTCACCCAATCCCCATCAGGTCCTAAGCCTTGTCTCTTTTGTTCCCCACTCCACCACTGCTAAGAACTGTAAGCTGTCCAGTGTGTGCACTCAAACAACACTAGCTGAATGCATTACATGAAAAATGGTATGAAGATAAAGATATATTAGGGACCAGAATGGAAAATTGTCATACCTTTTTAAAAATAGAACACAGGACTTCAAAGAAACTTCAAAAATCTGATAAGGGCTTTAAACTGTCTGCACAGATTACTGTTCAAACTCTCAGAACTGTTTTCCCTGGCATT
This sequence comes from Theropithecus gelada, assembly GCF_003255815.1. NCBI lineage: Eukaryota > Metazoa > Chordata > Mammalia > Primates > Cercopithecidae > Theropithecus > Theropithecus gelada. The sequence continues at coordinate 90,280,897 of NC_037677.1, forward strand.
TTTAACCCCTTAAAAATTTTAATAAAATATACATAAAATTTACCATTTTAACCATTTTAAATATACAACTCAGTGGCATTAAGTGCATTCACATGGCTGAACAACCATCACCACCATCCATCCACCGAACTCTTTCACCATCCATCCACCAAACTCCTTCACCATCCCAAACTGAAATGCCATACCCATCAAACACTAACTCCCATTCCCTCCACATCCCAGACCCTGGGAACCATCATGCTACTTTCTGTCTCATGAATCTGACTCTGCTAGGCCCCGCTAATAAATGGAATCATACAATATTTGTCCTTTTGTGTTCGGTTTATTTACTTAGCATAATGTCTTCAAAGTTCATCCATGTTGTAGCATGTCAGAATTTCATTTCTTAAGACTGAATACTATTCCACTGTATGCTTTATACCACATTTTGCTTATCTGTTCATCCACTGATGGACATTTCAGTTGTTTCCAGCTTTGGCAGTCGTGAATAATACTAATATGAAAACCAATGTACAAATATCTGTTCAATTTCCTGCTTTCACTACATCTGGGAATATATATCCAGAAGTAGAAATGCTGGATCATGTAGTAACTATGTCTAATTTTTTGAGGAGCTATTCCTGGCATTTTTTTCTGTTATATTTTCAGAGTCAGTTCCTACTTATTTGAACAGTTTATTTTGCCTCTCCAGTGTTCTATCCTACATTTATCCTAAATGACCTCTCTTTTGCTGGTCCCATCTTTCATTTACAACCAAGATTATTTAGAAACATGATCTTATGTCCCACAGTACTGATTTTTCCCAAAACAAAACATTAGAGCTGTTTGGAACAAACTGCCATTTCCCAAGTCATAAGGTCCATTAGTTTAAAAGGTTAAGAATCCATGAATTTTTTGGGGAAAAAAAGCAGTCCTTCAAATCAGTACCAAACATACCAGCTTGTTATGAAAGACAGTCCCTGACTTACAAACGTCTCACTTAGGAACATCCCTGACATGCAAAGAGCAGTGGAAACCAGGAGTCTGACTCCTCCTGGAAGTACCTGGAAGTCTCCACCTGCTGCCATGGGGATGGTGAGGATCTTGGACTTTCAGTGGTTAGCAGGGACAGGTAAAAAAACCCCACCTCTTCTCCACTTTCATCTTCCTTCTTCCTTCTTGACACCAGAACTATGGCAGTGCCATCCTTGCTGTGGCTACCTGGCATCACAGTGAGAGCTCCTGTTCTCACTGGAAGGTTGAATCACTTCGGAAGCAGAAGAGTGTGTGCTGGAACACTGCACGATTTTGCACACAGAAACAATGCTCTTTCACATCTAGTCATCAAGTTCTGCACATTCCATCTCGTAGCCACCTCAAGATCCATCTTTCCTCTTTGCCTTCTCTACCTGGGGTCAGAATCTCATCTGGGCCACTTCAATAGGCTCTGAACTAGTCTCCTCCACAGTGGGGATTTCTGGCCCATCCTGCACACTATGGAGATCTATCTCGCACCAGCTCAACATCATTATCATCACCAAAGACCTGAAATAACAATGTTCAAGGGAGACCTTAACGGCCCCACACCTCTGCTGGGTGAAGCTTCAGGACAGCCATGTCTTCTGACTTCTAGTCTGGTCCGCATTTTTTTTTTTTTTTTTTTTGAGACAGAGTCTCGCTCATGTTGCCCAGGATGTAGTGCAATGGTGTGATCTTGGCTCACTGCAACCTCCACCTCCCAGGTTCAAGCGATTCTCCTGCCTCAGCCTCCCGAGTAGCTAGGATTACAGGCACCCGCCATTAGACCTGGCTAATTTTTGTATTTTTAGTAGAGATAGGGTCTCGCCATATTGGCCATGCTGGTCTTAGACTCCTGACCTCAAGTGATCCGCCCTCCTCAGCCTCCCAAAGTGCTGGGATTACAGGCCGGCCTGGTCCGCACTTTTCTCATTGGTTGCCTTTTATGTCAACATGGCTCTCAGCTAAATGGGAGAATGAATATAACTGATACCATTTATATATGAAGGTCAGCAGTGGAGGGGAAGGATGTTAAAGGGAATAAACTGCACGTATGAAACCATCTCACCACCTTTAGTCACCTGGTCAACACTGGTGTAGTACCCATTTTCTTCTCTTCTTCTTCTCCCTTTTCCAGGATGGTGTTAAAAGTGTTGAAAGTGGAGCAGTCAGGGTACTTCCTTCTCAAATCATCACACTTCTTTCTTCTTTACTACACTTGCTAGCCACCATTTTCACCATTTAAGAGGAGGGGATTCTTCAAACCCTTTCCACAACTAAATCTTAGAATGCAATTGTGAAACTGTACTTGACTTTCCAAATATTTGAGGAAGCTTCCTGGTTCTTGCTTTATAATCGTGGTCTACTACCCTCACCCTCCTTCCCTGAAATTTCCCTATCTAAAACAACGACAACAAAACCTGTTACAGATATTTTTGTAAGTAGCCTTAAATTCTTTTAAAAGTATTATTATGTTTTTTTGTTGTTGTTTGATAGAGACAGGGTCTATGTTGTCCAGGCTGGTCTCAAACTTCTGAGCTCAAGCGATCCTCCCACCTCAGCCTCCCAAAGTGCTAGCATGACAAGCTGAGCCACCGTGCCCAGCCTTAAATTCTCTTTAAGACAAGACAAAAGTATGTGTTAATCAAGTTAGAATTCAGGTGACCATTTGTCTCAGTTTGCCTAGGACAGTCCCAGTTTATGCCTATTCCCTTGCATAACTTTTAAAAGAGCTCCTCCTTTTACTCTCAAAAAACAAACAAAAAAAAGGCCCAGTTTGGAGGATAAATTATATGCTGACCCTAGTTTAAAACACACTTTGATTTTCTAGCATAGTGCTTTCCAGGTGATATTATGCTTTTGCCCACATCATTGCATTTTATTTACGTAACTACTCTGCGAAGCAGGAAGGGAAATACTTGATCTCTATTAAATAAAGGAGGTAATCAAGGCTTTGAGGGGTACAGTGGTGACTGAGGTCACACACTCAGGGCCAGAACCTAGGATTCCTGACTTTAAGTCTAAAACTGTTTCAGCTGTGGATCACTATGTGCAAATGTCTGAGTAAAGGCAAACTTCACTCTCCTTTGGTGATCTGCTTGGCATTGGACTTAGAAGTTTAGATACGTTCACCCTTGCCTAGAGACTGTTCTTCTACATATAAAGCAAGCAAAGAGATGGAAGAATTATTAGCTAAACAAAAAGAGGCTGTTAGTGAATCCCGGGCCAAATGACATATATCTTCTACCGGATCTAATTACATCAGATTACTTGAATCTTACATCTGGCCACTTAGGATATCTCCATTTAAGAAAAGAAAACCAACGATCAATAATGCATGCCTACTCTTGCAAAGAATGCAAAGAACATATAAATGGGTTCTGGTCAGACTTACAGATATATCTTCCTATAATTACACACTAATTCTTTCTTAAAAATATTTCCCAAACCAGCAAAATTCTACCCTCCTTGGTAAGCGGCAAAGAGACAACACGGGAAACAAAACCAAACCCTAGACCATTTAAAGAAAAGCATAGTGCTTTGTAAAATCTTCGGGGTATCCCAGAGGTGCTGAAAGCGTGGCTACATCAATAAATAAACGCCCACTCTTTGAGCCTCCTGAAAAGGCGGCCACATGACAGACAGGTTGGGAACCTAGCGCCCCTCCTTGCCTGTGCCATGACAGACAGGTTCAGTGTGACTTGCCAAGGATGGCTCCAAGCAGCTGGGCCGTCCAGCCTGCCCGCAGCAGAGGGTTGGACGCCTCAGGGCCAGCTGTGGGCACCACAGAACCACCAGGGAGGCGGCGGGTCTCCCCAGGTTAAGAGGCCAGCGGAGGACGCGCGCGGTCCACTTGGGGGAGGGTGCGGGAGGGCCGGGCGCGCATGCGCACGGGCGCCACGCACGCCGGAAGAGCCGGCAGCCCGGGCGCTGCTGCTGGCGCCAGACTGCCCTGGCCGATGGTAGATCGCGAGCCCTGAGATGCGGCCTCAGGACAGCGCCGGGGCCGTGGAGCTGGAGGAGCCCGGGCTGCCGCTGACGGACGATGCACCCCCGGGCGCCAGTGAGGAGCCGGCGGCCGCCGAGGCAGCGGGGGCGCCAGACAGCGGCAGGTGCTGGCTCTGCCTTTCCTCGCCGTGTTGCTCCCGCACCGAGCCGGGTGAGTGCACGGTGTGGACCGGGCTGTGGTCTCGCTCCGGGGTCCCGAGCGGGCGCCGGCGGATTGGGGTTCCAGCAACCCGGGCACAGTGCCCACCGCGCCTCCGTCCCCACCGCGCCTCCGTCCCCACCCTGCCCGGGGCTCGGGAAACCCCTGGAGCTGTGAGCTGGGGGGGCTGCAAAGCGGAATTCCCGGCGCCCCAGCCGGCGCCAAGACGGAAGAAACTTTCCGATTGCTTGCAGTCCTTTTGGGATTCCCAGGCTGTTCCTGTATTAGTGCCGGGGCAGGGCTGTGGAGTCAGATTGCAGTTTGGCGTGCCCTCCCCGAGGTCTTAGGTGGGGGGTCAGCGAGAGAGGCCATCCTGCAGTAGGGCGAGGTTGCGAGGAAGCTGACCCTGAAAAGTGATCCCGGTGGTTGAGGGTTCTCTCCGAAAAGGAAGCTGAAAAGCATCGAGTCTAGAAAACATGTTCGTCCTAGAGTTTTAGAATCTTGGAAAGGCAGAGATAAGTGGGACCACTCGTTTTTAACCTTTAGGGATACAAGGACTTTTTAGCGAACGATGCAGAACAAGGCATATCTTGTTAAGAAGCTCACAGCCCCGTCCCCAAAGCCAGGGAACCCTCGTGAAGAACACTTTATGTTCAATCTCCGTCCTTCGACACATGAGAAAAGTGAGGCCCAGGAAGGTGAGGGCTTTGGGGTTTCTGTTTTGTCTCATCCAAGATGTGGAATGTGGGGGTGAGATGGGGCGCATGTCCAGGGAGCACCAGGGTTAGGATCCCAGCTTGCCATGTACCAGCCTAGGGCCCTTTCCACTGGCCACAAGTGCTTCTTCAAGCACATTCCTCTTAGAAGTCGACCATCTACCAGGAGCAGCTTCCTGCAAGAAGAAGGGAATTGGCAAATCTCCTTTTAGGACAGTTACACGGCCTGCACCACCTTGTCCTCTGAGTCACCTCCCCTAAGTGTGACCCTGGATTTCTGTTCCTCTTGTCTCACTGCACTTTCCCCTCCTCCCTTTGTGCGCTTTCCACAAGTTAGACAGACTCTAGGAAGACGATTCTTGCTCCATTTCTGTCCTAAAGGCAAACCAAAATGATCAGACTTGTGATCATTTATAAATGGGCTGGTGCCTCTAGAACAGGGGTTACGCCAGGCTGAATTGAACAGATAAGCAACCTTTGAAAAGGTCAGTTTCTCACCTGTCACCCTCTGGCTGAGTGTCCTTCTGGTGGCATGCTGAATCAGTCCATGCCAACTCTTAGGAGTTTCCCCTTTTTGTGAATGGAAGAGGAATACTCTACCCCCAGGCAGCTCATGGCAAGATGAGATACTTATGTGAGTCTATCTAAGAATCTTGTGGGTGTTTAACTTCAAAGAAAGTTTCTACCAGTAAGACTTATTGTAAGGTGACAAGATAGTATTTTGGAAAGAAAATTGACATAAAAACACTTTACTGTTGTCATTGAACTTTGTGACACCTCTTGTTCTAACTGCTTATCTCAACAAAGCTTTTTTCAAATTCTGGTTGGAACTGTTACCCATATGTCTTATATTCTTGGATGACCTTAACAGACAGCATACAGCTGTCCCAAGACATCTCCTTACTTTCTTCAGGGACAGTGTGGGTCTTAGACTGAAGCAAGGAGAAGTAGTTTCTTAGGCCTGTGCCTCATATTCTCTTAAAGGAGTTAGTGATTGAGTGTAGCAGTGGTTCTCAAACCAGTGGAGTCTTTTAGAGTTACAGATATTCTATTTCAGTGGGTCTGAGATGGGGTTTGAGAATTAATTTTTTTTTTGGAGACAGGGTCTTACTCTGTCACCTAGGCTGTAGTGCAGTGGCATGATCACAGCTCACTGCAGCCTTGACCTCCCTGGCTTACTCGATCCTTTCATCTAAGCCTCCCAAGTAGCTGGAACCACAGGCACACACCACTACACCCGACTAATTTAAAAATATATTTTGCATTGATGAGGGGGTTTCCCTGTGTTGCCCAGGCTGGTCTCAAACTTTCGGGCTCAAGAGATCCTCCCACCTTGTCCTCCCAACGTGTTGAGATTACAGTTATGAGCCACTGCACCTGGGAATTAAAATTTTAAGTGTTATTCAGGTGATTCTAATTCCCAACCAGGATTGCAAATCACCAGCTTAAAGCAGAGGATAGAAAAGCTGAGCAACTTTGCGGTTTTCTTCTAAGTGAGGAAATTATACCATGGCCACTTACCTCATTTGAATAATTTGAGTTACCAAATTATTATATATGCTTGCAGTGAGATATGAACATGGAACATAAACAAATGCCTCTTTCCATTATGCTAGTCGTGCTCATCTCCATTGACAGGATTGAAATGATTCAGTAAGAGACTGAGGTTTGTCTGAGTGGAGCCAGTCCTCACCCTCATTAACAAATCATCAAATGCAGCGAAGCCTTCTAATGTCTGTCCCTTCCCAGTTGGAAAGCATGAGCCTTAAGTGTTTATAGGCAAGAAAATATATGTGTATGTGTTTTAAGGGAAAAGGTCACCAGGGCCAAGGGGGTGCAATTAATTTTTAAAGAGTTAAAATATTTAATGTTACGTGAAAATATTCCTGGGGAAAAATTAGCAAGTTTATGTTGGAGAAGATACTTGAAACATAGAGCAGGGAGATGGTTTCTGTCCTCGATCTTCTCGTTCTGTTCTGTTTGAGGGTGGAGTTTCTATGTAGGGGTTGAGTTTCTTTTAAGAAAACACTGTTTTACTTGGAACTGAATTCTGAAATTTCAGAGGTCAAACCCTAAGGCTGACCACAACCAAGGCATGTATTTTGTGGTACTTCATTTGGAAGTCTTCTAAAGCTTCCTTCTCATGGGCTGAGTGTGTACAGTTTATTTCTGCAGTATATGAGCACATGGATACAGAACAGAATGAGGATTCTGGCATCTTAAAGGAAGGACGACTGCTAGTTCCAAAACAGTATCTTCAGTTATGCCCCTAGAACAGGAAGAGGTAGAGAATGGTGCCTTTGACCACGAGGCCAGGCTGTAGAATGCCCCAGAAAGCCTGTGCATCAGCATACTTTGGTCCCAGTTTGCAAAGTCATCTCACTGACCTGAAGATGTGTAAATGTATTACCTGGTGTTTACATTTATCAGAGAAGGGCATTTTTAAAAACATTACACAACACTGTTTTATAGCTATCACATTGTAAAGTCCTAGATTGGAATGATAACATGAGTTTTCCTACAAATTGCTCATATCCACTCACCCTTCAGTTCCACTGTGCTCTTAATCAATGAGGACCACTTGTGTTTCCTTTTTTTTTTTTTTGAGACGGAGTCTTGCTCTGTTGCCTGGGCTGGAGTGCAGTGGCGCAAACTCAGCTCACTGCAAGCTCCGCCTCCCGGGTTCATGCCATTCTCCTGCCTCAGCCTCCTGAGTAGCTGGGACTACAGGCGCCTGCCACCATGCCTGGCTAATTTTTTGTATTTTTAGTAGAGACGGGGTTCCACTGTGTTAGCTAGGATGGTCTCAATCTCCTGACCTTGGGATCTGCCCGCCTTGGCCTCCCAAAGTGCTGGGAAACATAGGCCATCATGCCTGGCCTATGTTTCCTCCTTATCCTCAACCCTGTTTTTGTGTTAATTTCAAAAAAGAATATATCCCGCAGTGTGTGGCCTTTGTTTGTGGGCATTCTCTGCCCACCCTGCTGCTTTTGCTCTCTGAATGACAGAGGAGTAAGACTGAAAGCAGATTCTACTCCTGTGTAGGAAACTAAGACATAGAAAGTGGCTAAACAGAAGTTTAAAGTTCACACAGATTGTCATTAATGACTGAATACTTGATGCCCTGGAGAAAGCACTGGTTTCCTGGTTCAGATCAAGCCAAGAGTAGGGATTAGATGGCAGTTCTGTATAAAGCACTTGGGATCCAAAGGGCTAGATAACCTGCACCCTCCCCTTGAGGAGTTTGTGCTCTGAATGGGAAGATCAGTTGTGAATCATGAAAAGTTATATATAGATTTGATTAACAGTTCAAAATAACAAAATGGAGAACCTTCCCAGACTATGCTATTGCCAATAGTGTTAGACTCTTGAGTTTTTCCCTGAAGTTCTCTCACCTTTCATTCACTGAATAGTTATCCAGTGTCTTCCATGTGCCAGGCATGAACAAGACAGCAAGATCCCAGCCCTGGAAGAGCTCACAGACTTGGGAGAAGTCAAATAATCAACAGATAACTGTATAACCCAATCAGAACCCATTTTCCAGAAAAGAACACTTTCTTCATAAAGCCAGTTTCACCAGTGAGATGGCATAAGACATCATTTGGAAGGATTTTTTACTTGCCATCTTGACAAGTTTTTCTTAAAGATTTCTCTCACCAACTTGGCAAGCATTCTACTTCTTGACTTGTAAGTGAGGAATGATTCTTCAGTGAGCCATAGGAAAACCATTTGATAGGGTGAAATGGCATTTTAAAAATGCAGGTTTAAATTGTTGTCCTCATCTATGGTTCTTCATAATTGATGATGAAAATGGTACAGGCCCAGAGAAATGATATGCTTAGGAGGTAATATAGTCTATTAACCTTTGACACGGCTCCATTTTTCCCAGTATCTAAGCGAAGAATGATAAAACATACACTTGGAAGCAAGGACTAACCAGAATTTAATCTTTTTCAGAAGCCAAGAAGAAAGCACCCTGTCCTGGACTTGGCTTGTTTTACACATTATTGTCTGCCTTCTGTTTCTCAGTGAGCTCTTTATTGGTTAAAAAAGTGCAAGACGTCCATGCTGTAGAGATTAGTGCATTTCGATGTGTGCTCCAAATGCTAATTGTTCTCCCTTGCTTAATATACAGAAAGTAAGTATTTTTTAACTGCAAAGTGGAAGATATTAATAAATGTGTGTGTATCTTTTCACCTGCCTATAATTACTCTACAGTATCTGCTTTATCCCTCTCATACACTTACCAGTTCCTATGCCCCTTGGTTCTGCTTAATGAAAAGTCATAAGCATCCACCCATAGAAGATTCTGCCATAAGCATAAACCACATACCCAACAAAGTGGGGAGAAAGAAATTTTGTTGTTCACCACCTCCCCTTTTGAAAACAGAGCTTTCTTTGTATAATTCCTCTTGTCTTGTATCACCCTCCCTTCTTTCCTTTGGCATAACTACTGTTTGGAAGAAAAAGATGAATGAAAAGAAGTAATAGTGTATCCTAGTGTCAGAAGTTTTTTTTAGAACGAGCTGCTTTCTTACCAGGGCAAATAAAATATTATAATAATAATATTTAGGTATTCCTCAAAAGGTGATGGGGTAACCCTGAGCAAGGTTACCTTCATATTCAGTTTCCTCTTTTGTAAACTGGAGGGAATGATACTGTGTGACCTCTGCCCTACAAGGTGATAACAAGGGTCCAATAAGATTTATTACAGGGTGGAGTGCCTTGCGTAGAACATAACAGCATATGAAAATTGTCTCTATTCCACCCTCTCTGTTCTCTCCCAACCCAATTCCTCTTTTCCTTCCCTGTTGTACTGCCCACCCTGCCTGGCTTAAAATTATGCTTCCTTCAACCATTGTAACCTCCATATACCTCAGTGTATTTAGAACCCTGAGAGAGAGACCAGTTGGGTCCTTAGTGGCTGCCTGGCTCTTTGTCTCTTTGGGCAAAAAAGCCTACACCCCAAATGAAAAGCTTTAGTCACTTGTCACCAAAGTCTGCTTGTATCTCTAACATGGTGCAGACTCGCTTAGAAGAGTTTCACTCCATATCCTAAGGATTTGGTGGGAAAAGTGAAAATCTGCTAATATCTGCAAATTTCTCTCAATGTGGACAAGTCACACTATTTTAAGAAATGATGGTAGGGCTTTAGAAATTTCTAAGGGTAGCAGTACAACACTGATGCCAACATAATTATCTTCCCCATTTTGAAATAAAGATATTGTCAGGGGAAGAACAGTGGAAGAATGTTGTTAAAATCCTTGGTCCTAATCTGTTTTGACCCATTTTATGTTTTATTATCATGGAAGACTCTTTGCTTCTCAAAGTATGGGCCAATTGTGACCGTGCTTTTATTTTAACTCCAAGATACCCGGGGTAGCCTAGATGATGATCTAATGAAGTCTAGCCCTGCAACAAGTCAGCAAGTTGCACCTAGACAGGAACCTACACAGAGTGGGTACTTAGTAAATATTTATTGAAAAGAATTTGAATAGCAGTAAGCATGGTTTTCCAAACACTACATGTTCTTTTTCAGTGCGTTTTGACTCCTCATGAGAACGATGAAAACTTGTCTCATATTCAATGACTAAAATAAATTTTAGCAGTGTTTCAAGTTTTATAGAAAAATTCATGAGATTGAGAATCAGCATTAGCTGGGTCTAAGTTTCCTTAAACAGGGCAGCTGAATCTTGACCTTGTATTTATTGTAAAAGTGGTATGTTTTCTTTATAGAAAATTTGGAGAAAACAAATATAAAGAAGGAAAATTACCTATGAGTTTATCTATTAAGAGATAAACGTGATTAACATTTAGTTTATTTTCCTTTTTGTCCTTTTTGCAAGCATATATGTATACATATACATGGGATACATATCTATATTAATTGAATTACAATTTTACTATGTATGTAATTCACTTGCACTGGTATTGCTTTTACTGTGAACGCTTTACTGTCATTTTTTTTTTTTGAGACAGTCTTGCTCTGTCACCCAGGCTGGAGTGCAGTGGCCGGATCTCAGCTCACTGCAAGCTCCTCCTCTCGGGTTCACGCCATTCTCCTGCCTCAGCCTCCCGAGTAGCTGGGACTACAGGCACCCGCCACTTCGCCTGGCTAGTTTTTTGTATTTTTTTTTGTAGAGACGGGGTTTCACCATGTTAGCCAGGATGGTCTTGATCTCCTGACCTCATGATCCGCCCGTCTCGGCCTCCCAAAGTGCTGGGATTACAGGCTTGAGCCACCGCGCCCGGCCGACTGTCATTAACTATACTTAGAAAATACTATTTTAAAAGGTATATAATATTCATTTGTGGATATTAATTTACTATTCCCTTATTTTTTGATATTTAGTACTTTTAAAGTAATGTTTAATTACAAATTGTAATTTAAAAACAAATGTTAATTTCATTTAATATGCATTTCTTCATTTGAATTTACAGAACTGGGTTTATAGGCCCAAAAAGTCATCGAATTTTCCTCATTCTCAGAGGAGTCCTTGGTTCTACCTCCATGATGCTTATATACTATGCTTTCCAGACAATGGCCCTCGCTGATGCCACAGTTATCACGTTTAGCAGTCCAGTGTTTACGTCCATATTTGCTTGGATATGTCTCAAGGAAAAATATAGCCCTTGGGATGCTCTTTTCACCATGTTCACAATCGCTGGAGTGATCCTTATCGTGAGACCACCATTTTTGTTTGGTTCTTCGGGGATCGAAGAAAGCTATTCAGTCCACCTTAAGGGAACATTCGCAGCAATTGGACACGCCGTGTTTGCTGCATCGACTCTAGTTATCCTAAGAAAAATGGGAAAATCTGTGGACTACTTTCTGACCATTTGGTATTATGTAGTACTTGGCCTCGTTGAAACTGTCATCATCCTCTTTATATTAGGAGAGTGGAGTCTGCCTTACTGTGGGTTGGACAGGCTATTTCTCATACTCATTGCGCTCTTTGGTTTGGGGGCTCAGATATTTATCACAAAAGCACTTCAAATAGAAAAAGCAGGGCCAGTAGCAATAATGAGGACAATGGATGTGGTCTTTGCTTTTATCTTTCAGATTATTTTCTTTAATAATGTGCCAACATGGTGGACAGTGGGTGGTGCTGTTTGCGTAGTAGCCAGTAATGTTGGAGCGGCCATTCGTAAATGGTACCAAAGTTCCAAATGAAGCATCATTGCAGAAATACATATTTTTTTCAAGTACACCATCACCTAATTCACAGACAGCATATGCACACATCTGGAAAATCTGCATTTGCTTCGTTGGTTATATTTAATAAATTTCCTAAAGTACCATTTTTGAATATAGTATGTCTTTAATTAGTTAAGAATAGCTAGTCTGTTTGGTGTAACAATATTTTGGTAGCTTTGGTTTTGTTTTTTTGTTGTTGGGGTCGAGTTGCTGAGAGGAGAGCTCATTGTTTGAAGAAAAACCAAAAAATTTTATGGCTAGTAATATTATATGTAATTTTTAAAATGTATTTTTGGTACTGATGGGATATGGGTGGGGAGGCTATTTTAGATATTCTTTTAGCAGTGTAGAGCCTAAGAAACTTGGTTCTACCACCATGATCTTTATATACTATGCCTTCCAGACAATTGATAATGCTGCTATAATTAGTATTATGTTGATAATTCATTTGCAACCTTATTCTATTTAGGAGGACGAAGTTGAAGCTTAGAATAGGTGCCTGCTTAATGGTGTTAATAATACAAATGAATTGGCCTTATTTTCAAATATTTTATAAATGATTATCATACTTATAACTCATATTTGTGCCTTTTCATTTTAATGCTGGAATTTTTATTATGTCACCTCTAAAACACTTAAATTGCCAAATTTGGCAAGTAGTTTTCTGTTTCAGTCGCATTAGCAACTGCAGCTAGCATTCTATAATTTTAATTGTCCTCAGTTTTTTTTGAAACTGCTCTAAATTTTTCTTAACATTCCAGGATTTCAGATCTTTAAATCACAAAGAGAAATCTTGGCATGACCAGTGTGCACATTTCCATCCTGAAGTGTTTTCTCTTCACTAGAAATGTGATTTTCTATAAATTCCCCTTGAATTTATAGTGTGATGCCAAATAAAATTTTCTCAGGATCTTATTAGGTTGAACCATATGTAATTGCCAAGATTTTACTATTTTAACTTAAAAAACCATAGTTTCATATGGTTCACCCTAATAGATACCTCCCTTATTCTCTAAATGAAATAGAAGACTTTGGAGTATATGTTTTTAAAGTAATTTTTAAAAATATGATAATGTATTAAACTTATTTTTATAGTTATGAAATTATATGTAATAATGTTTTATGTTATACATTAAAGACTTGTGAATCTATGTTTGATTGACTTTCATAGTTTCCTGCATTGAAATAAAAATCACTATAAATTCTAGTTTATCAGCATGATGCTAAATGTCAGTGCCATACCTTGATGCAGCACCATGACACTAATGCCACGAATTCAAACAGCACATTTTACATCTGGAACTTCATCAGACCAATACTTTGCACTTAGAGAGAATTTAATATCTAGAAAAGCTTGGGAGGTTAGTCAGGACTTAGGGAGTACACAAATGATTCTTTGTTGTAACGAACCCCTTATTGGTGAGGTTGCAGTAGCCTCCAGCTCTTACTGTGTCAGATGAAGCATCTGTCATTATCTTAAGCCCGCAGAGTTGAAAGGTTATAGGCTCTTTCGTACCCTCTCATCATCATTTTCCCAAAGCAAAGAGGAACTTGCCTTCTAGGATTCGTGCCTTGGTGAGAAAGGATCTTTTCCAATAGTTCAGTGGGGGAATTTTTGGCTTGCTGATTTTATCAATTGCCTTGACACCTGACAAATCCTAAATGAAGTCTATGTAGGTAAGTCATCTCTATTTCACCTAATTTACAGTGTTGGAATTTAGACTTGCAAAAACATCACTCTGCAAATACCTTAGATAATCATAGAATCAGGAGCATTTGAGAACTCGGAGGTCTCAGAAATCATCACATAGGGGCTGTGCTCCATAGATAGGGATGATAGAGAGGAGACTGCCCAAGTTGAATTTCCATGGTCTTCCTCCCTCCCTTAGTTCCATGATAAAGTATGGACAGTAAACCACTACTTGAGCCACCTAAGGTGAATTAACTCTCAGGGAACCCTCTTCCAGTTCTTTACCTTGCACAATGAAAGAACCAATGGCACCTAGAAAGTTAAATCCCTTTAGGCCCATACACTAGAGCATGTTTTATTTCAACAATGTGGTTTAAGTACTTGAATGTCACACTATGTGACCGAGGTTAGAGAAAATGTTTCTTCTAGCCCTTGCAGGTATGATTCTTAAACACAATGTCCAAGGTGTATACAAGGATATGTATTGTAACAACTATGGGTATGTATATTTTCAGAGTGTAGTTTCCGTATCTTGAAAAGTAAAATATTTTCATAAATTGTTTTTATAAGTACTAATAAAATAATATGAAAGAAAGCTATATGTTGGTTGTTATGATTATAGCAAACATATAAGTTATTTCCCTTTCAACCCTGTGCTTCAAAATTTATTTTCTATAGGGGATTGACCTCTAGCCATCCAGCTGGGATATAATCTCAAGGTTTAAACTGTTTATCTGACCCGCTTGTACTATCAAGAGGGTCAGATGAACAGTGTAATCTGTTTATCTCTCCAAAATAAAGGCATTAATCTTCTGTCAGTGAGACCTTCATTCTTCTAGACCCTGAGAACTTATAAAGCAGCTTTGAACTCTACTTTTTGTTCCTGTAGCAAATCCGATACTAAATTCTGAAGAGTCTTTCTTGTCTTACTGTCTTCTTACTGTCTTGTGGATTCATTCTTTCCTCACCATTTCCACTGCTACCATCTTAGTCCAAGACTTAACACCTTACACCTGAATTGCCACAACAGTACACTGGTTACCTGCTTCTAGACTCTTTCTTCTACTCTGATTTCTGTCTCAGTGCCAACTCAGTGTTCCTAAAACCCTGCTTTCACTGTTAACTCTGGTTCTCATGAAACCACAGTGATGCCTTATTACACACCATATCACATCAAATTACTCATCTGGCCCTATTCCCAGTTCTCCCACCTGATTTCTACATCTCAACAAAATTGGATACTCCAGTCAGCCTTACCACTAGCTCCCGTGTTTGCCAGTAGAGTCCTTCCTTTGCATTTCCCGCCTGTCCTTACCTTCTCTCATTTACCCTCTAAGGCCTGTTAGCCTCCAATGCCTCAGCTTGGGCTTTTGTTTCTTCTGGACTCTAGCTTCTCCTACATAATCCATCTTGGAAGAGTGGGTAAAGCATTGGATTAGGATCTGAAGATCTAGTATGGTTTTATCACTTTTCAGCTGGGGAAATCACCTAATGCACCTGAGCCTGTTTTCCTCACTTGCCCAGTCCCTCTTGCAAATGAGTGCCATAGAAGGGCTTGTAGACCATTAAGAAGGATGAAAACATAAGTATTGAACTGTGGTTAAGAATGTAGAATTGAGTATTCACTCTCCTCTTCAAAATGAGGCTTATAACAGAGTCCTTATTCCTGAGCAGCCTCACCAGGAACCATAGGAACATGCGTATCAGAATGCAAACTCCATTTGGCCCCCTCCTGCTAGCACAGAATTGTGCTGCTGTTGGAAAGCTTTCACTTCCTAGCTGATCTTCCCAGGTAGGGCTGCCAAGGATCACCAGTCCTTTCATGCGCAGGTGTTGCCACCTTTCCAGTTCTGGCCCTAGCTCTGGTCTTATATGGGTATTATACTTGACTCTGACCTGGGGAATGGGCCTGAATCTTGTGTGTTTCCCGTGCACTACGTACTCAGCATGCTTCTTTTAGCCTCTTATCTATTGCACCCAGTAAGCATAATTAGTCTCTTGAGGGCATTCTAGTAGGAAGAGAGCCAGATGTCCTTGATAACACCCTGGTGTCTGATCTGGTGTGTATGGATCCATGGTCAATAATGGGCATTAGAATTTGGCTATATGGGTGAAGGCTGGATATACGAATCCTGGGCACTACCCTAAGCATGCTGTTTTATGCCCCCTTTGGTGCCTTATATCAAATCTAATACAGCTACCATATTCACCTAGAATTCTGCAAGATAACCTATTAGGGACTCTGATCCACAAAGATGGATCCACGTTTTAGCCTATTTGAACATTAAGTTTGGAGCTGGACCTGGGAAAACAATTCACAGCCCATGAACCTTGGCACTTCTCATCTCCTGGAAATTGGGGGGTGGGTTTTATAGCAAGAGGGTAAGGAGAAGACATAGCTGTTTTCAAGGGAGGGCAGGAAATGTAGCAGAGATGCCCAGTACACAGGAAAATGTTCCACTGGGCCCAGGAAATGTCACTACTAGAGGAAAGAGCCTGGGTCTCTTCTACTAAACTTTCATGGTTCTAGAAACCATGTGAGATTAATACCAGTAAGCCTGATGAAGCAAAGGAAGTAACCTAGATTCATGATTAGTTGCCAGGGTGGGGTCAGGAAAGTATAAAACCATAGTTGAGCAGAAGTAGACTTGGGCAGAAGGAAATGTGTTCAGGTGAATGCTGCAGCACAAAAGTACCATGCCAGGGTTGGGAACTCTATGGTGCAGCAGAAGTAGATGGAAAGGCCAGGTCAGAGAAGTGCATTACTAACCAGAAGGCCTGTATCTGAGGATATAAGAACCTGGCCGTTCTTACGGCTGTTCCAAGTATACTTGGCCATGATTTAAGATTAAGCTGTATGTGCCAAGAACACACCAGAAAGAGAGAAACTAATAATACAACTATCTTTGATTTTTTCTATGATTATAGCAGGTGCTAGCTCAATAATATTAGAATTGAATTCAAAGCAATAGCAGAATTCAGAATGGACTAACGTTTTCTTTCTTCTGATACTCCCCCTGGGAAGTCAGCCACATTGCTGTGAGGAAGCCTGGGTTACATGGAGAAGTCCACATGGAGAGGCCCATGTGAAGAGGAACTGAGGCCCCAACACTTGGCCCCATCTGCACTACCAGCTGATAGCCAGCACGAGCCTGCCAGCCCTGTGAGTGTGCACGCTGGGAATGGATCCTCCAACTCTCAGGTGAGCCGCCCCAGCTGATGCTGTGCGGAGCAGAGACAAGCCTTCCTCCCACCTCCTGAGCTCTGCTCAAATTGCAGATTTGTGAGAAAAAGAAACCAGTTATTACTGCTTTAAGCCACCAAAAAATAAAAATATAAACGATATAACTGTCTTGGATATGTATGTACCACAGTATACACAAGCACCATTACGTAAAGCAAAACGCCTCAAAAGAACAAAAATCAACAAAAGGTAGGACATTTTCATGGGCTTTTCTTAGCCTGTGACAGATAAAATTCGCAAAAATTAAATATATAGGGGATAAGAATAATAAAATATAATAAAGTTGGTCTAAACCAATTGTTTTCAAAGTGTGGTTTGGATACCTCTGACAGTCCTCAGGACCCTTTCAAAGTGTTTTCAATGTCAAAACTTTTAATAACAATACTAAGAACATTATTAGCCTGTTTCACAATCATTCTCTCATAAGTATACAGTGGAGCTTTCCAGAGGCTATTGGACATGAATTTGCAACAGCTTGAATGCAGAAGCAGATAGGAGAATACAGCTATTATCTATCAAGCCAGGTTTGCAAAAATATAAAGCAATGCCACTCTTCTCACTGATTTTTTTTTGAAAATAGTTATTTTTAATTAAAGTTATTTATATTAACATATAATTACATTATCTTTCAAGGCCAGCAGAGTGGCTCACACCTGTAATCTCAGCATTTCGGGAGGCCAAGGTGGCCAGATTGCTTGAGTCCAGGAGTTTAAGGCTGCAGTGAGCTATGATTGCGCCACTGCACTCCAGCCTGCGTGACAGTACAGGATACAACAGGCGAACACACTTCCTGTTTATGTGCTTTAGTTCCTTTGCATGTACATTTTAGAAAAGTCAGAAGTCTTTGGTACTTTGCAGCATGTGTGCATTGGTACAACTTCTAGAAAGGGCAATTTGGCACCATCTATCAGATTTACTTATGTGCAAAATGATATGTACAAGATTATTCCAGCCTGATTTGTAATAGCAAGAAAACATGGAACTAGCCTGAATGTCCCTCAATAGAGTACTGGTTAAATAAGTCATGGTATATACCCAAAATAAAATGTAATGCAATTAAAAATAAATTTAAGAAGAGCAAGGAAGCTTTCCATATATGGATGTGGGATAATGCCCAAAATTGTTAAGTGAAAAAGCAAAATTCATATCATGGTTGAGTATGTGCTCGTTTGTATAAAAAGAGGGTAAACAGAATATTCCAGGAGGATATGCAAGAAACTGTTAACATTGGTTGCCTTTGGCAGCTGAAGGGCAAGGTGAGAGGAGACTTTCCACTGAATCCCCTTTTACACCTTTTGAATTTTGAACCACGTGGGTAAATAACTTAGTCAAAATAAAATAAAATAAAATTGGTGGAACAAAAATGAAAAGGTGACTTGATGGAAAAGAAAGGAGAAAGAAAAGGAGTAAAAGACATAGGAGCTACATACGTACATTACATCATACATACATACATACCTGCATAGAGGGATGTTTACTGCTGTAATCTGGGATGTCACCCTGACTCACCTTACTGACTTCCTTTTGCTCCCTCCTCTTTTGCCTCATAGAGTCTGCAGACCATATTTAAATTCCCACATGCTCCATGATTGAAGAGACTACAAAAGATGAAACTGAAGTTCACCATTTTAATAGGACTATATTCTCCAAGATCCCAGAACGCATGTGTGACCCTGATTCAGATGTCTGCCTTCCTATGGCACCAAAACAATTTTTACTTGGAAAGGACACTAACATTTATTGAATAAACCTCATCTCAGCCAAGAGCTTCTTAATCTTTGTCTCGTTCCCTCACCAACCCTGGGAGATAGACTGATTGGGAACTGAAGTTCAAAGAGGTTGAATGGGGTTACCCACCTGTTAAATTCTAGTCCCCTCACTAGTAAATGATGAGGCTGGGCCACGAGGTCTGCCTGACTCCAAAGACCTTGCCCTTTCGAGTACTTCATGCTGCCTCCATACTTGAGGGTGGTAGAATGCAGAACAGGGAGTCACTGTAGCATTTGTCACTGTGGTGGTGAAAGGATTGTTTTTTGACTTTGGGATTTAGGGATACATATGTCCTCCTTCCTCCTTCCCCTCCTAGAGCAAGAGCTAGATGTGAAAGAATAGGTGATGACAACACTGCATATATTTCAGTTTTATTTCTTGCAATCTGCTAATCAGCATTTGTTGGAAAGTAGCCGTAAACAATCTTAGCCAATGCAAGGAAACACCAAATATTGTCAAGCCCTCACATTGGTCATAATTGGAAGCAAACATGAAATATACGGACTATATAATCAGTTTGTGAGGGCTACAGCAAGATGTTGCCCAAAAGCCTAGGCATAAGCTGGCTTCCTACGGCCTCCAAGCAGGAAAGAATGGAGCTATACACAGTCATCTGAATATACAGAAGTGAACCCTGGGTCAGCCACATTCAGCTATAACTTCCCCATACTATTTCTACAGGTGTAATGTGCCAATCGGAAGAAAGGTGGCCAGCCTCAGGAGAAAGAAAAGGAGAGTGACTCTGGCAGGCCTGCTCCATTGTAGAGATGAGATACACCAAGAGAGTGAGTTCCCAGCTTTTCTCCCAAAAGCACCCCTAATAGCTGAGAAGAATCTGGAGGCATAGCTACCATCACAGCTACACTAACCACCATCCTTTACTGTGTCCTTCAGGTGTCTGTCCTAGCTAGTTTTGTGGTCTGGCTCCTTGAGTCCCTGAAACAAGTCTGTTTATTTTCATCATATTGATGAGGTTATAGAGCTTGGACAAATTACATGACTTTTCGAAGGTCACATAGCTGGTAAATGTCAAGAGTCTTATTCTCAAAACCCTGGTTTGTCCAACTCCAAGCCTGTGCTCCTGACTCCACTATTCTACTGCTCACCCTAAGCCTAAAGCCGCCCAATTGAACCTCAAATCTTCTTGGAGGCTTCATGCTTTAAAATAAAAATCCATGCAATTTTTTTGCATCCTAATTAATAATATATCTGTGTGTTTTAGTGTAAAAATTTTTTAAAATTACCAATTCAGTTATTTAGCTTTTTATTCCCCAAATCTCGGGTACCCTAGGCAGATGTGTCATATTTATCCTGGGCTTTATGTACCTCTGGTTTGAGGGACTCTTGAAGAAACATGGCCCAATGAATACACAGTCAAGTCTTCATGCCCCTGAACACTACATTATAAAATCAGCACTCCTTGTTCTTTGTATATTTGTGTTATCAAGTAACTATGTGATTATAATCTGGCTTCTCATATACCATAAGCGTAGAAGAGAATCAAAAGATTGAGTACCTGATTCCCTAAACTGTTAAATTTCCCATTATATTAACAAAATTTGTATTGCTTCACAAATAAGACTCTATGTTTTTGGTTATTGTTGCTCTTCCTAGAGAGATAGAATGTATTCCCAGCTTCCCTCATCCCCTTTCTTCTGAAATAATATCCCTGTATTAGAGTAATTATGCTGGCTGCTATAACAGACAACACCCCAAATCTCAGAGTCTTAAAAAATAAAGCTTTATAGCTCCATTCCCTCACAGTCTGATGTAAGTTGCAAGGTCTCTACAGTATCCCTCCCTTAAGTGGTGATTAGGCTCCAGACTCGCTCCAGACTCCTTCCCTCTGATGACCCTGACTTCTCATGCAGGTAGCCTCCAAGTTTACCAAGATTTTACGTCAACAGTCTTGACAGAGAACATCGTTTCTACCCAAATGCCACTGACTTTAACCTAACTTATAAGAAGGGTAGGAAATAAGATTTTCCTTTGTGCTCAGGAAGAGGAAAAGAACAATAGCAACAGAATTTGATGAACCTAAAGCATTGTTTCTGCCATAACCTCTTCCTTTGGGGAACTGTTGAAATCTAAGTCCCTAGTTTTGGTGGAGCTGGCAATTCAGAATTCTGCCCCCAGTGGCCTAGGAAGTGGGCAGACCCATGACCTGAGCTCAGCCAAGTCAGGTTTATCTCTCTCTGTAATTTGAATCATGAGCAAGGTCTCAAGCACAGAAGGTGCACCCTTGAGCTGTCCAGTGGCAGTGCCCAGAGAGAAAGGCCTTGGGTGCTGGCTATAGAAATCCTGTAGACAGACTGGGTCCTGTCCCTCCTGATGCTCAGTTGTCCAGCTCTTCCACCAAGTCTGTGAGATCCCCACTATCCTTCCAATTAATTCCCTACTTGTGATTAAGTTAGAATTTGTTTCTGGGCTGGGCACAGCGGCTCACGCCTGTAATCCTGGCACTTTCGAAGGCCAAGGCGGGCTGATTGCCTGAGCTTAGGAGACCAGCCTGGGCAACATAGCAAAACCCCGTCTCTACTAAAAATACAAAAAATTAGCCGGGCATGGTGGTCATACCTTGTAGTCCCAGCTACTCGGGAAGCTGAGGCAGGAGAATCGCTTGAACTCAGGAGGCAGAGGTTGCGGTGAGCCAAGATGGTGCCACTACATTCCAGCCTGGGTGACAGAGCCAGACTCTGTCTCAAAAAAAAAAAAAAAAAAAAAAAGTGTTTCTCTTACTTGTACCCAAATACAATTATTAATTATTAACCTTAATTAATGCCCAATATTTGTCACCTATGTGCTCACAAGCAGATTTCCCGTCTCTTCATGACTCGACCCTTGGGGATATGATGGGATATCTGTCCACCTTTTTCAGATGACATCTCTTTATGTTATTAAGATCTTTAATCTTCTAAGTGCATGAGAAAAGCAAGACACCGTACAAAGCAGATGTTTAAGGCCAAAGAAGTGGTAAAGACAACACGCCATCCTCTGCAGGGATGTCAGGTGGACAATGGGGTCATATCCAGGAGTGATCTCTAAAGAAAGATCCCATACATCAATTTGTCAACCTATTTCACAAATAAGAATCAGGATTCTAAAATAACGCTGTCCAGTAGAATTACACTGCAGGCTACACACGTAATTTTTGCTTTTCTGGAAGCCATATTAAATAATGTAAAAAGACAAGTGAGATTAATTTTAGTAATATATTTTTTTAACCCAGTACATCCAAAATATTACTGTTTCAACATGTTATCAATATAAACAATTATTAGTGAGATACATTCTTTCCATCATCCCAAGCCTCAAAATCGAATGTGTGTTTTATAGTTACTGCACATCTCAACTGGGACCAGCCGCATTTCAGATGCTCAGTGGGTACATGTGGCTAGTGAAATGACCTAATAGTCCCATAGACAGTTGTTTTTGGATAAACGTAGAAATTGGCCCTTCTAGTCTTAAAGTTTGAAACTTAAAGCTGTAAGTTGTTTCGGATGGTTGTACATCCCCATCTCCTCCATCATGGCATTGGTTCTTCCGAGAGTTCTTTTCCCCTCGTCTCTGCAGGTGATTCAGGTAAACCCTGACCTGGCTCCGGGCTTTGGTTCGTCCTCCTCCCAAGAGCAACTACAGGTGGAACTTGTGGCACCCACCTCCACTAGCTAGTGAAACCGACTAACAGTCCCATAGACAGTTGTTTTCGGATAAACATAGAAATTGGCCCTTGTTTGTATCTGAGTTCCTTCCTCGGGAAAGGATCCCCAGGCCTCTCAGGAAGGATCAAAGAACCGAAACCACGTCATTGCATCCACACAATGAAACGCCAGGCCCCTCATTCATCATGATTGCTTCCTTACGCCTCTGGAGTTCCTGTTTTCTCAGACATAGTAACATGTCTTCCCTGCTATATAAACCCCTAATTTTAATCAATCAGAGAGATGAATTTGAGACTGAACCCCCATCTCCTTGGGTGCAGCCCTCAATTAAAGCCTTCTTCCTTGGCAATACTCATTGTCTCAGTCATCGCCTTTCTGTGAAGCAAGCAGCAGGACCTAGACCGGACCCCTGGTGTTTCAGTGACACTAGTAGTTAGCATGTTTGACAGCATCATTCTAGAAAGTGCTAGGAAGAAAGGAGGGTTATAATAGCAGGCACGATTTCTTGAGCCCTGCCATGTGCCCGCACATGTCAAAGCTCCTTACATATTTCTTTCATTTGATCCCTGGAAAGCCTTTTGAGATTCTTATTTTCTCTATGTTACAAATAAGAAAGATGACTTAGCGAGTTTAAAAAACTTGTGTGAAGTCACATTGCTAAACAAGGACAGAGGACAAAGCACATCACACACACAGTCTGTTTGTCACACACACAGTCTGTTTGACCCAAAGCAAACACTTTCTAATTGATCTCATGCTTTTCATTTGCAGATATGAGGACATGAATTGCCTTGGACTTTTACCCTAAAGGTTGTGGATCAGGAAAGGTCCTAAACAAAGCACAGGGGAATGGCACTAATCTCACCAGTAAGGTGTGTAGCCAAAACAGCTATTCCCTGTTAAGGTAGGAGGCATCTAACATGAATTAGAGAAACAGAAACAGGTGCTAATACATTTCTCCAGCCAAAAAATTCTATGAGAAGCAATGGTGAGGTGATGAGCAAGGCAAAAACACAAGTAAAGCTCCAGTAACCAGAAAGAGATCAGTGGGTTTGAACATTAACAAAGGGCAGAATTGGTGATAAAAAGTATTGAAAAACTTGGAAGGTAAACATGCAATTTCAGTAAAGCCAGCTTTTACTTCAGTAAAAGCCATTTACCCCGTATAGTCAGGAGTCACAGTTCTCTCTCTCTCTCTCCCTCTCTCTCTCTCTCTCTCTATCTATATATATATATAGATAGAGAGAGAGAGAGAGAGAGGGAGAGAGGGAGAGAGAGAGAGAGAGAGAGATGAATGAATGAATGAAAGTGAGAAAGAAGAACGTACGGGGAGGAGGAGAAGAAGGAAGGTAGACATATATTTTATGGTGCCACAGCTCCACTTGTAAGTTTGCCCTTGGGAGGAGGAGGAACCGGAACCTAGAGCCAGATCAGGGCTTACCTGGATCACCTATAGAGGTAAGGGGAAGTGAGCCCTCGGAAGAACCAAAGTCACAATGGAGGAGATGGGGATGTACCACCATCCGAAGTGTGTGTTTGAGAACATCCCTCTTCATCAGGCTTCGCACAGATTACCAGGGTAGACACAGGGGCTTATAGATGCTCAGCCAAGACTGACTTAAAAAGCCAGAGTCCATAAAACAGTCCTCAGTGAAATAAGAACACCATGCTAAATCTAGTAAATGTTTACATTTTGCCTTTTATGTATTAGTGTTCACCCTTTATGAAATTATGGTAACAGTGGATAGTGGATAGTCATTGGGTGGCTGTGTGTGTGTGTGTGTGTGTGTATGTGTGTGTTTAAAGTCTTCACTTGGCAAATATAAAAGTCAACAACTTTATATTGGTCCTCCAGTTTTACTATTAAAACAAATTAATGGTGTATAAAATTTAAGAAAACACTGCTTGCTTAAGATCCCATTTGTTTCTCTCTGATATTATTTCAAGTATTCACTCAACCCTAGCTCCATCCCCTGTGTATAAATATGCTCAAATTTCTTCAGATTAAACCAAATCAAACAAAACCTTCCTTAAAACTCTCCTCCCTTCCTCTCTAGGTACACCCAAGCACTTGTTTCTTCTTTATCGACCATTCTTCCCTCAACCCACCAGCTGTTGCTTTTTTCCCCCATTTTCCACATTGGCAGTTCAATATTAAACTGTGCAATCGTTTTTCCACCCAAGTAAAGGTGAAATAAAATTTGTTACTCAATCTCAATGTTTTCCCTTCTGGTTGAATCACTGTTCAAACAGTCTTGCTTTCTTCCTATTTAATCCTTGTGAGAAGGCACACTATTTCAGCTACATTATGTGTTAAATGGGCGTTTGTCAGCTACCTCGGGAATGTAGACAAGTTTATATGCTTGGATATAAGAGAAAAGCTATGTTCCAAACTGGATTTCAAATAAACATTGCTGTTAACTTTTAATTTTGACATAATTTCAGAATTACAGAATCACTACAAGAATTGTACAAAGAATTCCCATTACCTTTCACCCAGATTCCCCTGGAGTTAATATTTGAGAATAAGTTGAAAACATGATGCCATTTACCCCATATAGTCAGGAGTCACAGTTCTCCACATATATATATATATGAATGAATGAAAGTGAGAAAGAAGAACGTACGGGGAGGAGGAGAAGAAGGAAGGTAGACATATATTTTATGAAATGGGCTTATGGGATTGTGTGGGTTGGCAGGTCAGAAATCTATAGAGCAGCCTAGCAGGTTGAAAATTAAGGTAAAGGTCAATATTGCAATCTTGAGTCTGAATTCCACAGAGCAGCAGGCTGGAAATTCAAGCAGGGTTTCTATGTTGCAATTCTGAGGAGAATTCCCTCTTCCAGAAACCTCAGTCTTTGTTCTTAAAGTCTTCAGTTGATTGGATGAAGCCCACTCACATTACACAGGGCAATCTGCTTTACTCAGAGTCTACTGAGTTAAATGTTAATCACATCTAAAAAATATCTTTCCAGCAGCGTCTAGTTTGGTGTTTGAGCAAACAACTGGGTGCCATAGCCTAGCCACATTGACACGTAGAATCGACCATCGCACTTCTGCAGTCCTGCAGTGTACGTTTCCTTTAAAAGGACATTCTCTCTATAAGAACAGTAAAATGTGCAAAATTGGAGCATTAACATCAATACAATGTTATCATCTATTATACCAACTTTATTCAGATTTTCACAATAACATAATGGACAGCCAAAAAAAAAAAAAAAATCTGGAGAAAGTCAACAAGAAGAACGTTTAAAATCCAGAAACTGAGAAATTAATGGAAATTAATTGTAATTACTTTCAATTAATTGTAATAGAAAGTAACTTTAAGAATTGTTACGTTTTTTTTTAAGCCTCTGATCAAAGAAATTAAAAGTTGGCAATTTTCTGATGGACTCACCCATTTTTTTGAAATTTGATCTTCTAAATCCCAAAGTCTGGTACCTGACTGGAGACTCCATTCTTTCTCATCTGCTCTGGGAACTTGTTTTTCTGAGTTCTCAAACTCTTCATTTCTACTGGCCCCCCTTCTACTTATAAATATGTTCAGGTCTCTTCTAGATTCACACCAAACAAAATAAAACAAACCCTTCTCTCGCTCCAGCATTTCTCTTGGGTTAGCATCCTCGTCCTTCCCATCCAACCCAGATTTCTAGAGGCACACATCTGCCTCATTATCCTCCCCACACATTCACCTCTTGATTGTAGTAGACACCATTGGTTCTTTACCCAAATTCATCCTCCTCCCTTTTTCCTTGCTTGAATCTCCCCAGTTTTAAGTTATCATGCCACGTGCTGATCAAAGTGCTCCCAACCCAAACCCAGAGGAGGGGCTAAGGTTGGGGTGAATTTCAATTAGTCTCTAAACCAAACATTCCAATCCTCTTGCCAGTGATTGGCTTAGAAAGGGGCAAAGTAACCAGTTCTGACCAATGATATGTGAGAGGCAGTTTGCAGGCAACACCCCTGGGAAAGAGTTGCTTGTTCTCACAATGAGGCTTCTGAAGAATGTTTTCTGCTTGTGTAAGGAGGTGATGCTAGAGCTCCTTCAGCCTCTTGCTGCCATGAGGCCATCTAGCCAAACGCATCTTGATTGATGAAACTCATTGTCACCAGCAGACGTAGTTAACATTTTGCAAGCTAGCAACCAATTACTGGAGAATTATATAGTTGTTTCTCTCCCAGATTTCAAGGTAATTAAAAATCTATTCTTAAAAAAGCTTTATTTTTCAATTTTAGAACATATAATTTACTAATATTATAAAAGCATTTTCTTATTCCTTCCTGCTTTTTTTCTTTTTAGCAAATGCACAGTATTTATGTTGTGTTAAATGTCCTGTTGATGGATACCTCGAGAATTTAACAACTGAATACTGCATTATATGTAAAATAAAATCCCAAGCTTGACCAATGACTTCTTTAATACAAGAATCCAGTGACCTCATCTATCTGCCACATGGCATACAAATTAACTTTCAAATAATAATTCATTCATGACCTGAAATGTCCTGGAATCCATCAGTTCATGGCAATGCTGTGTTAGCCGGGGCTCACAGTCATTCAATTCAACATGAGTTACTTTAATACAATATCTTTCTAAGGTTCTGTGCACTTTCTTAACTATGGTCCTTTCAAAAAGCTGCCTGGCAGCTTGGTCTGTGATTCTTCAGCAAGGACAGCGGTAGTATTTTAAACAGGACAGCTTTTAAGATTCAGAAATCATTAGCAGGAAAGTGACTTTAATGAAGTGGTTTAGTAGTTCTCATTATCAAAGACTGTTGATTTGGACATCTCCCTGGACCACACTTAGGGAAAAAAGAACTGTCAAAAAAGCAGGCTAGCTGCTTATGATTCCTTTGGCTTAGAGCTCCATTTTACCAGTAGATGTCACTATAGTCAGACATTATTTTAAAGCATCAAAAAGAAAAAGGTAACCTCACTGGAGTTTGAAGGATCTGAGGGGAAAAAAAGCAAACAAGTTCTTCTATGGCTAAATACGTGCTCTTCTTTTGTAAAAAGCACAGTAGTCATTGAATAAATGTTTAGTAAGTGAACCGACAGTCAATGTATATGGAATAGTCTGCCCCGAAATCTTTGTGATTGAGTTATGCTCCGAACGAGCTTTAGAGTCTGCAGAACAAAAATGTTCTCTAAGATGCAAGCAGACAGGTACAGAAGTAAGCAACTCTGTCCAGAGTCCATTCGTGAGAAGGGACGTGGGGATTCCAGCAACTCAACTGTGTGGACTGTTGCGCCCCACCCCATGCCAGGCACTGAGCTAGGGTCTACTAGAATCAGAGAGGGAGTCGCGGTACACAGAGTCGATGGCGAAGTAAAGCAGAGGTCATGTGTTCTGTCCTCCATCCTGGAGTGGGGGAGGGGCAGGTTTTCCTGGCTTTGGAGGTAGATCAAAGTTCTAAAATCAGGGTGAAGGAGCTGAGAAACAATTCCCATCTCTCTCAACACCCCCTTTCCTTTTTTTAAACTGAAATTTGCCTGCATAAGGCAGAAAGAGATTAGGAAAACAGTTTGCAAACCTGGCAAATTATTCAGAGGTTTGATATATTGATGCTATATGACAACATCTATTATAGCTATTTTGAGTGCTTATTAAGTGGCACATTCTGCACCAACTCCATTCTCTGATTTAATCCTCCTAAGAGCTCTAGGAGCCAGGAATTTCTATTATCCTCATGTTTTGAGATGAAGTATCTGAAGAATGAGGGGGAGCAGGGTTGAGAGGTTAAATAATTTGTCCAGGATCACCCAGTTAATGAGTGGTAGGACCAGGTTCTAACTTAGGCCTGTAAGGGGCACTCTGCTGTGTTCCTTCCTTAGTTCATTATTCCAAGGAAACTGACTCTAGTCAGGGTCTGACTACCAGCAAAATCTAGGATCCATGTTGTTTAAGTTGATTTTGCCGCAATCATTCCTTTTCAACCTCTTGATTAGTGAACGATTCTTATGAACAGGGCACTCCATTTTGGACTGGGAGAAGGGGAGAGTAAAGGAAAGACAGCGGGCTGTCCTAAAAGAACTTATGGTTGAGTGGGAGTAGACATGGGGGCATTTGGAGATGGGAGGAGCTTGGACAAGGAAGGTCACCCAGCATCTGCCTTCTCCATACGGCTTAGGAGGGTTTGGGGAAAGTGGAAAAGATTTGGAACAGCTGCTGTAAGGAATGTGCTAGGTTAAATAATGTGTCTGGAGAAGCGAGGGGTATTTCAAGATCCTTCTTTCCACACCTCAGAATTAATGGAGCTCATTTTCTCAGATTTTCCAAAATAAAGTTCACCTCTGGCTAGAGCCCAAGCTTGAAGAATTTCAGTACAGAATTTAATCTTGTCTCTTGAAAAACTGTCAGCATTTAATTTTTTTAAATCATGAAAACATAAATGATAACACTGCACTGAGACGGAGGCTAAAACGCTTGCTTGACTTGCAGTGTTGATTATCTATCCAATTGGATTTTTCGTAGTGTCAACCTTATTTCTGAAATAAGAAAACAACCAAATGAGAAACATTTTTAAAACCACAAGTTGAAATCCTAAGACAAACATAACATTAGGGATGTCTGAATTTGTTAGTATCTTCGAGGCACATGGGTTACATTGCCCTAACCCTTGCATTTTGAACAATGTCATCTGACCACTTTGTGTTTTTTCATAAATGTGTAAGTGTTTTCATTTCTGCCTCCATTCCACTTTAAATATTTTCTTTAATTATCACATTACATTTTATGTTTAGAAATCCTCTCTTAAAGACATTCCATCTTGCCTGTAGCGAGGGAGGTAAATTTGGTTGAGTGTTAATTACTAATGGAATTTCTCCAGACTCAAATTTTTCCCCATACACTTTGCCACGGAACAGGTAAAAAATGTTGCTCTGGAGAAATTATAGCATAAATATCTCTAAATCAAAGACTTAGTAACAAAGTCCACAACTAGTATAATATTTTTCCAGAATGGCTGCCAAAAACTGTACAAATTCATTATTAAAGGCCTACACAAGGGGAAAACTCCCCCAAACAGGAAAAATAAATGGCTAATAAAGATATGAAAAAACAACTTTACTGTAAACAAAGAAAGATAAATTAATGGAGCAGTGAGTTCTTTTCACTTTAAGTCAGAGTTTGGGGTTTGTTTTTATAAAAATAACACTTGATATTGGCAAAAGGATTCAAATTGCCAGACGGCATTGTGGTTGGGAATGTAAGTTGGTAAAAAATTTTTTGAAAAATTTGCAATACATATCATACCCTGTGGCCCAGTAACTCTATTTCTAGAAGATTTTTCCTAAGGAAAAAAAACCCTGAAACACAGAAACAAATATTTACATAAAGACATTCCTGTTTATAATTTATAATAATAAAAATATAAATAACTGTTCCCCTATTTGAGTATATTAGGTTTAAAAAAGGTACCTTCGTAGATTAGAATATTATGCATCTTTTCACAAGTATGTTTATAAAGACAGAAGTAAAGGGAAATCCAAAGGAATAGAAATCGTTCTATCATAAAGACATGCACACATATGTTCATTGCAGCACTAGTCACAGCAAAGACATGGCATCAACCTAAATGCCCATCAGTAGTGGACGGTGTCAGGAAAATGTGCTACGTATACACCATGGAATACTATACAGACTTAAAAAAACAAGATCATGTCCTTTGCAGGAACATGAATGGACCTAGAGCTCGTTATCCTTAGCAAACTAACACAGGAAGAGAAAACCAAATACCACATGTTCTCACTTACAAGTGGGAGCTAAATGATGAGAACACATGGACACACAGAGGAGGAACAGTGGACATTGGAGCCTACCAGAGGGTAGAGGGTAGGAGGAGGGAAAGGATCAGGAAAAATAACTAATGGGTACTAGGCTTAATACCTGTTTGATGAAATAATTTGTACAACAAACTCCCAAGACACAGGTTTACCTATATAACAAATCTGCACACGTATCCCTGAACTTAAAAGTTTTTTTGTTGTTTTTGTTTTGTTTCGTTTTGTGATGCAGTCTTGCTCTGTCACCCAGGCTGGAGTGCAGTGGCACCATCTCAGCTCACTGCAACCTCTGCTTCCTGGATTCAAGTGATTCTCCTGCCTCAGCCTCCCAAGTAGCTGGGATTACAAGTGCCCCACGATGTCCAGCTAATTTTTTTTGTATTTTTGGTGGAGACAGGGTTTCACCATGTTGGCCAAGCTGGTCTTGAACTCATGACCTCAGGTGATCCACCCATCTCAGCCTCCCAAAGTGCTGGGATTACAGGTGTGAGCCACCATACCCAGCCCCAAATAAAAGTTCTTTTTACAAAGCTTATCAAAAGGAGCCACAAAAAAAGAAGTAAAGGGAAATCATTGTGATATGATATTAAGTGGAAAAAGCAGGAGAATAAATATATAAATATTATAAAGTATATATTTACATATACACACATATATATACGTACATGTCCTCACCTGTAAAATGACTAAATGATCTCTGAGGTCCCAAGTATGATTGTATAAAGTGAAGAGAGCAGTTAGGTATCTTATTGGTGTATTGTCATCACATGTTATCAATGTCTAGAATCTATAAAATGATGCCAGTGACACTTGGCACTTGTATGAGGTCAGATTCCCTAGGAGAGCCTCAGACAGAGGTTGAGGTGTGTGTGATTTACTGGGCATATGCACTTCAGGAAAAGCTCGTGAGGAAAACAGACCAGGGAGGGGGAAACAGGCAAGCAAGGATGTACTTTATTTATTTATGTATGTATTGAGATGAGGTCTCACTTTGTCACCCAGGCTGGAGTGCAGTAGCACAATCTCGGCTCACTGCAACCTCTGCCTTCAGGGCTCAAGCGATCCTTCCACCTCAGCCTCCCCAGTAGCTGCCACCACACCCGGCTACTTTTTAAATTTTTTGTAGAGATGAGGTTTTGCCATGTTGCCCAGGTTGGTCTCGAATTCCTGAGCTCAGGTGATCCACCCTAATGGGCCTCCCAAAGTGCTGGGATTACAGGCTTGAGCCACCGCACGTGGCAGAGGATGTGCTTTCAGGAGCATAAATCACACCACTGCATTGTAGGTGGTTCTCACACCCAGAGCAATTCTTGGGGATGGGGAATCTGTGAGCCATTAACAGCCAGGCTCGGTGGCCTTAATTTCTAAACCTTGTTCTCCTGGGTAAAACAAGGTGATTGAATTAAATCAATGAAGGATCCTTCACGTGGGCTTGGGAATCTCCGGGAATTGTATTTAAAAATCAGCTTTCCATGCAGTTTTCTGGGATTAAGGTGTATAACTTTTGTCAGATTCTTTGAGGACAGGGTGACTTCAAGCTTCCTTCCACCCCAGCACTCTGAATAGGAAGGAGCGTGAGACTTAGGTCAAAGGAGGAAGCGAAGCACTGAATTCTTAGTTCTAGTTTTAGAAATATAATCGACCAGAACAAAGATTCTTCAGTCTCACCTTATCCCAACCCCCATTCAAATTTAGGAAAATTAAAGGCAGTCTCCCAGAACTCACTCAGACCCACTCACTTTCACAGCCACATCGTTTCAGCTCTGCCACCTCCTGGTGAGGAGGGTGCCATTCTCGTTTTACAGAGGGGAAACTGAGGTGCCAGTGATGTGACTCATTCAGAATCCCACAGCACCCCCTTGTGGTGTGGATCAATGGTCAAGACTTGCTGTGGAAACCAACGGCTTGCATTTCTTAATTTTTTTTTTTTTTTTTTAGACAGGTTCTCACTCTGTCACCCAGGCTGGAGTGGAGGGGCTTGATCTCAGTTCACTGCAGTGTCAACTTCCCAAGCTCAGGTGATCCTCCCACCTCAGCTTCCCGAGTAGCTAGGACCACAGATGCATGACACCAGCCCAGCTATTTTTTGTATTTGAGATAGGGTCCCACCATGTTGGCCAGGTTGGTCTTGAACTCCTGGGCTCAAGTGATCCGTCCGCCTCAGCTTCTGAAAGTGCTGGGATTACAGGCATGAGCCACCATGCCTGGAGAAATATTTTTATTTTTAAAAATACTGTTTTTATCTTTCGAAGGTGATACTTTAAAAATTCAACAAGCGAGAAAGTAAAGAAAAGGGAATCCTTCTACTTGAAAAATTAAAAATATGATATGATCCAGAAATCCCACTTCTGGGCATATATTCAAAGGACTCAAAATCAGTATACTGAAGAGATATCTTCACTCCTGTGTTCACTGCAGCATTATTCACAATAGCCAAGACATGGAAGCAACCTAAATTTCCAAAGGACAAATGGATAAAGAAAATGTGGTGTATATACATAAAATGGAATACTATTTAGCCTTAAAAGAGAAAGAATCTTGCCATTTGCAACAACATGAATGAACCTGGAGCATATTATGCTAAGTGAAATAAGTTTAACACAGAAGGACAAATACTACATGATACCACTTATATGAGGTATCAGATATAGTCAAACTCATAGAATCAGAAAGTAGAACGGTAGTTGCCAGGGCCATATGGCAAAGGAAGATGGGGAACTATTGGTCAAAGGGCACAAAAAATTTCAGTTATGCAACATGAATAGGTCCTAGACATCTGTACAACATAGTGCCTAGAGTTAATAATATTGCATTTTATACTTAAAAATTTGCTAAGATGGTAATGTTTAGTGTTCTTATCACAAATTGTAATGAGGTGGGAGGAAATTTTGGATGTAATTGATATGTTTATGGCATAGATTGTGGAAATGGTTTCATGGATGTTTACTTATCTCCAAACTCGTCAAGCTGTATGCATTAAATATGTACAGATTTAAAATAAATAAGTAAGGTTGCAGCAACAGTCAGAGAAGACTATATATTCCAAGGACTGCAATGACATTGCTCTCAGATCATATTTTCAAAGCAAGAATCTGTATAGTACATTGACATCTGGAGTTCTGATGCATTTCTTGTACCTTAAATCAGGGATTGCATCATTAATAAACTCCCATGTAGTCAAAAAATTAGCAACACAGAAATGTAAAATATAAATGGAAGGCTCAATTCCCCTGGCCTTTACGTAGTATAGTGGATTCTTTTATTTTTCTCCTCTTTTTTTTTTTTTTTCTTTGTTTGTTTTTTTAGAGATGAGTTTTCCCTCTCTAGCCCAGAGTGGACTGCAGTAGTTTGATCTTACTGCAGCGTCGAACTCCTGGGCTCAAGCGATCCTCCTGCCTCAGCATCCTAAGTACCTGGGACTACGCGTGCACACCACCATGCCCAGTTGGATTCTGTTTTCCATAGATACATATAGATAGATTTGTTTGTTTAATTGATTAATTTTTACAAAATGGAATCATATGGTACATTCTGTCCTGAAACTTCTGTCCCACTAGACAGTATATCACGAACATTTTTCATGTCAAAATATAAAGACGTACCTCACTCATTTAAAAACAATAGTAAAAACAACATGTACATATATTACAGACCACCAATATGTTAATTTAAATGACCAGATTAAATCATCTTGGTAAACAATGTGGAGTGAAACTTATGCCATCTTAGAGCAATTATTCGAACTTCCTGTAAACTGATTATGAAGGTTGTAGTTCTGCACTATTCAAAAAATTCAGGAACTTTTCCAGACCTCTCACAAGAAAGTGTTCAAATAAGTATGCTCTCACAGCCCTGAGGGCTGCCCTTCAGGAAATGTTAGATAACGTTCAGGTCCATCTGCTTTGTGCAGGTGCCCATCACATCGTAATGACAAACTGCAATAGCAAGAGAACATACAAGCTGCCTTACCATAATTATATTATATTATATACAGTTTTAGCTCTTATAATTTTGGTGTCCTGCCTGTCTGACCCCTTATACTTATGACAGAGTTTTTATAAAGTTTGAGAACTTATGGTTTACCTTTTATTTTTACTTTTTTTTTTTAGAGGTAAGGTCTCTCTGTCTTTCAGGCTGGAGTGCAGTGGTGCAATCAGAGCTTGCTGTAACCTCAAACTTCTGGGCTCAAGGGATCCTCCTGACTCAGGCTCCTGAGTAGCTAGGACCACAGACACACATCACCACGCCTGTCTAATTTTTAAATTTTTTGCAGAAACAGGTCTATTTTGCTGAAGCTGGTCTTGAACTCCTGACCTCAAATGATTCTCCCATCTTGGCCTCCCAAACTGCTGGGATTACGGCTGTGAGTAACCATGCCTGGCCTACCTTTTAATTTTATAAATGTTATTATATTTCAGTAGAAGTAAAATAAGTAGGCTAAGAACTAGAAGCCAAATGGTGTATTGATAGCTAGACAGGCATAGATATAGATGTATAATTACCTGACAAATCCTATTAAAATCAGAAAATCTAAATAGCTTCAAATTGAGTTAACTGAGCTTAATATGGCAATGCAGAAACATAATTGTACCAACCTTACAATGCAGATAAAGTTCCAGGGCTGAAATTTTAAATATAACATATTTTACTTAACCTGTAAAACAAATAACAAGTGATGGTCTTGAAACTTTAAGTAAATGCTTGACTATGATAGCACCAAGTATCTGATTTTTAAAATTTGTTTCTTTTGAGACAGAGTCTTACTCGGTTTTGCAGACTGGAGTGCAACGGTGAAGTCACTGCAGTTAGCACTGCAGCCTTAAACTCCTGGGTCAAGCGATCGTCCTGCCTCAGCCTCCTGAGTAGCTGGGACTACAGGTGCATACCACCATGCCCCCCAGCTAACGAATATTTTCTTTTTGTCTTTTTTGAGATGGAGTCCCCCTGCATTTACCCAGGCTCTTCCTTTGTTGCCCAGGCTGGAGTGCAGTGGTGTGATCTCAGCTCACTACAAACTCTGCCTCCCAGGTTCAAGCGATTCTCCTGCCTCAGCCTCCTGGGTAGCTGGGATTACAAGTGTGTGCCACCACGCCCAGCTAATTTTTGTATTTTTAGTAGATATGGGGTTTCACCATGTTGGCCAGGCTGGTCTTGAACTTCTGACCTTAAATGATCCACCCACCTCGACCTCCCAAAATGTTGGGATTACAGGCGTGAGCCACCACGCCAGGCCAATGAATATTTTCAAATTGGATTTATTGAACACCTCATAATGTTTCAGTACACATCTAAAAAGTGCACTATACTGGAAAAAACAGTCTGGCATGGTGGTTAACAGACTGGCATTCTGGATTCAGACCATCCTGGGTTTGAATTCTAGCTCTATCTATTTCTAACTAGCTAGGTGACTCTGGGACAGATAATATCACCTTTCTGAGCTTCAGTCTCCTCATCTGTGAAATGGGTTTATTAGTCTCCATTTTACAGGAACGTTGCAAGAATTAAATGAGATCATGGAGTTAAAGAGTTTAGCACAATGGCGGATGCCTAATAAGTGTTAGAGATTATTATTGTTTTAAAGAAAGGAGAAGCAAAGGCCACTCAGGGCCAAGGTGAAGGATGCTTTTCTCTGAGGTCTTGCTGAGCCACAAGTAGCTTGTCAGGATCTCGTCACATCAGCCTAGCCCCTATGTCGTGTGTTCTCAGCCACCTCACTGCATGATCTCACTCCCAGTGAGTACTCACCTGCAGTAGGCAGATGCCCTCTGTTATACATTTTTTTTTTCCTTTCTGACATCTGCATGGAAAAAGAGAAGAAGCTCTTAGAGTTAAGTATGAGAAAAGGCAAGTGACAACAGTCGGAGAAAAGAGTCCTGCTGCTGGCCTCTGAAGAAAGCGACGAGAGGGGCTTTGATGCTAGCCTAATCTGAAGAAAGGACATCGTTTCTAGGCTAAAAATTCAGAGTGAATTTATTTTTTCTTTTTCATGTAATTAATATAATTAATATGTTTGGGGGGGGGGAAGGAAAAAAACAACACTGCATAGTACAGACAAATGAAATGTTACATCTCCTGTCCCAAACACTTCCAGTCCCAGTTTCTTGCTCCTTTTAAATTACTGGTTTCTGGGCTTTTGGGGATCACCTTTATTGCAGGTGAATTTGAGTAGAACACTCTGATACAAGCACTTTTAGGGTCCTGAGTCAGGGTATGTTGAACCTAAGAGAACAAGAGGATTCTGTGTCCTGGTTGAGGCCAGTGTCAGCACTAGGCATTAGCAGACATCATCCTCACAGAAACTGAAAATGAAATTTTGAATAAATGAGCAGACAATGATCAAACAAGCCAGCAGGGCCAGAAGAACTTTTCAGTTTACATCTTACTACAACCATCACCAGAGTGCCTGGGTAGAGCAAGCAGAGGGCCATTAATAAACCAGACAAATGTCCACAGCTTGTCCAAGGAGCAAGGCTCAAAAATCAGACCAGGAACCCGATTCTTCCTGTCACAACCAGGCACCTGGGATGGTGATAGAATGAACTCAGCTGTGAATGGTCCAGACCTGGCACCCAGACAAATCCTTGAGAAGAGAGATAGGAATAGTCCACCTACTGGGGTACAGGGTTCCCCCAGTCAAGCCAGCCACATGCAAACCCAGAACAAGTCAGGACTCTACTCTTCTCATAGACATGCCAGCCAACTTGTGACTTACCTAGCAGGAATTTAGAAGTGGATTAAGGAAATGAGAGCGATCCAAGTTGATTTCATTATGGTCAGATGCCAGCAAAATAAATCTAGATCATCATTATGTATTTATACCCACAAAGAGAAGAACTTGGCATGGATCACAAGGTATTTAATTACAATTTAGACATATTATGGCACTCAGTGCTTTGTTTTATTATACCTTTCATGTATTGACAGGCCAATGCAATCACAGAAAATTTAACCTTCCTGCCAGTCCTTCTCCCTTACCTCCTATATTGCTAGGAAGAATGAAAATTAGCTGTATAGTAAAAAAAAAAAAAAAAAAAAAAAGATTAACTTTGATAAGTAGCCCACATGTGCTGTCGTAAAGATTCACTCTCATAAGTAGCCCACAGGTGATGTCGTAAGCATAGTGAATATAGGGAAGGAGAGCTGAGTCTCTAGGCACACAAGCTCTTTGAAGCATCTCTGCTTGGCAAAGGCTCTTCTCACTACTTCCAAGTTATTCTTTAGGCTCACCTCTCTTTAAAACCTTCATCTCAGCCAGGGGCAGTGGCTCATGCCTGTAATCCCAGCACTTTGGGAGCCCGAGGCAACCGGATCATGAGGTCAGGGAATCGAGACCATCATGGCCAATGTGGTGAAACCCCATCTCTACTAAAATACAAAAAATTAGCTGGGCATGGTGGCAGGCGCCTGTAGTCCCAGCTACTTGGGAGGCTGAGGCAGGGGAATTGCTCGAGCCTGGGAGGCAGAGGATGCGGTGAGCTGAGATTGCGCCACTGCACTCCAGCCTGGTGACAGAGCAAGACTCTGTCTCAAAAAAACAACTTTCACCTCACAGTTAGGGTGAGTTTCTTCCCCCTTTTTCCTTCTGGGGTGCCCTGTCCTTACCTCAGTAATTGTTCTAGTGATGTGTTCCAATTATTAGTTTAAGAGTCTGTCTCGGTTGTACCAAGACGGCCGAATAGGAACAGCTCCAGTCTATAGCTCCCAGAGTGAGCAATGCAGAAGACAGGTGATTTCTGCATTTCCAACAGAGGTACCGGGTTCATCTCACTGGGGCTTGTTGGACAGTGGGTGCAGCCCAGGGAGTGTGAGCCGAAGCAGGGCGGGGCATCGCCTCACCCGGGAAGTGCAAGAGGTCGAGGAATTCCCTTTCCTAGCAAAGGGAAGCCATGACAGATGGTACCTGGAAAATCAGGACACTCCCACCCTAATACTGCGCTTTTCCAGTGGTCGTAGCAAATGGCACACCTGGAGATTATGTCCCACACCTGGCTCGGAGGGACCCACGGGCCCACAGAGCCTCGCTCACTGATAGCACAGCAGTCTGAGGTTGAACTGCAAGGTGGTAGCGAGGCTGGGGGAGGGGCATCCGCCATTGCTGAGACTTGAGTAGGTAAACAAAGCGGCTGGGAAGCTCGAACTGAGTGGAGCCCACTGCAGCTCAAGGAGGCCTGCCTGCCTCTGTAGACTCCACCTCTGGGGGCAGGGCATAGCTGAACAACAGGCAGCAGAAACTTCTGCAGACTTAGACGTCCCTGTCTGACAGCTTTGAATAGAGTAGTGCTTCTCCCAGCACGGAGTTTGAGATCTGAGAATGGACAGACTGCTTCCTCAAGTGGGTCCCTGACCCCCGAGTAGCCTAACTGGGAGACACCTCCCAGTAGGGGCCAACTGACACCTCATACGGCCAGGTGCCCCTCTGAGACAAAGCTACCAGAGGAAGGATCAGGTAGCAATATTTTCCGTTCTGCAATATTTGCTGTTCTGCAGCCTCTGATGGTGATACCCAGGCAAACAGGGTCTGGAGTGGACCTCCAGCAAACACCAACAGACCTGCAGCTGAGGGTCCTCCCTGTTAGAAGGAAAACTAACAGACAGAAAGGACATCCACACCAAAACCCCATCTGTACATCACCATCATCAAAGACCAAAGGTAGATAAAACCACAAAGGTGGGAAGAAACCAGAGCAGAAAAGCTGAAAGTTCTAAAATCAGAGCACCTCTTCTCCAAAGGATTGCAGTTCCTCGCCAGCAATGGAACAAAGCTGGCCAGAGAATGACTTTGACAAGTTGAGAGAAGAAGGCTTCAGACGATCGGTAATAACAAACTTCTCCCAGCTAAAGGAGGATGTTTGAAGCCATCGCAAAGAAGCTATAAACCTTGAAAAAAGATTAGACGAATGGCTAACTAGAATAAACAGCATAGAGAAGACCTTAAATGACCTGATGGAGCTGAAAACCATGGCACGAGAACTACATGACCCATGCACAAGCTTCAGTAGCCAATACCATCAAATGGAAGAAAGGGTATCAGTGATTGAAGATCAAATGAATGAAATGAAGTGAGAAGAGAAGTTTAGAGAAAAGAGAGTAAAAAGAAGTGAGCAAAGCCTCCAAGAAATATGGGACTATGTGAAAAGACCAAATCTACGTCCAATTGGTGTACCTGAAAGTGACAGGGAGAATGGAACCAAGTTGGAAAACACTCTTCAGGATATTATCTAGGAGAATTTCCCCAACCTAGCAAGGCAGGCCAACATTCAAATTCAGGAAATACAGAGAATGCCACAAAGATACTCCTTGAGAAGAGCAACTCCAAGACACATAATCTTCAGACTCACCAAAGTTGAAATGAAGGAAAAAAATGTTAAGGGCAGTCAGAGAGAAAGGACGGGTTACCCACAAAGGGAAGCCCATCAGATTAACAGCAGATCTCTCGGCAGAAACTCTACAAGCCAGAAGAGAGTGAGGGCCAATATTCAACATTCTTAAAGAAAAGAATTTTCAACCCAGAATTTCATATCCAGCCAAACTAAGCTTCATAAGAGAAGGAGAAATAAAATCCTTTACAGACAAGCAAATGCTCAGAGATTTTTGTCACCACCAGGTGTGCTTTACAAGAGCTCCTGAAGTGACCACTAAACATGGAAAGGAACTACCAGTACCAGCCACAGCAAAAACATGCCAAAGTGTAAAGACCATTGATGTTAGGAAGAAACTGCATCAACTAACGAGCAAAATAACCAGCTAACATCATGACAGGATCAAATTCCCACATAACAATATTAACCTTAAATGTAAATAGGCTAAATGCTCCAATTAAAAGACACAGACCGGCACATTGGATAAAGAGTCAAGACCCATCAGTGTGCTATATTCAGGAGACCCATCTCATGTGCAGAGACACACATAGGCTCAAAATAAAGGGATGGAGGAAGATCTACCAAGCAATTGGGAAACAAAAAAAAGCAGGGGTTGCAATCCTAGTCTCTGATAAAACAGACTCTAAACCAACAAAGATCAAAAGAGACAAAGAAGGCCATTACATAGTGGTAAAGGGATCAATTCAACAAGAAGAGCAAACTATCCTAAATATATATGCACCCAATACAGGAGCACCCAGATTCATGAAGCAAGTCCTGAGAGACTAAAAAAGAGACTTAAACTCCCACACAATAATAATGGGAGACTTTAACACTCCACTGTCAACATTAGACAGATCAATGAGACAGAAAGTTAACAAGGATATCCAAGAATTGAACTCCCAAGCAGACCTAACAGACATCTACAGAACTCTCCACCACAAATCAACAGAATATACATTCTTTTCAGCACCACATCACACTTATTCCAAAATTGACCACATAGTTGGAAGTAAAGCATTCCTCAACAAATGTAAAAGAACAGAAATTATAACAAGCTGTCTCTCAGACCACAGTGCAATGAAACTAGAACTCAAGATTAAGAAACTCATTCAAAACCGCTCAATTACATGGAAACTGAACAACCTGCTCCTGAACAACTACTGAGTAAATAACGAAATGGAGGCAGAAATAAAGATGTTCTTTGAAACCAATGAGAACAAAGACATAACATAGCAGAATCTCTGGGACACATTTAAAGCAGTGTGTAAAGGCAAATTTATTGCACTAAATGCCCACAAGAGAAAGCAGGAAAGATCTAAAATTGACACCCTAACATCACAATTAAAAGAACTAGAGAAGCAAGAGCAAACACATTCAAAAGCTAGCAGAAGGCAAGAAATAGCTAAGATCAGAGCAGAACTGAAGGAGACAGAGACACAAAAAAACCCTTTAAAAAATCAATGAATCCAGGAGCTGGTTTTTTAAAAAGATCAACAAAATTGATAGACCGCTAGCAAGACTAATAAAGAAGAAAAGAGAGAAGAATCAAACGGACACAATAAAAAATGATAAAGGGGATATCACCACCGACCCCAAAGAAATACAAACTACCATCAGAGAATACTATAAATACCTCTATGCAAATAAACTAGAAAATCTAGAAGAAATGGATAAATTCCTGGACACATACACCCTCCCATGACTAAACCAGGAAGAAGTTGAATCCCTGAATAGACTGATAACAGGCTCTGAAATTGAGGCAATAATTAATAGCCTACCAACCAAAAAAAGTCCAGGACCAGACGGATTCACAGCCGAATTCTACCAGAGGTACAAAGAGCAGCTGGTACCATTCCTTCTGAAACTATTCCAATCAATAGAAAAAGAGGGAATCCTCCCTAATTCCTTTTATGAGGCCAACATCATCCTGATACCAAAGCCTGGCAGAGACACAACAAAAAGGAGAATTTTAGACCAACATCCCTGATGAACATCAATGCAAAAATCCTCAATAAAATACTGGCAAACTGAATCCAGCAGTAGCACATCAAAAACTTATCCACCACGATCAAGTTGGCTTCATCCCTGGGATGCAAGGCTGGTTCAACATTCACAAATCAATAAACGTAATCCATCATATAAACAGAACCAAAGACAAAAACCACATTATTATCTCAAAAGATGCAGAAAAAGGCCTTCGACAAGAT
Organism: Theropithecus gelada; assembly: GCF_003255815.1. Classification (NCBI taxonomy): domain Eukaryota; kingdom Metazoa; phylum Chordata; class Mammalia; order Primates; family Cercopithecidae; genus Theropithecus; species Theropithecus gelada. The sequence continues at coordinate 90,322,675 of NC_037677.1, forward strand.
TCAACAGCCCCTCATGCTAAAAACTCTCAATAAACTAGGTGTTGATTGGATGTATCTCAAAATAATAAGAGCTATTTATGACAAATCAACAGCCAATATCATACTGAATGGGCAAAAAATGGAAGCATTCGTTTTGAAAACTGGCACAAGACAGGGATGCCCTCTCTCACCACTCCTATTCAACATAGTGTTGGAAGTTCTGACCAGGGCAATCAGGCAGGAGAAAGAAATAAAGGGAATTCAATTAGGAAAAGAAGAAGTCAAATTGTCCCTGTTTGCAGATGACATGACTATATATTTAGAAAACCCCATCATCTCAGCCCAGAATCTCCTTAAGCTGATAAGCAATTTCAGCAAAGTCTCAGGATACAAAATCAATGTGCAAAAATCACAAGCATTCCTATACACCAATAACATACAAACAGAGCCAAATCATCAATGAACTCCCATTCACAACTGCTTCAAAGAGAATAAAATACCTAGGAATCAACTTACAAGGGATGTGAAGGACCTCTTCAAGGAGAACTACAAATCACTGTTCAGTGAAATAAAAGAGGACACAAACAAATGGAAGAACATTCCATGCTCATGGATAGGAAGAATGAATATTGTGAAAATGGCCATACTGCCCAATGTAATTTATGGATTCAATGCCATCCCCATCAAGCTACCAATTACTTTTTTCACAGAATTGGAAAAAACTACTTTAAAGTTCATATGGAACCAAGAAAGAGCCCGCATTGCCAAGACAATCCTAAGCCAAAAGAACAAAGTTGGAGGCATCACGCTACCTGGCTTCAAACTATACTGCAATGCCATAGTAACCTAAACAGCATGGTACTGGTACCAAAACAGAGATATAGACCAATGGAACAGAACAGAGCCCTCAGAAATAATACCACACATCTACAACCATCTGATCTTTGACAAACCTGAGAAAAACAAGAAATGGGGAAAGGATTCCCTATTTAATTAATGGTGCTGGGAAAACTGGCTAGCCATATGTAGAAAGCTGAAACTGGATCCCTTCCTTACAACTTATACAAAAATCAATTCAAGATGGATTAGAGACTTAAATGTTAGACCTAAAACCATAAAAACCCTAGAAGAAAACCTAGGTAATATCATTCAGGTCATAGGCATGGGCAAGGACTTCATGACTAAAACACCAAAAGCAATGGCAACAAAAGCCAAAATGGACAAATGGGATCTAATTAAACTAAAGCGCTTCTGCACAGCAAAAGAAACTACCATTAGAGTGAACAGACAACCTATAGAATGGAGAAAATTTTTACAATCTACCCATCTGACAACGGGCTAGTACCCAGAATCTACAAAGAACTTAAACAAATTTATAAGAAAAAAATCAAACAACCCCATCAAAAAGTGGGCAAAGGATATGAACAGACACTTCTCAAAAGAAGACATTTATGCAGCCAACAGACACATGAAGAAATGCTCATCATCACTGGCCATCAGAGAAATGCAAATCAAAACCATAATGAGATACCGTCTCACACCAGTTAGAATGGCCATCATTAAAAAGTCAGGAAACAACAGGTGCTGGAGAGGATGTGGAGAAACAGGAATGCTTTTACACTGTTTGTGGTACTGTAAACGTGTAGTTCAACCATTGTGGAAGACAGTGCGGTGATTCCTCAAGGATCTAGAACTAGAAATACCTTTTTACCCAGCCATCCCATTACTGGGCATATACCCAAAGGATTATAAATCATGCTGCTATAAAGACACATGCACACGTATGTTTATTGCAGCACTATTTGCAATAGCAAAGACTTGGAACCAACCCAAATGTCCATCAGTGATAGGCTGGTTTAAGAAAATGTGGCACATATATACCATGGATCACTATGCAGCCATAAAAAGGATAAGTTCATGTCCTTTATAGGGACATGGATGAAGCTGGAGACCATCATTCTGAGCAACTATCACAAGGACAGAAAACCAAACACCGCATGTTCTCACTCTTAGGTGGGAACTGAACAATGAGAACACTTTGACACAGGAAGGGGAACATCACATACCGGGATCTGCCAGGGGTGGAGGGAGAGGGTATGGATAGCATTAAGAGGTATACCTAATGTAAATTACGAGTTAATGTGTGCAGCACACCAACATGGCACATGTATACATATGTAACAAACCTGCACATTGTGCACATGTACCCTAGAACTTAAAGTAAAATAATAGTAAATACACAAAAAAAGAAAATGTGGCACATATACACAATGGAATACTATGTAGCCATAAAAAAGGATGAATTCATGTCCTTTGTAGGGACATGGATGAAGCCGGAAACCATCATTCTGAGCAAACTATCACAAGGACAGAAAACGAAACACCATATGTTCTCACTCAAAGGTGGGAACTGAACAATGAGAATACTTGGACACAGGAAGGGGAACATCACACACGGGGGCCTGTTGTGGGGTGGGGGTAGAGGGGAGGGATAGCATTAGGAGATATATCTAATGTAAATGACAAAGTAATGGTTGCAGCATACCAACACGGCACATGTATACATATCTAACAAACCTGCATGTTGTGCACGTGTACCCTAGAACTTAAAGTATAATAATAATTAAAAAAGAAAGAAAACACAGAAACTACCAATACTATTTAAAAAAAATAAAATCTAAAAGTCCTGTAACAACAACAACAACAACAAAAATAGTCTGTCTCTCTCACTGGCCAATGAGCCTTCCCAGAGGGCAAAAGACTGCAAGAATTGCCTTGTTCATTTTGGTACATCCACACAAAGAAGTACTGTGCTGCAGTAAAAGAGAAAAAGGAATTACCAGGCATCAGCGAAATGAAAATGAAATCCACCATGCGCTATCACTTTACATCCACTAAGATGGCTATAATCAAAAAGTCAGATAATAACAAGTGTTGACAGCGATGAGGAGAATTTGGCACCCTCATACGTTGCTAATAGGACTATAAACTGGTGCTGCAGCTGTGGAAAACAGTGTTTTGGTTTCTCAAAAGATTAATCATAGAGTTACATATGATCCAGCAATTCCAATCCAAATGAGACAGCCAAGTATATAGTGCTCCCGGGAGAACCTCCAACGGGCCTCTGTACCGGGAGAAGTGGCACTGCGGGTGGAGCCTCAGGAAGTTTGTGCTGTTTGCAGGCGGGAGGAGTCTGGCCTCTTCTGTTCCGGGTGGTATCTGGGATTCCAGTCTGTGAGTCTGGAAGCCTACCAGCAGGACCCTTGCTTTGCTGAGAGTCCCTGTTTCCCCCTTTTTCCCCTTTTGATCCAATAAATCCTCCCTGTCTCACCCTTCAAAGTGTCTGCGAGCCTAATCTTTAATGGTCGTGTGACAAGAACCTGGCTTTTAGCTGAACTAAGGAGAAAGTCCTACAACACAGATATATACCCAAGAGAATGAAAACTGCACATCCACACAAAAGCTTATGCGTGAATGTTCATGGCAGCATTACTCATAAAAGACAAAATGTGGAAACAGCTTGAGTGCCCAGCAACTGATGAATGAAGCAATAAAATGTGTTATATCTACACAATGGTATATTATTTGGCAATAAAAAGAAATGAAGTACTGATACATTTTACAACGTGGATGAACCTTGAAATTATGCTAAATGAAAGAAGACGGGGGCAAAAGATGACACACTGTATGATTCCACAGACACGAAAAGTCCAGAATAGGCACATCTATAGACACAAAGCAGGTTGGTGGCTCCCCAGGGCTGCTGGAACTGGGGGGAAATGGTGAGTAACTGCTAATGGGTACAGAGTTCTTTTGGGGGTGAGGAAAATGTTCTAAAATTTATTGTAATGATGATCACACGACTCTGTGACTATACTAAAAAGCATCAAATACTTTAAATGGATCAATTTTATGGCATGTGAATTATAGCTTAATAAAGCTGTTATTTAAAAAAATAAGAACAAGCTCTTTAATACTGAAAGGTGTGGTTTCTGCCATATAAAGTTAACCAAAAAAAGGCAAGGTGTAAAAGAGTACAATTTATAATTTATATTTCAAAAGGGGGGTGCATGTATGTGTGTGTGTATGTGTGTGTGTATGTGTGTGTGTGTGTGTGTGTGTATATATATATATATATATATATATATATATATAAAGTTTTTTTTTTTTTGAGACAGAGTGTTGCTCTGTCACCCAGGCTGGAGTGGCAGTGGCGTGATCTTGGCTCACTGCAAGCTCAGCCTCCTGGGTTCACGCATTCTCCTGCCTCAGCCTCCCGAGTAGCTGGGACTACAGGCGCCCACCACCACGCCCAGCTAATTTTTTGTATTTTTCGTAGAGACGGAGTTTCCCCGTTTTAGCCAGGATGGTCTCAACCTCCTAACCTCGTGATCTGTCCGCCTCGGCCTCCCAAAGTGCTGTGATTACAGGCTTGAGCCACCATGCCCGGCCAAGAGAGGGTATATTAAAATGTGCATGCACCAGCTAATTCTTGCAAAAAGAATCACAGGAAGGATAAATCAGAAATTAATGATAAAGCCGGGCACAGTAGTTCATGCCTGTAATCCCAGCACTTTGGGAGGCCAAGGCGGATGGATCACATGAAGTCAGGAGTTTGAGACCAGCCTGGCCAACATGGCAAAACTCCGTCTCTACTAAAAATACAAAAATTAGCCGTGTATAGTGGTGGACGCCTGTAATCCCAGCTACTCTGGAGGCTGAGGCAAGAGGATCACTTGAACCCACGAGGTGGAGGTTATAGTCAGGAGGTGGAGGTTGCAGCTAGCCGAGATCATGCCACAGTACTTCAGCCTGGACTACAGAGCAAGACTCCATCTCAAAAAAAAGCAAAAAAGAAAAAAAGAATTAATGATAATGTTCCCTACAGACGGAGTATGAAAAGGGTGGAAGGGAAGGGGGAAGAAGAGATAGTATCACTTCTCTAACTAAACCTTTTTGTATAGTATTGACTTTTGGAATCACGTTAGTGTTTTTACAAATTCAAAAAAGTTAAAGTAACAAAGTTGGCAGAAAAACAAAAATTGAATACAAACAAAAACATGAATTGAGCTGTATATCAAATGAATAATATAAACATGCAAGGGGAAAGAAAGGACTGTGTACACATAAACAGCCTAATGACAGAAAGAACTGCAAATAAATCTTGAACTTTGCTTAGTAGTTTTGTTATTGGCAGTGCTATGGGCATAGGAATTCTGAAAGTATTTTCTGAATATTGTAGGATAGAGTCAATGACTACATTTATACTGAAATTTTTGGAAACCACAGCTTTTGCTGTTGCATTTCATATGCAAATATAAAATGGGGGCTAGAGATGAAGAACCCTGTGCTGAAATCACTATGAAGTCATGATTTTAAATACATGGGTATAGATTTCCTGTCTATATTGGCCAAAAGTGTTTAAAAGCAGTCACAACCCGGTAGCAATATCCACACTTAGTGTCCAGATCTTGGTTTCTAAATCCCATTTCCCATTAATAGGAATCAGTGCTTCTTAGGAAAAAAGGAAAAAAAAAAAAAAAAAAAACTGATTCCAGCACTGGGCCAGGGAATACAGAATGAATATCTTGTGTGAAGGAATGCCCAAAAAATGATGAGGACCTGTCAAAAGGTCTCTGAAGGGACTCCCACTGTCCAAATCAGGAGCAACTTGAGCATCAAAATAAATGTCATCCAGCCTGGGCAACATGGCAAAACCTTGTCTCTACAAAAAACACAAAAAATTAGCAGGGCATGGTGATGCGTGCCTGTAGTCCCAGGTACTTGGGCTGCTGAGGTGGGAGAATCACCTAAGCTTGGGAGGTCTAGGATGCAGTGAGTTGTGATCACGCTCCACACTCCAGCCTAGGTGACAGAGTGAGGCCCTGTTTCAAATAAATAAATAAATAAATAAATATAATTAGTAACAGATTATAACATATTAAATAAAATGGGAATTCATAAGCCCATACTGATACAAATAAATGAATAAGTAAGTAGGTAGATAGATGATAGATAGGAAAATTTTCTTTACATTGGAAAGTCAATTGAGGCCAGGTGTGCTGGCATACATGTAATCCCAGCACTCTGGGAGGCCAAGGCAGGTGGATCACCTGGGTTCACTTCGAGACCAGCCTGGCCAACATGGTGAAACCCCATTTTCTACTAAAAATACAAAAATTAGCCAGGCGTGTTGGCGCACGACTGTAGTCCCAGCTACTCTGGAGGCTGAGGCACAAGAATTGCTTGACCCCAGTGGCAGAGGTTGCAGCGAGCCAAGATCACATCACTGCACTCCAGCCTGGGTGACAGAGTGAGACTCTATCTGGAAAAAAAAGAAAAGGAAAGTTAATTGATAAAAGTAAACACAACGATGAAATTAGAAAAATCACTATGTGGCAATCATCACAGTAATAATAAATTCAACTAAAAATATCAACAAATGATAAAATTAGTGAGTGAATGTTTAATGAGGAACAGGATACTTACATGGAGTGAATGTTTGATGAGGAACGGGATACTTACTGAGTATAAAGAGAAAGACAGTAACTATAAGCAGTAACTTGAGGCAGAGAGCACTTTAATCAAACAATGAAGGTTACATCAGCGTGTTAGACAAATTGAAATCATACACCACGTCATAGGATACATTGAGGACACACAGCCTCGCTTCCATGATATCTTACCAAAATGCAAGTCATGAACTACTCACAAGGAAGCATAAGGCAAAGACAAACTGAGGGACATCCCACAAAATAACTGACCTTTAAGAGGGTCAAGGTCATAAAAGCCAAAAAAAGATAAGCAGATATGGCAACTAAATGCAACACGTATTCCTGTACTGGATCCACTTGCAATAAAGGACAGTAATGGAACAACTGGAGAAATGAATGGGGTCTGTGGATTAGATGATAGTAATTATCAGTGTTAACTTCCTGATATAAATGGTTGTATCATGGTTATGTAGGAGAAAGTCCTTGTTTGTAGGAATATTCTAAAGTATTCAGGGATATTGGACATGATGTCAACAACTTTTCGTCAAATGGTTCAGAGTGGGGAAGCTCTTTGTTCTATTTTTGCACGTTTTAAGTTTGAATTTATTTCAAAAGTGAAAAGGAAAGATTCCATGAGTCCACACTTACACTAAAAACAAACATAAAAAAGGAATAGAAAAAGAAAGTTTTTATTTATAGCAAAAAGCCAACTGAAAAAATGTATAAGGAACAACAGAGTTTTAAACATTACTATTTTTCAACTGCTGTGTTAACTGATTTAGGCAAAAATCATCAGTGGATCCTAAAATTATTGGGTGATAGTTTGTTGAGGAACAAAATACTTATACAAACTCAAAGCATCTTCTCATATTACTTATTAATTACAAAGGGGAAAATGGTACCTTTACCTAAATCTGATAGATACTACTTCAGCCAAGTGATTACCGTCAACATCACCCATGATGGGATGAACTGACATCAGATGATTCCTGCCATGATGCACCAAAAGAGACACACATCATTTACATTGTATTCCTGCCAAGAATGCATACTCATAATCAAATCACAAGAAGGCACTCGGACTAACCTCAAGTGCCCAGATCTTAGTTTCTACATTCTACTAATCAACATTCTGTAAAACAACAGGCAAGTACTCTTTCAAAATGTTAAAGTCACGAAAAACCATAGAAGGCTGATAAATCATTGCACATTAAAGGACACTAAAGAAACATGACAAAGAAATGTAATGTGCGATCCTGGATTAAATCCTAGATTAAATAAATACAAAGTTGTTATATTCTTTTTTTCCCCCAGCTCTGTCACCTAGGCTGGAGTGCAGTGGGGCAATCACAGCTCCCTGCAGCCTCAATCTCTGGGACTCAAGTGATCCTCCCACCTCAGCCTCCCGGGTAGCTGAGACTACAGGTGCATGCCACCACAACCTGCTAAATTTTTTTTTATTATTATTATTTAGAGATGGGGTTTTGTCATGTGGCCCAGGCTGGTCTCATACTCCAAGGCTCAAGGGAATCTATCTGCCTGCCTCAGCCACCCAAAGTATTGGGATTACAGGCATGAGCCACCACATCTGGCCTAAACATTGCTATATTCAATATTAGTATAGTAGTAAAATTTGAATAAGGGCTGTATAACAGGTAACATTAGATCAATGTTAAATTTTCTGAATTTGATAATGAGACTGTCCTGATTCCAGTTGATCTTTTCGACTTACTCTCAAATGTTTCAGAGAAAAAAAAGAATAAGAAGAGTATGTGTGTGTGCGTGCAAGAGAGAGTGGGAGAGGTAGAGAAAGAAAGCACAAATGTGTCAAGGTGCTAATAAAATGTGAAGTTTTCAAATTTTTAATTTATAAAGAAAGGAAATTATCTCATTCAAATTTGTATCCTCAGCACATCCTAGCATTGCCCTGGAATATAGTAGATGCTCAATATATGTTCACTAAATGCTTAAATGAAATGACAAAGTCTAATCTGGACTCTTACTTGCAAGTGATAAGACATTCAGTTTAAACTGCCTAAACATAATAGGAACTCAGTACATTAAACTGTAAACTCAAAGGGTATAGCAGTTGGCATAGCTGGATCCAGGTGTTCACTTGATGTGATCACGATCTGGACTCCTCTTTTTCTCTCAGCCCTATTTTTCTTTGTGTTGGCTTTACTCTCTGCTATGACTTGAATGTGTACCCCACATTTCATATGTTAGTATATTTGGAGGTGGTGAGGGCCTTTGGGGGTAATTTGGATTAGATAAGGTCATCAGGGTAGGGCCCCCATAATGGACCAGTGGCTTCATAAGAAGAGGAAGAAAGACTTGAGCCGGCATGCTCTTGTCCTCTTGCCATATGATGCCCTCCACCATGCTATGATGCAGTAAGAAGGCTCTGACCAGATGTGGATCCTTTGGCCTTGGACTTCCCAGCCTCCTGAATTGTAAGAAATAAATATTCCTTCTTTCTTTCCTTCCTTCTTTCTTTCCTTCCTTCTTTCCTTCCTTCCTTCCTTCCATCCTTCCTTCCTTCCTTCCTTCCTTCCTTCCTTCCTTCCTTCCTTCCTTCCTTCCTTCCTTCCTCCCTCCCTCCCTCCCTCCCTCCCTCTCTCTCTCTCTTTCTTTCCCTCTCTCTCTCTTTTTTTTGAGATAAAGTCTCACTCTGTCACCCAGGCTAGAGTGCAGTGGTACAGTCCTGGCTCACTGCAGCCTCCACTTGTGTTCACTTCCTAGGCTCAAATGACCCTCCTACCTCGGCCTCCTGAATAGCTGGAACTACAAGTGTGTGCCGCTACACTTGCCTAATTAAAAAAAATTATTTTTTTTTGTAGAGATGAGGTCTCACTATATTACCCAAGCTGGTCTTGATCTCCTGGGATCAAGGGATCCTCCTACTTTGGCCTCCCAAAGTGCTGAGATGATAGGTGTGAGCCACCATGCCCTGCCAATAAATAAATTTATTTTATTTATAAATTACCCAGTCTGTGGTGTTTCATTATAGCAACCGAAAATGGACCAAGACACTCTCTCAAACTGGCTCTTCATATAGTGGCATCATACAGCTCTCTAGTTCAGCAGAAATAAAGATTCTTTGGTCCAATTGTTTCATAAACATCCACTACTAATCTCATAGAACTGATTTGAGTTGCCAGAGAGGATGAAAAATGCTAATGAGCATATCTGAGACTTGTGACTTTCACCCAATCCATGTGGAGTAAGAAAAGGATAAGTGTAGTTCTCTAAGGAAATCAGGTGGTAGAATGAGGCAAAGCTAAGTCACGCTGGAACCAATGATGTTTCATAGCTGGCACAGAAGGGGAGGTGAGTGAGCAGTAGGTGGTACACATGTAATAAGCCTTTAGGGCAGTGGTCACAAGTTGGCAGACCATGGGCCAAATACAGCAGACAGATGTGTTTTGTTTGAACTCCCTGCTATGATTTGAAAGTGTCCCTTCCAAAATTCAGGTGTAGCCAATGCAATAATATTAAGAGGGTATCTTTAGGAGTCAATTAGGCCATGAGGGCCCCTGCCTCGTGAATGGAATTAAGGCCCTTATAAAAGAGGCTTCATGCAGCACTCAGCTCACTTGCCCTCTCACCTTCTGCTGTTCCTCCCCTCTGGAGGATTCAGCAACAAGGTGCCATCTTGGAAGCAGACAGCAGCTCTCACCAGTCACCCAAATCTGTCAGTGCCTCGATCTTGGACTCCCCAGCCTCCAGAACTGTGATAAAATCAATTTCTGGTTCTTTATAAATTACCCAGTCTCAGGTCTTTTTGTTATAATAGCACAAATGGACTAAAGTATTCACTGTTTTAAAAACTGGGAACTTTTTTTTTATATAGCATCCAGATTTCTGGCTTCTTTTGAAAACTCAAGAAGATCTGGCAACACTGAGTTCACATTCTCACACAGGAAGAATTGGCTGGAGCTGAGTAGCCTTAAAGAAAGGACATCCTCTGTAGAACGACATCCCCCTCACTCCCAGTTTTCTCACGCCTGGCCCAAGTCTCTCATTTTCATGACCGGTGGGATCTATGGGCACTTCAGCCTGTGACAAGTGAAGGGAAGCTCGCGAACTCCCAGCAGGTTCCCCGGAAAATCCACTTAGCCCTTAGTACCTCCCTCCTTAGCACCTCCCTGTGGCCTCTTGCATTCTCCTCCTTCCAGCTTTCTATTGTCAGCAAGATTTTGAATAAAGATGTTAGTAAAATTTTGAAAGGAAGTAAAGTGGCTCAAAAATTTGGCAAAACTAAGTTTATGCTTGAAAACTACAAAATAAATAGGTAGAAAAAAGCATTCTACCACAATTTGCCTCAAAGAGTTCCCACACTCCTGCATTAACTAGAATACTTTAGAAGCAAAGGCAAATGACTATTCCTACACCCTTCCCTTCTCACCCACACCCGCAAAGTCCTAGAACTACAATCCCTTTAAGGACATCAGTATGAATATTTTTGTTGTCTTCCTTCTCTAGTATTTTCAGAAACTTAACACATGCTGGACGTAGCAGGTGCGATTCTAATTATAATGTGAGTGGGAGTCCACCGAGCCAACTATTTCAGAAGGGCTTTGAAAGTTGTATGAGAGCCATCGAGCTGGTCGCAGCATTGCGCTGCCTGAGCAGCAGCCCATTTGGGCATAGGTCCACTGACTGTCAGCCTCCTTCTGGCCAGTTAAACCCCTGAGAGCTAGGAGTGATTTAAAAAGAAGAAAAAAAAAGCCAGCACCTGCTCCAGCTTTGGCAAGAACCCTAAAATAGAGCAGCCATTTCTCGTGAGAGCTGAACATCAGTGTCTGCAGCTGCTTGCTTTCTTATCGAAAATCAATTTCTATCTATTAAATAACATAAATAGGATAGCCTTTCTCCCTTTCAGATTCACCACTGTTTTTCCTGACTGAAGGGATCATTTTGAGCACTTCCATGTGGATTTGGAGGGAGTGGGGAAAGTTTTTTTTTTTTCCCTGTCAAAAACCATCAATCCATGAAAAAGAAGGAATCCACTTGTAAAATATTTTTTTTTCAGTTGACCACTTTTACAAGTAAGCATAGAGCTTACTGTTTCCTGTTTTAGTTTTCTTTCCTGGGCAAACTGCAGAAGAATCAATGAAAAGTATACACGGGAACCTAATACTTCTTTTTCAGTAAATACCCAGGCCTCAATAAAAATAGGCTTCAGTTCAGTATAATAGTACACACGTAGAGAAAATGGCATGGAGAGAAAAAGGACAAGAAAGAAAAGAGGATAGAGAGTTAATGAGAGTGTATGGTCAAAGATGGGAAGAAAGAAGATACAAGTTGATCCCTTGGTCAGACCACTCCCCATTCCAAACAACCTTAGTCCCTAAACTCAGCTTACATCCTAATTCTGTAAATGCCGCAGCTCTTTAGCCTGGTCCATGAGCCTCCCACACACCTAGTCTATTCAGTTGGGTTGTTGTTGCCTTGGATGCTCTGATAAAACCGACTTTGTTTCCCCAAACTTGTCTCAATTCCCTGAAGAATAATAAGCACACTCAAGGAGAGCTCTTCCTACAATAGGTTATTCATCTTAATTATCCACATCTTTTCCCAGAGTGCATACAATTTTATGTGTTGTGTTTTGGATGGCTCATTCTTAGGAGTCCAGAAAAAGTATATTACCAGCTCTCTATAAATGCATCCATTCAACCAGCATTTCCTGTTTTCCTGTGGAATGCCCTCTGAGATACTGAGAACTATTGGACTCAAGATGGCATTTCTCACCTCCTCCAACATACTTCTCTAGTAACCAGATCATTAGGCATTCTGTCAAAATATCTTGTACGTGGCCCTATCATTTCTTTTACTTAAGTAAATGCAAGTTGTCCATAGTGAAGTTAGCCAAGCAGAATATATCTTAGAGGGAGAATTATCTATTCCTTAAACTTCACCCACAGAAAATAAGATGTTTTAGAATGTGTACATTTTTGAAATAGTTTGATTTGAAGTGCTAAGGAAGGGAAAATATTTAAAAATGAATTCTGAAAAACAATAAGGCAATTATAAGTCATTATTAAAGTAAATAAACTTTGTTCCTTCCTTCCTCTCACCTCCCCTTTTCACCCCCATTGATTCTGCAGTGTCTCTTGGTTAAAAAAAAAAAAAAAAAAAAAAGCAGTGTACACAGAGAGAAGCTAAAAATAGATAAATGCATTTTGAAGTCCATGGACTCAGTAATTTATCTTCTCTCTGCCTATCCTTTGGTTTAGGCAGGGACTCGGAGTCAGCTTCCACTGTGCCTCTCTATCACTGGTCTTGGAACCTTCCAGTTATATTAGATAATCCTTTTTTTTTTTTTTTTTTTTTTTTTTTTTGAGACGGAGTCTTGCTCTGTCGCCCAGGCTGGAGTGCAGTGGCTGGATCTCAGCTCACTGCAAGCTCCGCCTCCCGGGTTCACGCCATGCTCCTGCCTCAGCCTCCCGAGTAACTGGGACTACAGGCGCCCGTCACCTCGCCCGGCTAGTTTTTTGTATTTTTTAGTAGAGATGGGGTTTCACCGTGTTAGCCAGGATGGTCTCGATCTCCTGACCTCGTGATCCACCCATCTCGGCCTCCCAAAGTGCTGGGATTACAGACTTGAGCCACCGCGCCCGGCCTAGATAATCCTTTTATGGCCTGGCATTCTTAGTGTCAAATACAATTACTGGTTAATCTGATGGCTGTCTCCTCTCATGAAGAAAGTTTTTACAAGACTTGCCAAGACCAGATGAGGACTAGACCAGATCTAGTGTCAGACTCCAGGCTCCTCCCTGACCTCCCTCTGGTTCTGACAGTGATGACAGGGCAATGCTGCCAGCAGGCCTGGGTGGCAGAGGGAGACCCCTGCCCTGATTCTGTTTATTTTCTGAACTTTAGGCCCAGAAGTAAAGCCAAATGTCCTTTGTATGCTGTTGTGAAACCAGTTAATTTTCAGATCTATTATAAGAACAGTGGAATGATTTGCACAAAAATCATGCAATGCCTCTGCTCAAAAGTCTCCAGCAAATGCCCATCTCACTCAGAGAAAGGCTACTACTGTCCTTCAGTGGTCTACAAGCCTCACCAGCACATACCCACCCCACCTGGCTAACTCTCTAACTTCCTCTTCTTCCACCTCCCCCTCAGTCTCTCTAAGCCATGTGACCCTCTTGCTGTTCCTCCGGCATCTCAATCTTTTATTCACCACTGGGCCTTTGCATTTGATGTCCCCTGTGCCTGGAATGCTATTCCCCCAGGTACCCACAGGCTTACTTCCTCCATTCCTTGCAGTCTCTGCTCAAATGTCACTTTGTCAGCGAGAGCTTTCTTGACAATACTTCATAAAACAGCAGCAGCCCACTCCCACAGTTCACATACCATACAATTCACTCATTTGAAGTGTACAATTCAATGACTTTTAGTATTATCAGAGTTGTGCAACCATCACCACTATCATTTTCATGTACAACATTTTCATCACCCCAAAAAGAAAGTCTGCACCCTTTGATCATCACCCTCTGACACATCAATTACCCCAGTTCCCCAGCCCTAGCTGACCACTAATCTACTTTCAGTCTCTATAGATTTGCCTAGTCTGTACTTTTCATATGCATGAAATTATACAAGACACAGTCCTTTGTGATGAGCTTTTTTTCACTTCTCATAATGTTTTTAAGATTCATCCATGTTGTGGCATGTATCAGTACTTCATTACTGCTTCTTGGCAGATAATATTCCATATGGCTATACCACGTCTTAGTCCTCTACTTATCAGTAGATGAACATCTGAGTTGTTTTCACTTTTTGGCTATTGTGAATAATGCTGTGAAAAGCATCTGTGACAAGTTTTTATGTGGCCATAGGTTATTTCTCTTGGGTACATACCTAGAGATGGATTCCCATCATTTGCGTTATGCTTTATTTGAGCATTTGTTACCCACTGAGATATTATATATTGACTTGTTTTCTGTTTTATTGCCTGCCCTGCTACCACTAGCATATAAGCTCCCTAAATGCAGGATCTTGATGTGTTTTGTTTGCTGCTTAGAATAGTGCCTAGACCAGAGTAACCATGCAACAGGTATATGTTGTATGAGTGAGTCAAAGAATGCTAAAATCAGAGCAAACTTATGGGGAAAAAACTATTAATTCAATAAACCAATCATGTATACATTAAAATTCCACTTGTGGGAAGAAGTCTGGAATAACAACTTTCAGGGAAGTAAAATAATTCCAGAACTGCCACCAGCCTGTGCCTTAGTCAAGTGACTTCCTTTTGGCTTCAGTTCCTCCCCTTTAAAATATCAGGGTAGAACTAGTATTCCTGGCTCCTTCCAACTCCATGTTCTGTAGTGGTAACATAAAAATGAATAAGTGACTTGATTTGCTCACACAGGTATTATTTTTCATTCATTCATTCATCCCAAAAATATTAAGTGCCTTCATGAGCCAGACACTCTTCGGGTGCCTTACTTTGCATATCAATATTTATAGTTAATTTGGACAATAATTCTACCATTGCTGATTTAAATTTCTGTTTTAAATTTCATCAAATATAGCTGGATTGGGCTCTTTAAAAATGAAAACTATCTCTTAATTATTTTAAGTTTTAAAGACATGGGCATTAACTGGAACTAAAAAAAAATTAGTATAAACATAATGTAAGTTTATTATCGTTTCTTGCTTCAGTATGTTCCAGTTTCACGCAGATACAAAATGCATCCATTTGCAGAAATGGAGAGGGGATAAGTGGGGTAAAGGATAAAAAGCCTCTGTCGGACTCAGTGGCTGTGGCTTTTGCTCTATGGGACTACAATCTACATTCCGAGCACTCACCAGTCACAGCTGCTACCTCTTCTTGTGCTTCTCATAGTCTTCATATACTGAAGGTTTGTCTGAAATGAGGCGAGCTTCTCTATTATTTGCTTATCCAGGGAGTTTATTCCTCAATTTGGCATAATTCCTCAAGTGTTGAGGGGCAGGGGGAGCAAGAGAGCTAAAGAGTTTTTTTCTTCTATTGACACCATGCCAGTGGGTAAGCTGCACACTTTGTCTCCCTTGTACCTTCGTTTCCTCCTTAGGAAGACAGTGGATTTAGAATTTAGATCCCACTCTCTACTAGGTAGAGCATGACCGTCTGCAGAGGTTAGAGCAAACCAAAGCAGAGAAGCCAGAGGCATGAGAGGTTCTTTTGTACAATGGCCCTGTTTTTGCTGGAGAGTTACGCTTGCCAAATCGCTGGCTATGTTCCTGGACCAAATACTCCAAAATGTACTTTGTCAGGAGAATTTTCTATGATTAAGTCCCAAGGACAGTTTTACATAATCTTCCCACTACATGATTTTAAGAAAGCATTTTGGGAGAGCAAAACAGACCTGGGAAGTCATACACAAATGCCTCATTCAACAAACATTTGTTTACCTGTGATGTGCCAGGCTCTGAGCAGGCGGTGGTTAGTGTTTTCTCATCTAACCCACCCTGAGTCTCCACGAGTTGGGGATCACTGGCTTGCTTTGTTTTACAAATGAGGAAACTGAGGCTCAGAGATGTTAAAAAATTACCTCAGCTAGGATTATACAGGTAATAGATAAAATCTATGGAGCTCTAAGGAGATCCTGGGAAACAAGTCACCCTTACGAAATAATCCTGTAAAATACTTCTTAGTATTTTATTATTATTTTAAAGATAAAAAAGAGTTGACTGTAAACTACTTATATGTACTGGTCACAAACAATGGAACCAGCTCTTGGGACTAGAGAAAACAAATCAATAAGTAAATAAACAAGGCTGGGAATTGAAGAAAATGTACGATGAAAGAATAAATCTTAGAAAACAGCAGGAACTAGGGGGTTCAGAGACTCTTAATAGAAACAAATAAGCATTACCCTTCAAGATAAGTAGGTTTGATGATTTTCAGCCATTTTAAAACTTTTCCTGCTCTACTCCACTCAAATTTCAGACAGCGAATATTGGAACGATTTAGTTTGAGACTTCTGCCCATGCCTTGGTCAAGGGAGGGACACTTGACATGTATGCTGGATCTATGTTATTTCTGATTGGAGGTGAGTGTTGGTTTTCGTAAGCGAAAGTTGGGTGTTGTTATCAGAAGAGAGTGGAGAGGCCAAGTGGGCAAAACAACAGATGTCCATGAACCTGATGCCAGGAATGTGGCCTCTCCATCCCCTTGGAGGGATCTATGACATGGGCTTGAGGCTAGGGGCAGATATAAACCATGAATAGAAATAAAGATAAACCCTGGATCAAAGCTATAGCCCAGGCCAGGAAGGGGCAGGCGTGAGCCAGGGGAGATGGATGACAGAGAGGGCACTTGGAGTTCTGAGGGGTGAGCAGCTGTATTTTCTGATCTGCACTTCATCTAGCCGCCCGCACCGAGAATGCACCACATGGTCAGTAGAATGGAATGTAGGGCAGACACCAGCCCCTCGGAAGCACACAGAAACCTGATACAGTGGCTTCAGCCGGATGCCTAATTCCCTGTGGTGTCCAACGTACGGAAATACGAGGCTGGGCAGGCCAGGTCAGAGGGTAAGACCAGCCAAGTGAGAGTTATCAGGGCCAAACTGCACCTTTAGGTGAGACCAGGGAGGTTAGCCGAGGCACTGAGAAACTGCCGCATTCTCTTTCTCAAGCGGAGGCTGACCCAGCTAGCAGCAGAGAGGGGTCCTCGTCGGGGTAGAAAGTGCTGGTACCGGAGAGGGTAGAGGAAACTCCTGTGATAGACGCATGAAGTACAGTCTCATTTGGAGCCAACAGCTGGGCCGAAGAAGCAATATGAGCTGCCAGATACAAGAGGTCAGTTTGAGACTGTGGTCAAGAATGAGGCAAGAGACCAGGAGCTTTGATCAGAAACAGGTCTAGAAACACAGTGGGAAGTAGGATGGCTTGAGAAAGTTCAGCATACAAACTGAACAGCCCAAGAGACCAAAGTCTTGTTCTCGCTGGGTGCTGGTCACATGACAGGGGGCCAGGCAACCAATCAGACCACTTAATAGCATAGAGCTGGGTTGGAAAAAAGTAGGCCTACCTGGGCACCTTGTCCAGAGAGGACATCCACTGAAGTGAACTGCAGGCAGGAAACAGAGGTCTGAAGGGGAGAAGCCAGGGTCCTAGAGTCAGAGAACCAGCCAGGTGGGCACTAGCTAGTAAGATAGATCTCTGCTCCCAGTGCAGATACCCGTCGAGGGAGGACACCAGGTCGCTGGACTTGGTTATGTTTATTAAGTGTGAGCCATTGTCTAATTGGACAAGTGTCAATGCTTAAAAGTGAGATGATGTTTTCGTCAAACAGTGCTTCTCAGCCATGGGTCACATTGGAATCACCTGAGATTTATTTGCTGTTGTTTTGTTTTAAAATGGGAGTGTCACTAGGTTGCCTCAGCCTCCCAAGTAGCTGGGATTATAAGTGCCACATCCAGCTTTCACCTGGGATATAAACAGCTTCCTTGGCTCCACTGGTGAGTGTAATTTATTTAGACTGAGGTGCAGCTTGGACTTTAGAAGGTCTGAAAAGCTCCTCTAGTGATTCCGATGAGCAGTCAGAGCTGAGAAGGGCTATACTAGAGCATTGGGTCCCAGTGAGCATTCATCTGGACATTGGCCCAGCAGGCTTTTGTTGAAAACTAGGTTTCTCATCCAAAAAAAAATTAGGGAAGTAATACATAAAGTGTACATTTTTTTTTTTTTGGAGACTTCACTAATTCTGAGAAGTTATTCAGTAAAACAGCTTTTCCTCCACTTTATTTATTAAGGTAACATTTACATCCAGATTTGAAGCTTATGGTTCAATTAATTTCAGCAAATACATACACCCAATAGTTGGGGAACCTAGATGCAGAATACGGAAGTTCTTGTCCTAGCTTTGCAAGTTTTCTGTAAATTGAAAATTATGTACATCAAAATTAGAAGTTAAAAAAATATACACTTGTATTACCATCGCCTAAATTAAGAGAGAGAACATTTCCATTACACCACAAAGCTCCTGGTATTCCTCTGTAGTTACCCCAAGACCTTCCCTAGAGGCAATTATTCTAAATGATTTCTATCACCATAGCTTAGTTTCACATATTCTTATAGTAAATACTAGTTTGTGCCTGCTTCTTTCCTTTGATACAATGTTTCTGTTGTTTTGTGAATCACACTAGTTCATGTACACTGTGTGAACTAGTAGTTCATTCCCATTATAAATAAAGCTGCTATGAACATTCTTTATACCAGTATTTTTGTGGACATACTCTTTTATTCCTCTTGGGTGCAGCAAGGTTTTCACTCTGTGTGTGTGTGTGTGTGTGTGTGTGTATCAGATAATATATATAAATATACAGATGCTGCGAAGTTCAACTCAGAGTGGAATTATTGCTACCAGTAGCTATCTGTTTAGTGGCAAACTCTTTTCCAAAGTGGTCATACCACTTTATATTCCTGCTGTCAATGTATCACAGCCAGTTCATATATTTTCTGATGCTTGGCATTTAAATCTTATTTAGTCTCATTGCAGTTGATGTGAAGTGGTACTATATCATGGTTTTAATTGCACGTTCTTGATTACTGTTAATGTTAAGCACCATTTCATGTACTTATTGAGTGTTTATATATTTTTTATGTCAAGTATCTTTTCAAGCCTTTTGCCTGATCTTTTTTAGTTTTGTCTTTTTTATTATTAAGTTGTAGTTCTTTATATATTCTGATATCACTACTTTGATGTGAGTACTTTGTCAGATATATGTATTGTGAATATTTCCTCATAGTCTATGAATTGCCTTTCATTTTAACTATTTCTTTAAAAAAGGAAAGCTACATCTTTTGATTAATGTTTTTAATTTTGTTGAAGTCAAATTTGTCCTTTTTTGATGTCCTAAGAAATCTTTGCGTACCTCATGGTCATGAAAATATTTTCCTACATTTTCTTCTAGAGGCTTGATAGATTTAACTTCCACATTTAGGTTGATCACTCGTCAAACAATTGATTTTGTATTCTATATGATTGTTTAACATAGAATTTCCCAAACATTTCTGGACATAAAATCTATTTCCCTATATAGCACCTATCTCCAGTCCAAGGAACTAACATAATGTACACTGAGAAATGACTGTTTTGTTAGAGGAATCAGTGTAACTAAATATGTCCGGATACCATCAAATCCATTAGCTACAATCTGGGCCCAATGAACAAGCCACAAAAGGCAGTAAGTTAAAAAGAGGTTGTAGTAGACTTTGACATACCTGGGAGAGAACTCTTTTCAATTGAGCTTAAAACCCATAAATATTCAAAATGTGGAAAATTAACAACTATCAACTAACTTTTCTATGAACAAACTAGGCCCTGATCAATAAGATGAATACCTTATTTGTAAGCCCTTGGGAGATGAAGACTATGCTTCATTCATCTCTCTTTCTCTCAGCACCCAAAACAGTTCTGCAAATACATTTGCAGTTGAAATCCAATATTTTATAAAGGATACACATCAAAATGTTAAATTATTCTTTTGATGGTGAGACTACAGGTTACTTTTATGTCCATTATTTTAGTCTTTATTTTGTATTTCAACAATGATTGCACTACATACGGTTTACTAAACAGATCAACAGATAAATATGTATCATTTTACTCTACTCTGTATCTTTTTTGCATTTTATATTTAAAAGTGAGCTTTGTTTATAAGAAAATAAACAAGGAAAACTGCTTAACATTCTAATGGGAAATCACCTTTAAGTTGTAAAATGAACTTCCTTTAAATTTTTAAAAGATTTAATTTAAAAATACCCCTTGGGAAAGATTATTAAGTCTCCATTAGGAGAAAAGAGAGAAGATTTAGTCTCATCATTTCTTAAATAGTCTTCAATTAAGTAATTTAACATTAACAATAAGACCTTGGAGGTTGTGCTTGAATTTGAGAAACTAATAATTGATGGGACTAATGACCAGGAGCCAGGATGTATGTTATGCAAATGCCTACAGGCAGCAACAGCACATAAGAAAAAACATAACTGAAAGCTTTATAAAATGGGCATGAGGTATTGTTTACTGGTGGATGAGAACAGCTGAATATTTGGTCTGCTGCTTCAAAATCTAATTTACCTTGAAACATCAAATACTTAGCTTCTAAATTGATGGTTGAAGAATACCAAAAGAAGTAGCTCATTAAAATTCCCCCAGCTCAAGGAATTCCTTTAAAAAACTGAGAATTTGTTTTTACATTTTTATAATCTACAGTGGCTCTAACCAAGGATAACCAAATCAGGGACCAGTGTATTTTTTGTGTTTAATCTGTCACTGAAACTGTTATGTCTTTTCAAATATTATTAGATTTGTGGGGTTTGTTTGTTTGTTTTTGAGACAGAGTCTCACTCTGTTGCCCAGGCTGGAGTGCAGTGGCATGGTCTTAGCTCACTGCAACCTCCGCCTCCCGGATTCAAGTGATTCTTGTGCCTCAGCCTCCCGAGTAGCTGGGATTACAGGTGTGAGCCACCACACCTGGCCTGTGTTTGCTTTTTTGTTTAGACAGTTCATCCTTTACTTATACTAACTACAAACCCCTGCGTTATCAGACAACACAGTAGAGAGAGAGCGTTCACAGTAAAATGTCTGTTAATAAGGATTCTATGACACAGGACAACTCATCACCATAAACGAAAATTTTACAGCTACATGTGAGAGGATTTCTTTTCGCCTCAGAATGTGAAGCAGTTTTCTTTACTTATTTTCTTATAAACAAAGCACACTTTTAAATCTACAATGAAAAAAACACATAGCATGCAGTAAAATGATATGTGTTTGTCTGTTGTTCTGTTTTGTAAACTGTATGTAGTGCAGTCATTGTTGGGATACCTAAGTGGTTGCTATTTATTGTTTTGATTAACATGAGAAATGAAAAGAGAGAATACTTTTAGATCTGAAAGGAGCATTGCAGATGACAGACTTCAGTAATTGCTCCAGTAGACAGCAAAGGGCTAGTTTTACAGCAAGAAACTGGATAACCTGGCTAAATGTTTCATTCATATGACCCATCGGATTAGGGGTGGGCTGGTTGGGATCTGCTGGGCCTGGAGTTAATTTCTCCCTCATCACCTCAGAGGATGACAGAACAACCTCTTCAAGCCCTGTGCTCTGCTGTGGAATTTGTGATCCTCCCCCTCAGGTCAAAGCTATCTCAAAATGGCAAGAATAGCAGCAGTACTGAGTGAGGCGTTCAAAAGGAGGAGAGCTGGCTGGCCCAGGCTGCTGGTGTGAGAGAGAGATGAAGATGTTCTTGTCAAAAGCCCAGCTAGGATCCTTTCAAATTTTATTATCATAAATGCCCTGCATACAGCCATCCTGCTTTCATCCAGTGGAGTGGATGGGAAGCAGAGAATCAGGAAGAAATGAGAACACTCAGGACCTGGAGAGTGAGTCGGGCTTCAGTACAGGATATACTTTCTCTGGATCTCAGATCTCAAAGTGATCTAGGGCCCATAATCCCTGAGTCCTCGTTTGGGTTCAACAAACTGACCTGAGGGATCCATGTAAGTGTCTTCTAAATTTTTTTGAATACTCTGAAAAAAATACTCTCTAGACTCACACAACATTTCTAACACCAAATGTGGGGCATGGGGGGTTCCCCACATGAAGCAAGTCTCCCGACATGGGGGTGGGGTGAGGCGGAGCAGGGGAGGGACTGGGGTCCTACAATTTAGTTCAATCCTGACACTATGTACTGGACGGGTAGCCTCAGATCCCACAAGTGAAAAGTCTCAGTCCCACAGACTGCCCCTACTTCAGATGCCAGATGAAAGTCCGGGCCTTCCTTACTTCTGACCAATCCTCTATAAACTGAGGGTTTCTAAGACCCCCTCCCCTCAGGTTTGGTAATTTGCTAGAATAGTTCAGAACTCAGGGAAACACTTTGCTTACATTTATTAGTTTATTTTACAGGCTATAGCTCAGGAACAGCCCGATGGAAGAGATGCACAGGGCAAGGTATGGGGTACAAAGTGAGGAGTGCAGAGCTTCCATGCCTTCTCCAAGTGCCCACCCTCCCACCACCTCCATGTGTTCACTCACCTGGAAATTCATCAAATCTTGTTGTTTGAGAGTTTTTAACAGTTTGAATTCCATTCCTCATCCCCTCCCGAAAGGTAGGTGAATTGGGCTGAAAGTCCCAAGTTTCTATAATCTTCTGGTGACTGGCCCCATCCTGACACTATCTGGGCCCCACTCTAAATTCCCTCATTAGCATAAACTCAGGCATGTTCAAAAGGGGCTCCTTGCGAAGAATCAAAGACACTCCTGTCATTCAGGAAATTCCAAGGGCTTTACGAGCTCTGAGCCAAGAACTGGGACAAAGACCAAACATATTTCTTTTCACACTACAAACACTTTTTTTGATGATGGAACATTTTTGCTTTCAGGGAATACATCTGAATTTTGGAAATAGCCAAGGCCCGTTTAATTCTAATCAAGCTGGACCAATGATGGCTTTCATTTGGATAGCGTGTTTCATTTCACAAGGTGTTATCACAATGCCTTGTATTATTTAATCTTCAGGACAACTCCTGGAGCAGGTACAGTCATGCACCACACAATGACATTTCAGTCAGTGATAAACCATATATGTGACAGTGGTGCCATAAGATTATAATGGAGCTGAAAAATTCTTGTCACCTAGTATTTACTATACTATACTTTTTATCATTACTTTAAAGTATACTCCGTCTACTCATTATGTTTTTTTAGAACTGTAAAATAGCCTCAGGCAGGTCCTTCAGGAGGCTTCGACAAGAAGGCATTGCTATCACAGGAGACGACAGCTCCATGCATTTTCCTGTCCCTGAAGAGCTTCCAGTGAGTCAAGATGTGGAGGTGGAAGACAGTGATACTGATGATTTTGACCCTGGTAGGTTAATGTGTGTGTTTGTGTCTTAGTTTTTAACAAAAAAGTTTAAAAGGTAAATAAAATAAAAAACAATAAAAATAGAAAAAAGGCTTACAGAATGTATTACTCTGTTCTCAATGCTGCTAATAAAGACATACCTGCGACTGGGTAATGTATAAAAGAAAGAGGTTTAATTGACTCACAGTTCCACATGGCTGAGGAGGCCTCACAATCATGGTGGAAGGTGAATGAGGAGCAAAGTCTTGTCTTACATGGGGGTGGCAGGAGAGCTTAGGCAGGGGAACTCCCATTTATAAAAGCATCGGAGCCTGTGAGACTTCTTCACTACCATGAGAACAGTATGGGGGAAACTGCCCTGATGATTCAATTATCTCTACCTCGCCCCGCCCTTGACACGTGGGGATTATTACCATTCAAGGTGAGATTGGGGTGGGAACGCAAAGCCTAACCATCTCACAGAATAAGGATATAAAGAAAATATTTTGTACAACTGTACAATGTGTTTGTGTTTTAAGCTGTGTGATTATAAGAGTTAAAAAGTTAATAAAATAAATATTTATAAAGTAAAAAAACTATAGTAAGCTAAGGTTAATTTATTACTGAAGAAAGGAATTTTTAAAAATAAATTTAGTGTAGCCTAAGTGTACAGTGTTTATAGTCTACCATAGTGTACAGTCATGTCCTAGGCCTTCACATTCACTCACCACTCACTCACTGACTCACCCAGAGCAACTTCTAGTCCTGCAGGCTCCATTCACGATACGTGCCCTATTCAGATGTACCATTTTGTATTGATTATACATATTTTTACTGTACCTTTTCTATACTGAGATATGTTTAGATACACAAACACCACTTATCATTGTGCTACAATTGCCTACAGTATTCAGAACATGCTGTACAGGTTTGTAGCCCAGAAGCAATAGGCTATACCATCTAGCCTAGGTGTTTGGTAGGCTATACCATCTAGGCTGTGTAAGTAAACTCTATGATGTTCACACAACAATGAAGTCACCTAACAATGTGTTTCTCAGAACACATCCCTGTCATTAAGCGACGCATGAGTGTACTTTCATTCTCAAATTGCGGGAGGAAAGTAAGGTTAGGAGCAGTTAAGGGATATGCAGAGTACAAGACGAGTAGGTGGCAGAGGTTAAACTTGAATCCAGATCTTCTGAATCAACATCCAATGCTCATTACCCTTTATCAGAGGTTGTATTTTATAATTTTAATTAGAAAAATATGAAGCACCACTATTAGGGCAGTGAAACTAATATTCATCCATACCACATAATCTTGTGCCGAAGGCAATTCCTAAAGAGAACTTCCAAAACATTTTAAACAATGGCATCCTCATTAGCATGAGTGTGTGGTCTTCTAAAAAATAAATGAATGGTGTTCCTATATTTCCAGATACGTGGTTGGATTTTAAAGTCTCATTATTTCAATGTCACAACTGGTAAGACTTTAAAATGCTTACTGTATTAGCTTCCATAAAAAAATCATTATGCAGGAAAAAATATTGAAGGCATAAGTGGTTTAACAGCTGCAAAAGGGAAAATTGCAAAGAATACCTAATGAATATTAACATAACATAAAACCAGACTTGTGGGCTACTTTATTTTTATCTAGGAAAAGAAAAAATGTTAGCATAATACTGATACCTACATATATACAGAAGAATTTCATCATACTTGGAGGTTATAAGCTACAATTTCCTCTTATAAATAAATATGAGAGAGACGTTCTCTAGTTCACTTTTCCCCACATTTTTTGGTTTTGGGTCATTCGTTCCATTATAGCTTTCTTTTAGGTGCAGTGACTACATGTATGAAATAAGCCTACAAGAGTGTTATATCAAGATAAAAGGGTCATATATGTGCCATAATTGGTCATCGAATGACTTGACACTGATGTGTTAGAACAGTTCAAAGTCAATTGTTAAATATTAGGAAATTTTGTGAGCCAATCATGGAGCATTTACCCAATGGAAATCAGTAAACATGACACACCAGGGGTTCCCCTCACTCCCACCCAAGCCAGTTTACCAGCACCCTGCTGACTTGAGGTGGGAGTAACAGTGGAGGGAGGTTGCTATTTACCACTTTACAAATGTTGGAAACCACAAATTAAGATTTCTCTGGACCGGCAGAGAAGACCAAAGATTATGCCAGTGTCTCTGGTTACTTTGGATTTAATTTATAAATAGAGTTTTACTAAAGCTGGGAAGATAAGGCTGCATTTAAGGACATTTCCATTGTGCCAAACCAACAGTGGGAGTTACAAAAGAAATCCAAAGTCTTCGCAGTGGATCGTTTAATTTACCTTCTGCTTAAAATAATGTAAGGTGGCCACTATATTTATATAGTTGGAAAGAAAAAGGAAAGTTAAGACTATAGATATATACTTTCTCTTTAAGAAAGAGAAATCAATTTTAGACATATTTTTGGACAAGCAGACACTAAATGGATGATCTCTTAGGAGAGTAGAGATGGGATTAATGGGAATGTTTATTAATGTCCAAATTTTCTTTGTTGCTTTAAAAAAAAAAGTGGTGTTTAATTTTCTGTTTTCTTTTCTTTTCTTTTCTTTTCTTTCTTTTTTTTTTTTTTTTGAAACACGGTCTTGGCAAGATCATAATTCACCACAACCTCCATCTCCCAGGCTCAAGTGATCCTCCCACCTCAGCCTCCCAAGTAGCTGGGACTACAGGCTCATGCCACCATGTTCAACTAATTTTTTACTTTTAGTAGAGATAAGATCTTGCCATGTTGCCCACGTTGGTCTCAAACTCCTGAGCTCAAGCAATCCTCCAGCCTCCGTCTCCCAAAGTGCTGAGATTACAGGCATGAGCCTCTGCACCAGCCAGCATTTAATATTCTTATAACTAAACAGTATTTTTAAAAGAAAGAAAAGAACCAAATAATATCAGATAAATGTGGTCATACTGACCATTTGGTAATGACTGAAAACTTTTCCAATTGATCATTTCCATTCTCATTCTTCTAGTCTCAACCTATTTTTCATTTCTTAATTGACTTGACTTTTCTTCAGAGATAAATGGGTTTGTTTCTTGTTGAACTCAGGATTTTCAGTTATTGTGCTTGTTTCAAAATGCTTTAAAATTAGTCCCTGCATTGCGTTGAGAGACATATCAACTGAATTCTAAGGAGTGGTGAGGTCTTGCAAGCCCACCACTGCTTTCATTTGTTTGCAAACCCATGGGACTCCTATTTCCAAGTGCTGGTAGCAGACAGAGCTGGCAAAATTTTGTTCTGACAGACTACTTTGTTCTTTTCAAGGAAAGTTTGTCAGTGGAAAGTATGTCAGGAGAGGAGCTTCTGGAGAACTCCAGCATCAAGGGCACTGGGTTGTTATTTCTGGCTTGGCTGTAGAATGAACCCTGGGACTTTGGACAGGTCACTTAATCTTTTAAAGCCTCACCTGAAAATAGGAATAATACCGTGATTCTGTGACTCAAAGATACACATTTTCCCTGCATTTTATTATTCTCAAAATAGAATGTGTCTAAATAAATTTACCAGCTTCCAGGCCCAGTATGGATACCCCAGTATGAGACATAAGTGACATTTGTGAATGTAGGCGAACTTGGAGGGTTACACAGAAGGTATCTGTTTGTTTGATATCACATGAGATGAGTGATTTGCATTGATAGCATCACACATGTTTATTTGTATTTCATGTTAAATAAGTCAAAATTTACATTTATTCTAATCAAAGCAAATCTTTGTCTCTAGAGGACTGAAGAAATATTTTCCTATTAACAAGCAACAGCCTCTAATAACTGTTATTAAATTGATAGTCCTCAACTGATGACGTATTATAATCAAGGAAAAGGGAAAATAATACCAGCAGGTTAATGTTGAAGATTCAATAAGATTAAGCTCATAAAATGCTTAGCATAGTGCCTGGTGCATAGGAAGCACTCAAGAAATATCATCATCATCGTCATCATCATCATCACCACCATACTTTATAACACATTAGTCAGCAATCGCTTTCCATAGCCATATTTCATTCACAACCGCTGCGTAAGGAAGGCAGTAAATTCTGATGCACCTTGCGACACTGGGTAAGTCACTTAGTCTGAATTGGTGGTTTTCAACTTTTGCTGAATTTCAGAATTACCTTGAGAGCTTTTGAAAAATATCAGTACCTGAGTCCCAGGTCAATTAAAATAGAATCTTTAGTGGTTGGGTCCAGGTATTTGAAAAGTTATTAAAGCTTCCTGGTGATTCTAGTGTGTATTATTTTATGTTAGTGGTTCTCAACACTAGCTGCACATGAGAGATCACACAGCTCAGATGAAGGGGGCAGATTTAGGCATTGGGTTTTCTTTTCTAAGCAGTGGATCCCAAACATCAGAATCATCTGGGCACTTGTAATTTAATCCAAATTCATGTGCTCCAGTTCCCCCAATTTTTATTTAAGTCTGGGCCTACAATCTGTATTCTTAACAAGTTCCCCCGTTTTTTATGTAAGTCTGGCCCTACAACCTGTATTTTTAACAAGTTCCCCTGTTTTCTCTGGTACAGAGTTTAAGAATTGCCAGTCGGATAAGGCTCCGACTGGTGGTGACGGTTGCCAGTCTGACAAGGCTCCACCTCCAACACTGGGGATCATATTTTGATGTGATATTTGGAGGGGGAAAATATCCAAACTATATCAGAGACTGTTCACTCAGCAAGCACTATAATGTTGTTTACCTGAAGCACCCTACGCTGTACCTGGCACACAGGAGATGCCCAGTGAATATTTTTGAATGAATGAAATGCCTGCTGTATTAGGGTTCTCTTAGAGGGACAGAATGAATAGGATATGTATATATCTTTATATATATCTATATCTATATATGAGTTTATTAAGTATTAACTCACACAATCACAAGGCCCCACAATAGGCTGTCTGCAAGCTGAGGAGCAAAGAGAGCCATTCTGAATCCCCATACTGAAGAACTTGGAGTCCAATGTTCGAGGGCAGGAAGCATCCAGCAGGGGAGAAACATGTAGGCTGGGAGGCTAGACCCATCTCCTCCTTTCACATTTTTCTGCCTGCTTTATATTCACTGGAAGCTGATTAGATTGTGCCCACTAGTTTAAGGGTGGATGTGCCTTCCCCAGCCCACTGACTCCAATGTTAATCTCTTTTGGCAACACCCAAACAGACACACCCAGGATTAACACTTTGTATCCCTCAATCCAATCAAGTTGACACTCAGTATTAACCATCACACCTGCTATAAGCCAGGTATGATACCAGGTCCTGGAGATACAGAGGTCAATATAATAGGTCAGTTCCCGAACAAATCATCTAACAAGGGACTCCAAATTGTTTTTTAAAAAGATAGTAATGGAGTACAGCAGCTCACATAATGGGAAGATACAAAACTGAATTGGGTGAACACCAGAGGAGGAGTTCTGAGGAAAGCACTACTGAGACTGCAGATGAGGGAGATCAGGAAAGACATCCAAGCAGGCTAACACAAGCCAAGTCTAGAAGGACCAGCAGAGAGTCAGTCTGGCACAGAAGTGAGGTGTGAGCAACAGCCTGGACCAGGCACAGAAGCATGACCATCACCGTGGTTTCGTGAAACCAACAGGAGATGAACATGCTAACTGTTGGTGGGTAGAGAGACCACAGGACCAGCATGTCCAGGGCTGGGGTGGGAAGGAATCTACGTTTTCCCCTCCTTCCAGCACATAGGTTTGCTGAGTGCTCAAGAGCCGTGGTCTTCTGGTATAGATGTGGCTGAATGGCAGGAACACTAGACAGGAGAGTGAAGGCCCCTGTTCTCAGCTTCAAGGAAAATTTCTGATTCATTTTTGTTCTTTAGGGCCAAGTTCAAGCTTCTGCAAAGACTGGGTGTTCCCCAAATGCTTCAGACAGACTGGCAGGGCAGCGACACAGACAGCCAAAATTGTGAACAGGCTCCCCAATTGTTCCGGGGACTTGCTGTTCTCCAGCCCTTTCCCCTGAGGGCCTCTGGAGGCTGGGGTGTGCAGGCCTGGTATTATCTGCCTCAACTGAAATAGATTTTCTGGCATATAAAGAGAGGCCACGAAGGAAGACATATACCCAGCTACATGGGTGTGTATCCCTAGATGCATTTTTACCCTTGAAGTCAAGATCGGATATTTCTGACTGCTTTTCACAAAGCTAAACTTGGACAAAAACTGCATGTAAACACATTAGTTTCCCCAAATCACTGTCTTTCATCATCTAACAATTAGATTACAATTTATTGGTTTCCAGAATTAGATTAAAGCAGTCGGTAGACAATTAGACTTATTAAAATAATATCTGCTAAAAGGAAAGCTTCCAAGTTGGGTTGAACTCCAAATTATTCAAAATATAACATCCACATCTTTTCCCTGACCTCCCTTTTCTAATCCTATTAAACTCTGTCTTAATTTTGTATACAGTTTATTCATCTTGATCAGAAGCTTAATAGACTAAACCCGAATTACTATATTTAAGATACATGGCTTTTAAGGGGACTAAAACTTGTTTTCTTCCTTAGATTTAAAATAAAGTCAATTTCAATTTAATTGGTTAATTTCAAGAGCTTTATTTTTCTTCTTTCCTGGGGAGGGCAAGTGTGTTTCAACTGTAAACAAAAGCAATTCTCTTTCATTAAGAAAGTATAAGGTTAACAAAATTAAAGCCCCCACATCTGGGTGAATTGGTCTCTCAGAACAAACCAACTATTTCTACATGATAACAATAGTTTGCAAGTGGTTGGTTGTTTTGACGCCTCCCCATGTACAGTAACAAGCAAATATAATAACTTGAAGAAATAAATGGTGCATAAATATGTCTAGAAAGGAGAGAATCATTTAGTGAGTTCAAATCCCAGCTCTAGCCTCATCAGAAAACCTCAAGAAAAGTCACTAAAATGTCTAGATCTCCCTTTCCTCACTTTTACATGGGGAATGAAAGTACCTATGTTGAAAGTTAATTAGTGGTTGCTAAGGGCTGGGAGAGGTGGGATGGTGAGTGACGGCTAGAGAATGTTGGGGTTTCTCTTTTGGGGTGATGAAATGTTTTTGAATTAGATAGTGGTGATGGCTGCACACCTTGTCCTGCATCCTAGGAAACTCCTTAGTCTCAGGCAAACCAGGACAGTTGAACACTCTAAGCAAGCTGTTTTTATTCAGGGTTCATGGACTATAAGAGACCCATTTGAGTTCAGTATTATCAAGCATGGCCATTGGACTGTCTCATGCAGTAGCTCTCACACTTTAGCCTGCATCAGAATCAGCTGGAGGTCTTCTTAAAACACAGGTTGCTGGATCCAACCTCCAGAGTTTCTAATTCAGTAGTTCTGAGGTGGGGCCTGAGAACTGGTGTTTCAAACAAGTTCCCAAGTAATACTAATGCCGCTGGTTCTGAGACCATACTTTGAGAAGTGCTGGTATATGCGTCTAAAAATAGATAACATTGGGGCCGGGCGCGGTGGCTCAAACCTGTAATCCCAGCACTTTGGGAGGCCGAGACGGGCGGATCACGAGGTCAGGAGATCGAGATCATCCTGGCTAAAACGGTGAAACCCTGTCTCTACTAAAAAAAATACAAAAAACTAGCCGGGCGAGGTGGCGGGCGCCTGTAGTCCCAGCTACTCAGGAGGCTGAGGCAGGAGAATGGCGTGAACTCGAGAGGCGGAGCTTGCAGTGAGCTGAGATCCGGCCACTGTACTCCAGCCTGGGCGATAGAGCGAGACTCCGTCTCAAAAAAATAAAAAAATAAATAAATAAATAAAATAAAAATAAATAAATAAATAAAAATAGATAACATTGGGAAAAGGCCTTATGAAAATAAATAAATAATAAAATTGAAAAAAAATTGATATATTATGGGCAAAGAAATAAATTGTACCTGAACAGAATTTAAATTTCAGCTGCCATGATGAGCAAGGGTGAAATTCCACGAGTATTTCAGTTTATCTGAGCTACCCAAATTGGTGTTAAGGTGGAAATATTGTGGAGGAAGATATGTCAATAGTTGTCCTAAGAAAATAAGCTTGCATGTTTAGCCAATAAACAGTAAAATGAGTTTATTTGAGTTAATCTTTATTTATTCATTTTTATTTATTATTAATTTTTTTGATACGGAGTCTCACTCTGTCACCCAGGCTGGCGTGCAGTGGCGCAATCTCGGCTCACTGCAAGCTCCTGCTCCCGAGTTCACGCCATTCTCCTGTCTCAGCCTCCAGAGCAGCTGCGACTACAGGCACCCGCCACCACACCAGGCTAATTTTTCGTAGTTTTAATAGAGACAGGGTTTCACCATGTTAGCCAGGATGGTCTCAATCTCCTGATCTCGTGATCCATCCTCCTCGGCCTCCCAAAGTGTGGGGATTACAGGCGTGAGCCACTGCACCCAGCCGAGTTAATCTTTAATATAGTAATATAGTAATATAAGATGTAAATTCCTGAAAGATATGTTATATTTCCAAAACTTTTTTGTTTTGAGACGGAGTCTTGCTCTGTAGCCCAGGCTGGAGTGCAGTGATGTGATCTTGGCTGGCTGCAACCTCCACCTCCTGGGTTCAAGCGATTCTCCTGCCTCAGCCTCCTGCCTCAGCCTCCCAAATAGCTGGGACTACAGGTGTGTGCTACCACTCCTAGCTAATTTTTGTATTTTTAGTAGAGGTGGAGTTTCACCATGTTGGTTAGGCTGGTCTCGAACTCCTGACCTCAAATGACATGCCCTTCTCGGCCTCCCAGAGTGCTGGGATTACAGGCGTGAGCCACTGTGTGTCCAGCCATATTTACACTTTTATTTTCAAAGTTGAAATCACATTCTTTTTTTTTTGAAAGAATGAAACAATAGCCATAAGCTTTTTTTTTGGAAGTCTTAAAACCCGTGTTCAATGCTTGCATAATACTCCATCCAGTGGTAGAGCAAAATGTCCTAAACCTAACCCTTATTACTAGACATTTAGATTGTTTTCATTTTCAATTTTCAGGCTTTTTTTTTTTTTCCTTTTTCAACCTAATTCCCTGAAAAGAATCTTCAGGACAATGCCTGCCTCAGCCAGCATGGAAGTGTTCCTGTGTTTGATAAGCATGGCTGCACGCTGGCCCATGCAGGCTGAGCCGTGGTCATGCCACTGGTAATTCACTGTACCAGCTTCCCCATGACCTTGGCAGCACTGGATGTTATTTTAAAACACAAACTACAGTGAGGTGGGAGGAACTGGTTTAATAAGCAGAAAATGTTTGTTTTTCTTGAACTGTTTACTTTTCTATTATTACTTTCCCCAACTTATTTGGAAAATTTTTAAGCTGACAGAGAAATTGAGTCTCGTATCCTCTTCACCGAGATGCAATTGTTAATATTTTGCCATATGTGCTTTCTTTATCTTAATACACACACACAACTTTTTGCTGAGCCATTTGAAAGTTGCAAACATGACATTTCACCCCTAAATACTCCAACATGAGTCCTCTACATAATCCAAATAACCGTCATCAAACACCGCATACACAATAAATTTAACATTGATACAAAATAGTATCTATTATGCAGTACATATGCAGATTTCCCTAATAATCCCAAAATATCTTATACAGCTGTTTTTTAAAATCTAGGATTCAATCAAGATTCACACATAGCATTTGTTCGTCACATCTCTTCACTCTCTTTTGGCCGAGAAAACTGCCCTGATGTATGTATTTATTTTTGAGACAGGGTCTCGCTCTGTCACCTAGGCTGGAGTGCAATGGCACTATCTTGGCTCACCACAACTTCTGCCTCCCGGGTTGGAGCAATTCTCGTGCCTTAGCCTCCTGAGTAGCTAGGACTACAGGCATATGCTACCACGCCCAGCTAATTTTTGTATTCTTAGTAGAGAAGGGGTTTTGCCATGTTGGCCAGGCTGGTCTTGAACTCCTGGCCTCAAGTGATCCACCTGCCTCGGCCTCCCAAATGGTTGGGATTACAGGTGTGAGCCACCATGCCCGGCCTCCTGATGTATTTTTAACTCTTTCATAACGCTGAATCTTTTTGAAGAGTACTGTCCAATTGTTTTATGATATATCCCACATTCTGGATTTGCCACATCATATTTTCTTAGCTAAATTTAAGTCAAACATTTTTGGTCAAGAACACTGCATATGTGATGATGTGTACTTCCCATTGCACCCCATCAAGAGGCACACGATGTCAGGTTGTCCAATTACTAGCAGGGCTGAATTTTATCACTGGGTTAAAGCAGTGTCTGCTGTAAAAGCATATTTTCCTTTTGTAATTAATCAGTAGTGTGTGGGGGTGGTAACTGAAGACTGTGAACATCATGTTCCCCAACATTTCACTCAGAGGATTTTGGGTCCATTGATGATTCTTCCTAATTAGTTATTACATTGTTGGCTACAAAGTGATGATTTCTAATTTAATTATGATTCCTTTTTATATATTAGCAGATATTCTTCTGTATAAGTCAGCTATATTCCCCTTTTAAAATATCTGGACTTCTGGCCTCATGAACTCATGGATTCTCTTTTAGATACAGTATTATAATCCATTAACACTGCTATTCTTTTTGAAGCTCAGATTGTCCAAACTTTGGCCAATAAAAGCTCCTTTAGTGCTGCATTGGTGATATAATGGCGAGTGTAGCTGCCTTCCAATAAAAGCGCCTTCAGTCTGGCTCCTGTGTCCTTTTGACACGTCCTCATTAGTCTTTCAGCAATTCTTCACTTTTCAGCAGAATAAGATATTCCAGGCTCTGCTTCTACTTTCACTACCCTAGATCTGGAATGAGCAATTTCTCCAAGGAAACCTGGTTCCTTTTTGTGGGAAATCATATTTATTAATAGTAACCAAGGTCTGGTTGGTGGTTATGCTCATTGCTACTGAGTACCATTGCTTCTAGTCCTTGTCTGGAAAGAGCTAAACGTGTGTGTGTGTGTGTGTGTGTGTGTCTGTCTGTCTGTCTGTCTGTGTGTGTGCAGCTATTTATAAAATAGTGACTTCACACTGATACCTCCAATTCCCTTCAATTCAATATAATGTCATAAGGTTCTTCCTTACCTTCCCGTACTCCACACTTGTATTTCCCTTTTACCACAGTGAGAGTCCTGGATCCCTAAAATACCAATATATTTACTCTTTCATACAGTATACATGAAATAGCTTCATAATTACCATGCCAATAATACGCCAAAATAAAACCTACTAAGTAAAATTCAATATTTTCTTGAAGCTTTTTTTGGTCTGTAGAATATATCCTCCAATCCCAACTGAAATGAGCAAAGATAAATAAAAATTAAAAATTAAACAGATAGAATATATCCTACAAAAGGCATACTATTGGATTGTTATATTCAAAAGTTTCTTGGATTATTTCTTTTTGTGTGCGGGTATATGATCAATTTAATATCTATTTGCATTTACTTGTATCAGTTTGTATTTATTTTTATGGTTTGCTCTTTCCACCACTGTAATTTTATTTTTTTGAAAATGTAGACCATGTATGTGGTTCAAAGGTGAAAAACTATATATAAAGTATGATACACTGTTATACTGGTGGCTGTCAATGAGCCGTGCCTTCTGGTATTCACGCCTTGTGTAGTCTCCTCTCCCACTGATACTAGAATGACCATGGGACTTGCTTTGGTCAACGAGACACGAGTAAATATAACTGAGTAGAGGCTTGATTAGCTCTTGCATTGAGGCTTGTCTTCTGGGAATGCTCCCTCTTGGAGCCCAGCTGTCAACTGTAGAGAATCCAGGCTATTCTTCAGGAGACAGAGGCTGGGTAGAGAGATCTGGGAGAATGAGACAGCATGTGGAGAGAGGCCAAGGGGAGGAGAACTGAGTTACCCCAGCTGAAGTTCCAGCTGCAGACAGCCCATGAATGATTCCAGCTGACACCATGTGGAGCAAAAGCACCACCCCACAATGGTGAGAAATTATAGTCATTAAGGCACTCAATTTGGGATAGTTTGTTGCATTATAATAGATAAGTAAAACAAAAGATACACTCAAATGAGTGCAACCTCATCTGTTTCAGTTGGATATTGTTGCATAAAAAACTACCCCAAGGCCAGGTACAGTGGCACATGCCTGTAATACCAGCACTTTAGGAGGCGGAGGTGGGTGGATCATGAGGTCAGGAGATAGAGACCATCCTGGCCAACATGGTGAAACCCTGTCTCTCTTAAAAGTACAAAAAAAAAAAAAAATTAGCCAGGCATGGTGGTATGTACTTGTAGTCCCAGCTACTCAGGAGGCTGAGGCAGGAGAATCTCTTGAACCCGGAGGCAGAGGATGCAGTGAGCCAAGATCGCACCACTGCACTCCAGCCTGGGAGACAGAATGAGACTCCATCTCAAAATAAAAAAATAAAAATAAACTATCCCAAAACTTAGAGGTTTAAATCAATAATTAATTGTTACTATATCTCATAATTTAATGGGTCAAGAATGCAGTAAGAGTACAGCAGGAAAGCCTTGACTCTGTTCTACAATTTCTGAGGCCGCAGCTGGGATTCTCTGAGCGCTGGATGCTAAAGAGCTGGGTGCTGTTTGGTATCTCTCTCTGTCTGTCTCTATATCATCATCCCTCAGTATTCACAGGGGATTGGTTCCAGTACCCCCATGGATATCAAATTCTGAGGATACTCAAGTCACGGATGATATAAAATGGCATAGTATACCAGCCTGGCCAACGTGGTAAAACCCCTTCTCTACAAAAATACAAAAATTAGCTGGGCGTGGTGGTGCATGCCTGTAATCCCAGCTACTCAGGAGGCTAAAGCAGAAGAATCCCTTTAACCCGGGAGGTGTAGGTTGCAGTGAACTGAGATCATACCATCGCACTCCAGCCTGGGTAACAGAGTGAGACTACATCTCAAATAAACAAACAAAAATGGCATAGTATTTGCATGTAACCTATGCGCATCCTTTGTTATAATTTAAATCCTATGTTCCTTATAATACCTAATACTATGTAAATAGTTGTTACACTGTATTTTTAAAATTTATATTTTTCCTTTTTCCTCAAATATTTTCAATCCAAGGTTGGCCGAATCCACAGACAGGGAATAGCTTCTCCATACAACTATCTTAAGCTTTCTCCCAGCATGGCAACTTCATCCTCATTACTTCTCACATGATATTTCAGGGCTCAAAGAGCAAGTGTTCAAAGAGACAAGAAGTAGAAGCTCTCTTTTTCTTAAGGCTGTAACCTGAAAACTGGCGGTGTCACTTCCACTGTATTCTGTTAGTGAAAGCAGTCGCAGAATCTAGCTATATTCAAGGGCCAGGAACGTAGACCCCACATTTTGATGAGAAGATATCAAAGAATTTACGGCCATCCTTAATGTGCTGCACTGTCCCCTATCCCTTCTTTTTCATTTCATTCTCTCCTTCCTTACAGGGCACTTAAAATTTTAAACCCACAAGTTTTGTTTCCCTTTTTCTCCCTTTGCAACAGATAACATTATTTAACTATTTTCTTGTACATTGCTTTTTTTCTAGACAGCTTTATTGAGGTATTGTTGTCACACAATGCACTATGCATATAAAAATGTACAATTTGATAAAATTTTACTTGTGCATATATCTGTGCATCACCAACACAATCAAGATAATGAACAGCTCCATCACCCCCAAAGGTGTCTCTTTGTAATCTTTCCCTCCTACCCCTTTCCACCCTCTCCCCAGGCAACCCTGATCTCCTTTCTATCACTATACATTAGTTTACACTTTCTAGAATTATATATGAATGCAATAACCCTGTATATACTCTTTTTATGGTGGTTCTTTTGTGAGGTCTGGCTTCTTAGACTCAGCATCATTATTTTGAGCTGCAACCACATCGTTGTATATATCACTAGTTTGTTCCTTTTCATTGCTGAATAGTATTTCATTGTATGGCTATATCTCAATTTGTTATCCAATCATCTGTTAATTGGAGTTCAGGTTGTTTCCAGTTTGGAGTTTGTCTTAGCTGCTATGGTAAAATACCATAGCTTGGGTAGCTTAAACAAAACAAACTTATTTCTCACAGATCTGGAGGCTGAGAAGTTCAAGGTTAAGGTACTGGCTGGCTGATTTCGCTTCTGGTGAGGACCCTCCTCCTGGCTTGCGGATAGCTGCCTTCTCACTGTGTCTTCATATCAGAGAGGGAGAGAGAGAGAGACAGAGAGATATGAGAGAGAGAGAGAGAGAGAGACAGAGAGAGAGAGAGCATACACATGCTGTCATCTTTTCTCTTATAAAAAAACTAATCCCATCACGAAGACCCCATCCTCACAACCTCACGTGAAACTAATTACCTCCCAAAGGTTGCACCTGTGAATACCATAACACTGGGGGTTAGGGATTTAACATATGAATTTTGGGGGAACACAGGCTTTTGATTCATAACAAGGCTATTGCAAATAAAGGCCTGAGGGAGCTGGTTTGTCCCTTCTGCCATGTGAGGACACCTAGACTGTCCATGTAGGAGGAGGGCCCTCATCAGACATCACATCTGCATGCACATTGATCTTGCACTTTCCAGCCACCTGAACTGTCAGCAATAAATTCCTGTTGTTTACAAATTACCCAGTTTAAGGTATTTTGTTATGGCAGTCTGAATAGACTAAGACAATGGCTTTGGCTAACAGAGGTGGTAAGAAATGAACATCATCTCTGCAGCACATAGGTGAGCCTCACTGTTTGTTTCCTGGTGGCTCTTGAGTCTTGAAACCCATCACTGACCAATAAGTGCATGTATGGGTTATGTGAAGCCTACCTATGTATTTCTCAAGTGTCCATGGTCAGATTAGAAACTCATGGGTTAATGGAAGTATCTAGTCAGAGTAGCAGCTCTGTGTTGGCTGACTTACCAAACTGTGTTTACTTAATATAGATGAATAATGAAAAACTTTAATGAACTGTGGCAGCACCTCCAGCTTCTAATAGATCTGAGCATGACTGCTCTTCCAATAGTGAAATTATGCTCAGAGTTCAGACCAAATTGCATTAACTGCTGCTTCCATGTTCTCAATAAAAAACAGAAGCAGGAGTCACATTCCCATTTATAAAAGTAATACTTTTCTATACTGTAGTAAAGGCTGCAGAAATGTGTCTGGCTAGACCTCAAGAAATGATTCCTTCTGGAGTTACCATGGTCAAGGGTGGATCCTTGACTTTGAGGGGTCCGAGATTTAATGTGGTCAGTTGACCTGAAGCCACCCAGGGACAGAAGGAGGCTCCTGTCCTAATTGAGGGTATATGTGGCCCAAAGCAGAGGCCACATTGGTGTATCCCTGTGGGAGCCAGAGTCTGGGAGGATGTTGTGAGGTGTCAGACAGCTTAACTGATATGATACAATCAGTGCCAGGGAACTCAGGAGGAAGATGGGTGATTGCAAAGACAAGACAGTATAGTTATTAACTCCATGGAGCAACTTCCTAAGTTCAAATCTTCATTCTGTTACTAGCTGGGGTAAATTACTTAATCTTTGTGTACCTACATTAAGTGAGTAAAAATGTATGAAGTGCATAAAATAGTGCCTGGCACTTCGCGTTATTATATGATAGTAATTACTCAGTTAAGGGATGAACAAAGACGAGGTAAGTCAGGACAGCTACCTTATCAGATTGGAAAAAAAAAATGGTATTTTACAAAGGAAGGCCCAAGACTCCCTGGTTAAGGTCTGTCTGAATAGTGGCCCCCTAATAACATCCACATGCTGATCTCCAGAACCTGTCACTATGCTACCCTAGGTTGCAAAAGGGACTTTGCATATCTGTTTAAGTTACAGATCTTGAGATGGAGAGTGTATTCTAGATTGTCCAGGAAGCCTGAAGCTCATCACAAGGGTCTTTATAAAGGGAGACAGAAGGGTCAGAGGAGGAACTGTTTCAACCAAAGCAAAGATCAGATTGAGGCCATGAGCCAAGACATGCAGACAGCCTCGAGGCTGGAAAAGGTAAGGAAATGGATGCTCCCCTAGAGCCTCCTGAAGGAACCAGTCCTGATGATATCTTCACTTGAGCCTAATAAGATTGAACTTGGACTTTTTTTCTCACTCTGTCGCCCAGGTTGGAGTGCAGTGGCGCGATTGGCTCACTGCAAGCTCCACCTCCCAGGTTCACGCCATTCTCCTGCCTCATCCTCCCGAGTCGCTGGGACTACAGGCGCCTGCCACCATGCCTGGCTAATTTTTTTGTAGTTTTAGTAGAGACGAGGTTTCACCATGTTAGCCAGGATGGTCTCGATCTCCTGACCTCGTGATCCGTCTCTCTCGGCCTCCCAAACTGCTGGGATTACAGGTGTGAGCCATCGCACCCAGCCTGAACTTGAACTTTTAACCCCTAGAACTGTAAGATAATAAATTTAGCTACATTAATAAGTAAAACCACTAAGTCTGTGGTAATTTATTACATCAGCAATAGGAAACTAATACAGTCCTTAAAACTCAATGAAGTATCAGTATTTCTATTTGCCTGTGTGGGGTGGGGGTGGTAGTTCCTGATAACACAGAGGCAGGCTCCTAAATCACTCCAGCAAGCTCTGTCCAAGCAGGGACTGCCGTTCCTAGTGCATGTTTCTTGTCACTTCAGTCACAGAGGATGATGCTTGTTTTACTTTATCCATTGATTGGATCATACAGTAAGATATCTATATTCTGGAGCCATAGTCCAAAAATGTTACTGATTAAATGAAGAAAATTGTGTATTCATAGTATATTCAAGGGTGTTATTGTTTATGCAGTAGTTATGTTCAATGGAAAGAAAAGTACACATTGGTTGGGAAGGGTGGCTTATGCCTGTAATCCCAGCACTTTGGGAGGCTGAGGCTGGCAGATAGCTTGAGCTCATAAGTTCAGGACCAGCCTGGGCAACATAGGGAGACCCCCATCTCTACAAAAACATTTAAAAATTAGCCAGGTATGGTGGCGTGTGCCTGTAGTCCCAGCTACTGGGGAGGCTGAGGTGGGAGGATCACTTGAACAGAGGAGGTTGAGGCTGCAGTGAGCTGTGATTATGCCACTGCCCTCCAGCCTAAAAAAAAGTGTAAATCAATGTTTGTGAAATAAGTCATTTTTTTGGGTACTTAAGTCAGGTTTTTTGTTTTTGTTTTTGTTTTGTTTTGTTTTGTTTTTTGAGATGGAGTCTCGCTCTGTTGCCCAGGCTGGAGTGCAGTGGTACAATCTCGGCTCACTGCAAGCTCTGCCTCCTGGGTTCATGCCATTCTCCTGCCTCAGCCTCCTGAGTAGCTGGGACTACAGGCGCCTGCCACCACTCCTGGCTAATTTTTTGTATTTTTAGTGG
This sequence comes from Theropithecus gelada, assembly GCF_003255815.1. Taxonomy (NCBI): domain Eukaryota; kingdom Metazoa; phylum Chordata; class Mammalia; order Primates; family Cercopithecidae; genus Theropithecus; species Theropithecus gelada. The sequence goes on from NC_037677.1 coordinate 90,363,318, forward strand.
AGACGAGGTTTCACCATGTTCACCAGGATGGTCTCGATCTCCTGACCTCGTGATCCGTCTCTCTCGGCCTCCCAAAGTGCTAGGATTACAGGCGTGAGCCACCGCACCTGGCCAAGTTATGTGTTTTTAAGGATTAGTGGAACTATTTAAAAATATACTACAATTAGTCCTTTTGAAATGTTAGTAATAGCATTCTTTCTCAATTTTCTAAATCAAGATTTTGATTTGTTTAATTGGGAGCAGACTTGTATTGTGCCGTATCTTTAAACTGTAGATTCCACTTATGATCTTCACTCATTTATACATTCATTCTTCCAACCCCTCTTTGTGGAGATGCCATTTAGTGCCAGCCTCTATCCTAGGAGCTAGGAAAACAGCATGATAATGAAAGGAGCCAGAGAATAAGCAAATACTCAGGAAAATATGTCAGGAAAATATGCCTGTTAAAAAGGCTATGAAGAAACTAAGATAGGGTGATTTGGTAAAATTGAAATAAGCTTTAAAAACTCATTACTGATTTCCTTGTGGTGATCCACACATTGGGAAGGTGTCTTGAGAAATGCCTTTCCATCTGTGAAACCCTTAGTGTAGCTCAAAGAGAGAATCTGGGTGAAGCTTGGAGTGTTTTCTTCCCCTATAACTCTGAAGATTAACTTATTTATCCCTTCGAAAGTAAAAGAAGAGAGTGTTAAAAGACTCTCACACAGCAGACACACAGTAAATATTTATTTTTATTATTCCTTATTTGTTATTGCGCAGCCCTCTGTGGTGGTCTCAGTTCACTGGGCAAGTAAAGTTACAAATACACAGACAGCAATTAGTCTCACTTATCGGGGCAATGGTCTGCTCCAAGTATTCGGTTTAGAAGGCAGAGGGTTGGAAAGGAACACTGAGAAGTGTTCGTTCCTCAGAGGAAGTTTGCTGCACACAGTCACCTGCCTGGCCCCAAGATGTCTGCCTGGTATGTATGAGCTGCTCGGCAGAAAAGGCATCTGGTGTCCCCCCAGCATGGCATAGGGGAGACACGGTCCCATGACTGCGGAAGCCCTTCAAGTCCCTTGTCTTCAAGTACAAGTAGGGAGCTTTCCATATATGAACTCACTGTTTGCTACCTTAATCCTAAAGACCCTTCTCCTGGATGCTCACTCTTCCATTTTGGTTCTTGTCCCCAACTTTGCAATTGACCTTCGGGACCACTTTTACAGCAATGGCCTTGGATCTTGCAGCAACAGTTCTTGTTCTCCACCCTAGCTGTGCTGTTGCCTCACAGCTCAGATAAATCCCCACTCTGAGTTCATGTCAACCCTTCCGAAGCAGTTTTTTTTTCCAGGGACTACTCATGTGAACAGCCTCCCAGCTTCTGAGCTTTCCCTATCCCATTTTATGAGCTTGAAAACTAAACATTCAGAGTGTTTCTCAGACAAATTAGCCAGAGGCAGTATAGTAGTAGAGGTTAACCATGCAAGTTCAAAGCATAGCTTTGAAAAGGAGATCTTCCACTTAGTAGCTATTCAAACTTGGGAAAATGACCCTCTCTAAGGCTCTACCTTCTCATCTATAAAATGGGGCTAATGATTCAATGATTCAGTGAGATGATGTCCAAGGCCTGGCACACAGTAACTATATGTGAGCCACCAGTGCTGCCTCTCCTGGTCCTTTAGTTCAGGTTGACTCAGTGGCATCATGGTGACCTTAAAGCATCTAAGGGTGCCTAATTTTCCACTAGAGCATACTGAAACATAAAACATAAAGCACAAACTTCATAAATCTTGATTATAAGAGTGAGATCCTCCTTCTTGAAAATCAAAATGGAAAAACATGGGATGGTGTGGTTCAGGTAAAAGATGACGCGGTGACTTTATGGTGGTCACTTATTTAGTAGATGTGAAAGGTTACAAGTGGCAGAAACAGTCTGATCCAAGGCTTGATCACAGAACACCCTGAGAAAATGTGTAAAGAAGGTAGTGCATGGCTGAGAGAAAGAAATGGAGAGTAAGCCTGGAAAGATAAGAAGAGGAAGGCGTGGAGAGCCTTGAATTCCAGGGTGAACAGCAAGTGGTGAAAATGCTGGGCTATGGGCTTTAGAGACCCATGGGCTCGGTGTGAATTCCCATTCCACATCATACTAAGTAAGGCAATGGCGTTCAAATTTTTTTGAAGATGACACACACTAAGAAAAATGTTTTACATTGTGTTCCAGGACACATGCCCACATATACACAAATGCACACACACCTGTGAATCAAAGGTGAATGAAATAGTTTTTACCCTAAGTATGCATGACATACTCTGATATTTTCTCTTCCACTTCATTTCTTAAAGCTGCTAGCTATGGACACGAAATTGATCTCACTGTCCATTAATGGGCTGTATCTCACAGGTGAATTAGATAATCTTGGGAAAACTACTTCCTGGCTGGAAGTAGTTGGTGGCTCATGCCTGTAATCCCAGCATTTTGGGAGGCCAATATGGAAGGATCGCTTGAGCCCAGGAGTTTGGGACCAGCCTGGGCAACAGTGTGGGACCCCATCTCTGCCAAAAATTTAAAAATTAGCCAGGCATGGTGGAACATCTCTATCAAAAGTAAAAAAATTAGCCAGACATAGTCCCAGCTATTCGGGAGGCTTAGGTGGGAGGATCAATTGAGCTCAGGAGGTCAAGGCTGCAGTGAGCTATGATCACACCACTGCACTCCAGCCTGGGCCACAGAGTAAGACCCTGTCTCAAAAAAAAAAAAAAAAAAAAAAAAGGAAAGAAAGAAAAAAGAAAAAACACTTCTTAGCTCTGAACTTTAGATACCTTATCTATGAAGAAGAGGTAATGCCACTCTGATAGAGCTGAGGACTAAATAAAACAGCTCTTAAAGCACCTGACACAGAGTTTGACACATAGTGTATATTCAGTACATACAGTTGAAAATATTTTTGCCAATTTATTGATGGGGATGAAGAGAAGGATTTTGAACAGTCAAAAGTTCCTGGAAATTTTTAGTATGGGTATTAGGAGACATTGTGCAGTGACATTAACTGGATGAGGAGACTGGATAAGGCTAACTAGGGGACATTTTAAGGTTTTATTGCATGGTTTCAGTTTTGCTTTTATTTTCAGACTATAAAAAATCATAATAGCTCATTACACAGTTTGGTTTCTGTATTTTTAATTGTTTGATGCCTTAATATGCAAAGGTTTTAATTATTTATGTATTTTAAACTTTCAACGTCTTCCTATTGCTTTAGACTTGGAAAGCCCCTCCCCACTATTAGAAAAGTTAAATATTCACCTTCATTTTGTTTTACTTGTTTATGTTAATGATTTTATTTTAACATTTAGCTATTAATTCTTCTGAAATTAATGTATATATGCATAAGGTGAAGTTCTTACTTGATATTTTTCCAAATAACTAGCCAATTTCCCCATGCCATTGTTTAATAATCTATCCCTTTCCAATTGCCTTGTCCTATATTACCATGTATTACATCCATGTGTATTATATACATATCCAGTTATGTGTGTATTTGGATCAACTTTTTGATTATTTTGTTCGGTTTATTCTTGCAGTCATATCATATGTTTTTTGTTTTTGTCGAATTGTGCAAGTTTTCAAACATATAGCAAAATACAGAAAGTAATTAACACTATGTGCCGAACTCCCAGAATTAACAAATAATTAGCATATGTGGTTCAGATATTTTTAAATTAATAAACTTTATCTTTTAATAAAGTGTAAAATAGAATAGTCTTAAGTTCATAGCAAAATTGAGTAGAAGGTACAGAGATTTCTCATATACTGCCTGCCCCCACACATGCATAACCTCCTTCACTAGAAATATCCACCTCCATAGCTCTGGAGGCTGAGGCAGGAGGATCACTTGAAAACAGTGTTTGAGGCTGCGGTGACCTATGATAGGGCCACCGCACTCCAGCCTCAGCAACAGAGCAAGACTCCATCTCTAAAAAGGAAAAAAATCCCCCACTAGAGTCCTACACAATGAACCTATGTTGATACATCATTATCACCCAAAGGCCATAGTTTATATTAGGGTTCACTCTTGGTGCTGTACATCATATGGGTTTTGACAAGTATATAATGACATGTATCCACTATTATAGTATCTTACAGAGTAGTTTCACTGCCCTAAAAATCCTCTGTGCTCTGCCTATTCACCCCTCCCCTGCCCCGAATCCCTGGCAACCACTGATCATCTTGCTGTCTTCATAGTTTTGCCTTTTCCAGAATGTCATATAGTTGGGATCATACAGTATGTAGTCTTCCAGGCTGGCTTCCTTCACTTAGCAATGTGTATTTAAGGTTCCTCCATGTCTTTTCATGGCTTAATAGTTACTTTTTTTTTTTTTAGCACTAATATTTCATTGTATGAATGTGCCACAGTGTATTCATCCATTCACCTATTGAAGGACGTCTGGGTTGCTTCTAAGTTTTGACAATTATAAATAAAGCTGCTATAAATATCTATAATTTATAATGGACATAATTTTTGAATTATAAATATCTATGTGTGAGTTTTTTCGTGGACATTAATTTTTGATTTATATGAATAGTCTGATTGCTTGTTCATATGGTAAGAGCGTGTTTAATTTTATAAGAAACTGGCAAACCATCTTCCAAAGTGGTTGTACCATTTTGCATTTTTATCGGCAACGAATGAGAGTTTCTGTTGCTGCACATCTTCATCAGCATTTGGTATTGTCATTGTTTAGGATTTTGGCTGTTCTAGTAGGTGTATAGTGGTATCTCATTGTTATTTCAATTTTGCAATTCCCTAATGCTATATAATGTTGAGTATCTTTTCACATGCTTATTTGCCATCTATATGCCTTCTCTAGTAAGGTGTCTGTTCAGGTCTTTTGTGCATTTTAAAATCAGGTTGTTCATTTTATTATCGTTGGTTTTAAGAGTTCTTTGTATACTTTGGATAACAGTCCTTTATCAGATGTATCTTTTGAAAATATTTTCTCCTAGTCTATGGGTTGTTTTCTCATTCTCTTGACATTATCTTTCCCAAAGCAGAAGTTTTTAATTTTAATGAAGTCCAGCTTCAGATATTTTTAAAGACCAAGAATCACTACAGATATAATTGAGGTAATTTTGTACCTTTTCTCACTCCCTTTTATTTCCTTACTCATCTAGAGGTGAATCACTGTCATGAAGCTCATGAGCGCACGTACCATTCATGTTTTTACACTTATATTTCGTATATACCCATGAACCAGATAAAATCTTATTTTGTTTATTTTTAAAGTTTATAGCCGTGACAGGCCAGGCATGGTGGCTCACACCTATACTCCCGGTGCTTTGTGAGGCCAAGAAAGGAGGATTGTGTGAGTCCACAAGTTCAAGAACAGTCTGGGCAACATAGCGAGACCTGTCTTTACAAAAACTTTAAAAATTACCTAGGTGTGGTGGTGCATGCCTGTAGTCCTAGCTACTTGAGAGGTTGAGGCAGGAGGATCATTTGAGCCCAGGAGTTAGAGGCTGCAGTGAGCTATGATCATGCCACTGCACTCCAGCCTGGGTGACAGAGAGAGACCCTGTCTCTAAAAATAACGTAATTAATTAATTAATTAATTAAAATGTATGCAATGGCATTATACTGTGCATATTATTCTGCAACTTTTTCAACATTATATTTTTGAAATATATCCATGTTGATACTTATACATCTAATTCATCTACTTAAAATGCAATTGCATTGCATTCTATCATGAGTAAACAAAAAAGGGTATTAATTCATTCCTCAATAGATGGACATTCAGACTTGTTTCAATCTGTTGGTTTTTGTTTTGGCAATTACCAACAAAGCTGCAAAGGACTTATAGTACACCTCTTTATGCATATATGTAGACATTGAATACAGACATAGAAGTGGAACTGGAGTTTGTAGTATAAGAATCTCTTCAGTTTTACTAGATATTGCGTAACTGTTCTTCAGAGTGGTTTGCCAATTTACACTCCCACCAACAGTATATTAATTCCCATATTTTTTAATTCTAGCATTTGTTCTTGACAGACTTGAAATTCTGTGTGTGTGCGTGGCTAAGCAGCTGGTGTAAAAAGCCATCTCATTGAACAATTTTTAATTCGTTTTTCCCAGATTATAAATGAAGTTAAACATGCTTTGATATGTTTATATAATTTGCCCATTTTCTATTTTTCCTACTTCCATTCTTTAAGGATACGGATGATTTGTCTGTTATGCATGTTGCAACTTTCTTCTCTTGATTTTGGATTTTTTTTAACTTTGTTAATAACACTTATGGTTATACAGGTTATATGGTTAAAGCCAAATTTGCCAATTTTCTCTTATTCATTAGATTTTTAAAAATCATTAAGAACTCCTTTTCTCCCCTGAGACTACAGAGATAGTATCTTATATTTTTGTCTAGAAGTTCTAAAGTTTTTATTTTGGTAGAGTATGTCTCCTTCCTTTATCCACTGTGCAAGAGTGGCTCTTGTATATCAGACCTCAAAGAAAACTAAACAGTCCTTTGGGCACCCAGGGAAAAGATCACATCATCTAAAAGAAGAAATAAATTACGGTTGGCCTCAGATACCTCTCTCTTTCTCTCTCTCGCTCTCTTTTTTTTTTTTTTTTTCTGATACAGGGTGTCACTTTGTCACCCAAGCTGGAGTGCAGTGACACTATCATGGCTTACTGCAGCCTTGACTTTCTGGGTCAGGTAATCTCCTACCTCAGCCTCTCAAGTAGCTGGGACTACAGGGATGCTCCACCACGCCCTGCTAGGTTTTTGTTGTTGTTGTTGTTTGTTTGTTTGTATTTTTTGTAAAGACTGGGTTTCGCCATATGGCCCAGGGGGGTCTCAAACTCCCGGGCTCAAGTGATCTGCGCACCTCAGCCTCCCAAAGTGCTGGGATTATAGGTGTGAGCCACCATGCCTGGCCCTCAGCTCTCTCTTAAATACGTGAAGAAAGGATACCAAATACACCGAAGCCTAAACAGGTGTGGGAATGTCCCTAGCGAGGACACCCCAGCCTCCACTGGACACTCGCTGCCACCACATGGGCTCTTCCAGTGGACAGTCGCTGGTGGTGCTGAAATGTTACCTCTGTGCCCACCGTATTGTCTTTCTTTTATAACATTGTTTTAACTAATCATTTATTTTTAAGTTTTAAAAAATTTTTCAGTCATGTTTTTAAAAATGCTTAATATGGAAATTTTTTAACAAAAGCAAAAATAGAATTTCATTATAATGAAATTCAATGTAATCACCTTAGTTTCAGCAAACTAACTTGCATTTTCTGGTGAGTTTTTAAAAATTCCATTGGGATTTTGTTGAATGTTAGATATTAATTTAATAGAAACTGGCATTTTTAATCTTTAGGTCTTTCCATGAAGGCATATTGTATCTCTCCCTATTTATTCAAATCTCCCTAATTTCTCCAAATTAATCATATACACACACAAGTATATATGTCATTATGATTATTCCTAATTTCCATTTTTAAATTTCTGTTGCTACCATTGCTTATATGTTTTAGTGTTTTGGTTGAATTATCCCAATATATTGCTAAGTAGATAGCAGTGTTGTGTAGAAAAGCTGTTGATATTTGAATATTTGTCTGTATCTAGGCTCTATACTAAGCTCTCATTAATTCTGAGTATTTTTAACATAATTGTCTTGGATTATCTTAGGTGCATAATCACATTTTCTGCATGTAATTATAATTTTATTTCCCCCTTTTCAGGAGGTATATTTCTATTTTCTGTTTTGTGTCTTACTATATTGAATAAAACATTCAGACTATATTGGATAATAGTTATAATTGGGCATTTTTGTCTAGCATTAATTTTAATATGTTTGCCTCTAAGTAGTTCACCATTTGTATGGTGATGGCTATTATTTATAATTTTATTACGGGCATGCACTTCTATTATTTGTTTTAATAAGGCTTTGAAAATCAGGAAGAAAGTGATATTTAATTTTATGAAATGTCTTTCAGTTGTTTGACAATTTGATTCTTTGATTTATTGGTAATAATTCTTTTATTAATAGATTAGCTAATATTCAACTATCTTTAAAACGTGTGATATATCTTAATTGGTCAGAGTAGATGATTTTATAGTATGTTACTGAATTTGGCTTGATTGTACTATAGGATTTTCATGTCTAGACTCATAAATAATAAGGATTTATGGTAGCACTTTTTGTGCTATGTTTGCTATTAATACATTCTGGAATCAGGTTTATGTCACTTCTTAAAAGAATTTTGAAATATATTTTTTTCTTTGGGAAATATTTTATAAGCATTTTATTTATGTCAATTGAAAGTTTGGAAGAACCAAATGGTAAAATTATCTGGCCCATGGGCAGCATTTCACAGCAAGAGTTCTGTGCAATGCTTTATGAATTAGGGAATTTCTGGATTAAATGCAGTTTAATCACTTACTCTGGAACTTCTCAGAGTTATGTCATTGTACCTTGTAAACCTCCAGCATATTCAAATTTATTTGGCCACAGAGTTCCTTTATATTGATGAACTAGTATTGGGTGAAAATACTTCAGGTACGCCACAATAGAGCTTTTTTTTGGTGAAGATTCTTTGATAAATACTTCATTAGATTATGTCAGTACTTGTTACTGCCGTTTTCTCAGTATCTTGCATAATTTATGCCCCAAGAGTCACTCAGTAAATATTTAATTAATGAGTTAAATATTTTCATTTATTTCACTGATTATTGGGCCAGTGTTTTCAGGTGAAAGCAACAGAAAGTAATTTAGGCTGGAAAGCAATTTCTCAAAGGAATTTGAGTAGCCTGGAGACAGACTTCCAAGAACAATTCCTCAAGCCACGTCCTAGACACTGAAAGTATATTTTAGCACGGTTACCAGGAGCTCTTTCTTCTGGAGTCTCCTGCTACCAGCCCTGAAGCCGGAAGCCCTGGCACCAAAAATCCAGCTTTATGGTTGCTCTCAAAAGCTCATGAGTGTCTTTGCTGTCATTCTCAACAGCAAAATGTATTTTGTACATTTTCAAATTGTTCACTTTTTTTTTTTTTTTTGAGACAGAGTCTCACTCTGTCACCCAGGCTGGAATATAGTGGCATGATCTTGGCTCACTGCAACCTCTGCCACCCAGGTTCAAGCGATTCTCCTGCCTCAGCCTCCTGAGTAGCTGGGATTACAGGTAGCTGCCACCGTGCCTGGCTCATTTTTGTGTTTTTAGTAGAGACAGGGTTTCGCCATATCAGTCAGGCTGGTCTTGAACTCCTGACCTCGTGATTCACCCGCTTCCGCCTCCCAAAGTGCTGGGATTACAGGCATGAGCCACCACGCCTGGCCTGTTCATTTCTTTAGTGGGTCACGCTTATAATCCCAGCACTTTGGGAGGCCAAGGCTGGCGGTTCACTTGATGTCAGGAGTTCGAGACCAGCCTGGCCAACATGGTGAAACCCCATCTCTACTAAAAAGAAATACAAAAAATTAGCCAGGCTGATGGTGGGCACCTGTAATCCCAGCTACTCAGGAGGCTGAGGCAGGAAAATTGCTTGAACCTGGGAGGCAGAGGTTGCGGTGAGCTGAGATCATGCCACTGCACTCCAGCCTGGGCAACAGAACAAGACTCCATCTCAAAATAATAATAATAATAAATATATATATTTTTTCTCCATATCTATATCTATATATCTATATCTATATATCAATATCTATAACTATCATTCTATCTACATATATATATATATATATAGAGAGAGAGAGAGAGAATTTATTTGGGCTAAAAGTTTGAGGACTGCTACTGGGGAGCATAAACTCAAATTGCCCTGAATATACACTTTGATTAGCAGCAGTTACAAGTCCAAATACTTCAGTTCTGAATTTAAATTTCGCATGGGTATGCCTGGCTGATGGTGCTGGGTAATCTGTCACTATCTTAGCTGCAGAGGAGGCTGGGCAAATGTAGTTCATGGCTAATAACTTGAGAAAACAAAATTATAAAAAATTCTCCAAACCCAGCAATAATGTTAAAAAAAATACATATTTTTCTATTTCTTGGATCAATTGTGATAAAAATTCTCAGAATATTATACATTCATCCAGATTTTAAACTTCATTAGCTTAGACTTTATCTTAGTATACTTTTATAATTGAAGTGTTACATATCTATGCAGAATTCTCTTTTTCTTTTATAATTTTGCTAGTGCTCTTATTTTTGGTTATATATTCTGGAAGTGTTATTCTTTTTTAATGCTCACACCACTCCCCATCCTTCTCCTTGCCCCTGCCAAAAAAAAAAAAAAAAAGCATTTTATGTTTTTTCGAAGAACCAGCTCTTGGATTTATCTTCTAGTTGGTTAAGGCTTTCATCTTTTCTATTTTTGTTTTATTTTTTTCTTAGAATTGTTTTGGTGTTTTAAATTTAAATTTTCAGTTCATATATTTTTGCTTTCTTGTTTAGTAATAAAAAATATTTGAGATACACATTTGCTGTTGATTACTGTTTGACCATATTTCATTAATTTGGATTATGCAATATTTTCATTTTGTTATGTTCCAAAACACCTCTAATTATAATTTGGGTTTCCTTTGTGATCCAATAATTATTTAGGAGACTGTGTCTTAATTGTCGAGCAGCTGATGCTTTTTGGTTTTAAATGTTTAGTATTAATTTCTAGTTTTCTTGCATTTTAGTCAGAGAATATGGCCTATATATTTCTTGGAATTCCTTGAGATTTTCTGAACCCATTTTTGTAAATGTTCATGAAACTTGGAAGAGAAAATATATTATCTCTGTGTAGACTGTAAAGGTTATAAAGAGTTTAGATGTTGTTTCTTCACTTTTTTTTTCTTTTTTGAGATGGAGTCTGTTGCCCAGGCTGGAGTACAGTGGTGTTATCTCCTCTCACTGCAACCTCCGCTTCCCAGGTTCAAGTGATTCTCCTGCCTCAGCCTCCCGAATAGCTGGGACTGCAGGTGTGTGCCACCAAGCCCGGCTAATTTTTGTATTTTTAGTATAGGTGGGGTTTCACCATGTTGGCCAGGCTAGTCTCCAACTTCTGACCTCAAGTGAACCGCCAGCCTTGGCCTCCCAAAGTGCTGGGATTACAGGCGTAAGCCGCTGTGCCCAGCCCACTTTTTTGTTATATTAGTAAAAATCTACGCTAAAATCATGAACAAATTTAGGCCAAAAAGTTAGTTATAAAAGCATGTGGCATGAACAAGACCCATTAGCAGGAGAGGTAGCTATTTCAAGGTAAAAAGAGAGATCCGAAGGACATCAGAAGGGCGGGAGGGTAGGCAGAAAAGATAAGCAGAAGGGAGAAAGGAATCAGAATAGAAATGCAGATTATAGATGCTCAGGAGCACAGGTTTGGGACCCATTTCACAAACACTGGGCTCTGGTTGATGGAGTCATTCTTTTATACACCGCATGCAACGTCTTTGTCAGGGTGAGATAGATACAGCATAGGGTGAGAAGCTGCTTCTGGAAAATAAGGCTAAAAAAAAAAAAAGACATGTCAGACTAAGAATGGAAGCAGAAGGGAATATTGTGGTCAGTGAAGGGAATTTCAGAAGGGAGACCCTAGAGGTCTCAGGTATGACCTCACTTGCAAACTCTCCGCTGAGTTTGAATAGAAATAAGAGCACTGAGGCAAGAGGTTCCCAGATTGACTGAGAACCTATCATTTTGCAGGTCCGGTTTTCCAGGCTAAGATACACTGTGCACAAATCCCTGCTCTCATGGAAGCCACTACATGTTCTCAATATGGTAGGGGGCAGGGAGGTAGAACTTCTTTAGAATAAAGCCAGAAACAGCCTGGAGAGGAAGCTAAGAGGTAGGACGTTGGTAAGTCTTCAGTGAAGACAGGAAGAAAGTGGAATATGCAAGCGTCCTAAGTTTTGAAAGCAGAAAGACTCTCTTGGGAAGGCCATGGGAAAAGTGGCGGTGGGGCAGCAGGAGCTAGGCAGCCCTTCCTCTTTCTACCTTCGTAACTAGCTTTCCCTGTAGAAGACTCAAGGAACGATGTGGTGTTGGTGTCAGCAAGGTGAACTCAGTGTGGAGGAAGCTATTTCAGATGTCCAGGGAAGGTTGGGGTAAGTAGATGGCTCTAGGACCAGATTAAGTTCAAATCTAGGTATCTGTGTAAACTTGGGCAAGTTATTTAACCTTTCTGAGCTTCTGATTTCCTTATCTTTAAAATAGAAATGATAACAGTGTCTACTCGTAGGTTTTTGTGAAGATACATACAACAGATTGTTGTACAAAACTTTTAGCACAGTGTGTTGTAAACCTCACCTTTAGCTATGAGGATTCTAACCATCCTCATGTCTTTACTTTCTTCCTTTCCTGGTTTAATGTTATCGTCAGTCACTATAAACAGTCCCTTGCATGTATCCTAAGCCCTTGACCCTTTCTTGCCTTGTTAACAACCCTACTTAAATCCAACTCTCCATTGTTTCTTTTCCTGTACCTATGCAGCTAAACCTGGCAGAAGAAAAATGTACAATCATTGTGACTGGGCTCACTGTACGCTGGTGAGCATTTAATATCTGGCATTGCATTTCCCTATTCCATTTGCTCTCTCACTTTCCTAGATGATTACTTCATACCTTTTCTCTTAAACCTTCTGCATGTCCTACCCCATTCTCACTCTCACCTGATGACTTTGTTTACCATTTCATTGTGAAAATACAGGCAAGCAGAAGAATACTTTCACGAACTTCAACTAACTCTACCTGCCTCCCAACATTCATTCCTATTGTTCCGGTTATGAAAGCTATGTAAGGAACTATCCCAAAACTTATGACCTAAAAGACTGACCATTTATTTGGCTCAAAACCCAGAAATTTGGGCAGGGCATGGCAGGGATAGCTTTGATCTGCTCTACTTACTATTGCTGGGCTGGCTTGAAGGTTAGTGACTAGAATCCCTTGAAGTCACATTCACCCACATGTTCAAGGTTGATGCTGGTTGTCAGCTGGGATCATACATGCCTCCCCAGGTCTGGGCTTCCTTACAACATGGCGTCTGAGTTCTTGGGTGAGAGTTTTGGAGCAAGATAGGCAAACAAAAGCTGTCTCGACTTCCATTACATAGGTACTCTAGTCACAAAACATCACTTCTATGTCATTCTATTGTCTCTGACATAGAATTGTCAGAGGGGCTGCCCATATTCAAGAGAAGGGGAATTAGACTTCACCTGATATCAGTGGCGAGGTTCTAGAAGAGGATGTGGGACTGGAAATATAGCTGCATCTACTTTTGAAAAATACTTTCTGTATTCTCTCCTGTTTCTTTAAATAAACTGCATTTTGGCCACTGAGAACACCACAAAACCTTACAAACTGCATATAGAGAAGTCTCTACACCTGAGGCCAGGAGTTCAAGACCAGCCTGGCACAACATAGCAAGACATCATCTCTACTAAAAAATTTTTTTTAATTAGCTGGGCATGGTTGTGCTTGCCTGTGGTCCTAGCTACTCAGGAGGCTGAGGAGGGAGGATCGCTTGAGCCCAAGAGTTCTAGGTTACAGTGAGCTATGATCACACTACTGCACTCTAGCCTGGCTGACAGAGCAAGACCCTATCTCGAAAAAAAAAACAAGAAGTTTCTAATGTGTATGCTTTGGAATTCCAGTGTAGCTAAAACATTTTTTAAAAATTGTGCTTTTATAATATTTCATTATGGCTCCTTGAAACAATTTGAGCTAGTCCCACCTTTTGCTGACAGCAACTCTGAACCAGGTATTACAATGAGATTCCTGAATGTTTCAAGAAGAAAAAACGGTCTGTCAAAAGATTGACAAGATTTTTGGAATATTCAAAGGAGTTTATAGCCTTTAAATACCATAAGTCTAAATGAAAATAAAGATCTTAGTTTTATTCGTTTAAGTAATAAACCTTTACATGTTCTAAGTGTTTCATATACACTGGCTCATTTAATCCTCATAATGACACTGAGGGGTACTGTATTAGTCTGTTCTCACACTGCTAATAAAGGCATACCCAAGACTGGATAATTTATAAAGAAAAAGAGATTTAATGGAATCACAGTTCCATGTGGCTGGGGAGGCCTCACAATCATGGCAGAAGGCAAGGAGGAACAAAGTCACAGCTTACATGGCAGCAGATAAGAGAGATACAGCATGTGCAGGAAAACTCCACTTTATAAAACCATCAGATCTTGTGAGACTTACTCACTATCATGACAACAGCACAGGAAAGGCCCATCCACATGCTTAAGTACCTCCCACCAGGTCCCTCCCACGACATGTGGGAATTATGGGAGCTACAATTTGAGATTTGGGTAGGGACACAGCCAAACCATATCAGGTAGGTACAATTTACCTAGAGGAAAATGAGGCACAGTGAAGTAAGTAACCTGTCCGAGGATTTACAGCTTGGGGGTGGATCTGAGCGTCCAACTCAAGTGGTCCTACACCAAATTCTGTTCCCCTAACACCGGCTGCACTGAGAGAGGATGTTTAGGATCATCTTTCCCTGCTTTGCTTACTATTCCCTGGGGACCCTCACTTCTAACCATGCCATACAGGTAGAGGTACCTACTGCTTTAACAAGCTGGTTGTTTTTCATCAACCTCAACTGCCTTAGGACATCTAACCTCACATACAAGACAACTCTAGGAAGCGTGTTTTTGACTCTCTGCTCACCGTCTGAACACACTAGTCTATTTGCAGACAGCTAGTAAGTCCAGCACAGTTTGATACAGTGACTTCGAAAGGGAGGAAACGGCAACTGGAAAAGCTAAGGTCTGGCTTGTTCCTTCAGTCCTTCCTTGGCCTTTGTGCTACCCAGATGTCTGTTGGCAAATTCCTCTGTTTGACGATCAGCAGCTGTTTAACAAAGATCAATGCATTAGTCAATGGCGCCCACACTGACTACTCAGTTCCCAACCTAATGGTTTGTTTATGAATGGGTTAACTGATGGCCGGCTTGTTGAGTGTGGCAAAGCGCCAATCCTTCTTCTGTAATATGTGCAGTAGAGGGTGTGGGGCCTCCTGTTGGCAGCCACCACCATGAAGTCAGAGACCACTGCCCCCACCTCCTTTCTGAAAATTACAGGATAGGGGAGGCAGAAAGAAAGAGGGAAGATGGTTCCGTTTCTTAAAATAATTTTACT
This sequence comes from Theropithecus gelada, assembly GCF_003255815.1. NCBI lineage: Eukaryota > Metazoa > Chordata > Mammalia > Primates > Cercopithecidae > Theropithecus > Theropithecus gelada. Next base: position 90,378,437 of record NC_037677.1, read on the forward strand.
ACTTAAATTCCCTAATCTCTATGTTTATCATGTATTTAAATCAATTTCCATTGACTGGAGACCGTTATGTAATGTAATAAGCTCAAAAGACGTGTGCTTTCTTCTGAAATTTCAAACATAGATGCACTCTATTGAAATAAAGTCTCCACAGCATTGTTTCTTGGGGCTGTTGTTGTTGTCTATGCAGAATGGTCTTGTATAAAGAGATGCATAACTTAGTTTACTGAAGCTGAATTTTCCATGGAAATGATCCAGTGCTTTCCCAATTCTCAGGCGCTTTATCTGACAGTCTTTCTTCCTCTAGATAATGGCTGGCAGCAGCCCACAGAGTGGAGGTTAGATGGTGCACTTCTGAAAAAGTCTTGAATGGAGCCATTGTTCCCCTGAGATGGTCTGTGTGTTTCACTGAACAGAGAGCAGGGTGTAAAAAAGGCACCTTGTGTGCAACTGTTGGCGAGGTTGGGGAGTGAATTAAAATCTCCAGAAAGTCTGGGCAGTGCTGTTCAGAGGAGCAGTGAACACTCTGGAAGTACTGTTAGCTCAGACATTCCAATGCGGTGAGGCAGCCTCGGGGACACGACTTCCCTCCAGTCTCATTTAGAGAGGGAGCCATGGGGCGAGCAAAGGACACTGATCTGGACCTGCTCTCTTTGCAAAGATTTGAGGAAGGCGCCCCTTTCTAGGGATGGGGCCACAATGATTATCACACTTGGATAACTTTCCTGCACAACAGACCTAGATTTGCCTTGCTTACTAATCACGCAATGACTCATTTGAAGGATTCAATGTTAACCGCTTGTGCATCTACCGGTTTGTAGCTATCTATTCCCACGTGCCAAATTAAAAAAAAAAAAAGTCTTTGGGGGTGCCAGGTGATGGATGAAGTTTGATATTATTCGGTCATTAAATGAATAATAAAACCATAATATAATACTGTATATTAAATAAATAGCCTACCTTGTTTATTGTCAGTGATTCTACCTCTTTCCTCAGCCCTTTATTTACTTGTTCAGGATAACATAGCCTCAGGGATTGAGTGAATTACCACTTCTCATTGTCCTAGTGGTAAAATCCCAAGATCTCAAGGAACAAAGAATTTCTTTAGAGCCCTCTGCAGAGACCTTTCTGAAATCAGCTCTCCAGGGAGGCAGTCATGTTAGTTTTCATTAAAGTCCTAGTGGTGAGAAAACAGCAAGACAGTTTAAGGACCAGACAGGCAGATTTTTCTTAACAGCAGGATTCTTTGGGCCTCCTGTGCATTCTTGCTCCAACCTCTCCTGTGTTCTGGAGCATCCAAGAAGGGGAGATCACTTTTAAGAGGGACCGGAAAGAAAGGGTCAAACATGAGCAGGAGGAAAGTGTGTGGGAGGAGGCGGTGATGCTCCAGGTAGAAGGCTCAGCTTAAGTTCAGGTACAGAGCTGGAGTGGGAGAGACATTCTGTTGGGTGATCCTTATTAGCCAGGGCATGCTGGGTTACTACAGCCATGGGGAGTTAGTCTGGAGGGCAATAGGGAGCCAATGAATGTTTCTGCATAGATTAAAGTTGTAAAAGAGGAAGAATAATACAGAGGTGGTTTGAAGAATTGATATGGTCCAAGGGAGAGGACAGTCGGAGGCGATATGGGCCACAGGAATGGGTCCTGATCAGATGTAGGAGAAGAGGTCAGGCCTAGGGAAGGGTCTTCCATTAGAACAGGTAGAGGCAGGAGGAACAGGTTTAGGGGAAAGGGAGGAGGAGGATGATTTGATTTTTTTCCAGGTCCTTGGCTCTCGTAAGACTCATAAAAGCCGCTCCAGCGGCTAAGGAGGTTCTGTGCAGAGCCTATGGTTTCTAGCTGTTAAGATCTTCAGGTGTGCTTGAGCAATGAAAGAGTACTGGATTAGGAGTCCGCAGGCCTGGATGGCCCCGCATTACCAGCAAAAGGAGTATTTCCGGAGCCTGGCACAACGCTGGGCACATTGATGGGGCTCAATGAATATGTATTAAATGAACGAGTGACAGAACAGATTCGAGACTTGGTGCTGCCATCTACTACAGAGACCTTGATCGTGTCATTTATCTGCCGTGAGACTCAGTTTCCGTATCTGTCAACCAGGGATGGTTCCCTGGGGTAGTGTGAGAGTACATTCCCGCTGCCTGAGGTGTGCAGAGTTCCCGCCCTTCCCGGAGCCGGGCGCCCCAAGAGCGCTCTCTCTGGCTCCCGCCAGAAAGGATGGCTCCTAGGGGCCAGGGTCAGGGGTCTGGGAAGGGGTCGCGCCGCCAGCAGCCAGCTCGGGGGAGGCGGCCGGGTCCTCGCTCAGCGCCCGCCTTCCCCGCACGGCGGGAGCCGGGGGCGGGCCCGGCACAGGCCGCTCCCCCGGCCGCTCGGCCGCCCGCGGCGGCGCTAGCGGCCTCTCACCCGGGGCGGGCGAGTTCTGGGAAAGCCCGGCCCAGGGCGGGGGCCCCGCTGCCGCCCGCGCAGCCGCCGCCGTCCGGGCAGCGCGCACAGCTCGGCGGGCGCGGACTGGGAACTGCGCGGGTCCACACGGTAACGCTGGGCAACGTGGGCAACGCGGCGGGCGGCGGGAGGGGCAGCGGCGGCGCGCCCGGGCTCTGCCTCCCGGGATCTGCCTCTCGGGCACTTGCCTGGCTCCTGCGCGTTCCTGGGCATCGGCTCTGCAGCTGACACACAGTAGCTGGGACACCCGGCGCCGCTAGCGACAGGCGCGCGGACGGCGGGTCCCAGAGAGACTTAGCGCTTGGGGACGCCGGCGAAACTCGCCAGGAGCGAAGAGGTGAGGAAGCGACTCTGTAACTTGGTTCCTGAGGACTGGAGAAGGGGAAGGATGGGCTCGTTCTCTCCCAAGGCAGTCGACCCGCCGAAGGGAGCAGCCCGACCCCGCGTACCTGGGCGGAAGAGTGTCCTCGCCCTCCCGGGGGACCCAAGGCGGGTGGTACCCCAGGGCATGCAGGCCGCCCTCGCAGGGGCTAAAAGACACCCTGCCAGTACCTTCACTCCAGACGTCTGCCTCAGGTCACCCCTCCGTGTTGTGAGTGCGGTGTGGAGGTGGCCAGTGCAAAGAAAATCATAAGCTCTTTTTGTGGCAGTGCTTAGCAGCAGTATTTCAAGGAAAGTGCTCAAGAGATTGTTCCTGGAGAGATTTGTGTACATCAAGTCCTAGAAAATACAATATTGGACCTGGTCCCGCTCTAACTGGTAACTAGAAGAATAGCTAGCTTTTCCTTCAAGTCCTTTAATGCCACAGTAATAAATAACACTAGAGCAAGAAGTCTTCTGTCGTGGCGAATGTTAGGTGCACAGCGTAAATTTGTGGGAGCTTTCGCCCCCTTGCTCTGTATTGAAGCCATGAGACACTTGGTTCAGCCGACTTAACCAATTATTCAGTGTAAGACTCATTTAGTGATTAATCAGTGTCATTTTAAATAGTGAGTTCCCTGAATACATGTTAAGTAGGATTCACTTAAAACTTTTCACTCTTCGAAAAGTTATTTGCACGAAGGTCATAATTTCAGTTGCATTATGCAAAATTTGCCTGTAGGTCTTTTAGATCTCTGCAGGATTGGTGTGTTTTCATATTTCTTATACCCCCGAAGAGGTAAGGCAGGGCCACTGCCACAGAATGGGCGCTACTGTGGCCGAGAATGCTTGACCCCCGTAGGGAGAATTTTTGAGAGCCTGACTTGGGAGGTGGAAGCAGGTGACCCCATCGATGCTTGTACAGGTGCCCAGTTGTCATTGAGGAGAGAGGTGGACTATCTCTAGGTTACTGCATGCATCTATGTCTTCATGAATACTTTTCTGAAGAATGTCTCATGGTGTAGTCTTCTAAACCATATGATGGCACATCTTCTCCCACATCCACCACTCTAAAGTCTAACCATCCTTCAAACTGTGTTTTGCTGGTGTTGTGCGGCTTTTCCTGAAACAGCCAAACTCCGCCTGCTCTGATTCCTGCAGGATTTTTTCTCCAGGGCCCTTTCTGCTCTCCACCTTCTGAGAGTTATTTATGTAGATGTCTCATTTTCCCTACTAAAGGTATTTGCTGTGGCTTTCATGGCAAAATGCTTGCACCTAGAAGACTCTTTGGAGATAATTGTGGGCCAGTATTAAATCTTAAGATTTTGGTTTTACAACATAAATATCTACTTTGGAGAAGGAGACAATATAATTGAAAGGAGCTAGAGGAATGTATAATGTTTACCATTAACACTATCCTTTATTTACAGCCCCATGGGGGAAATTCCTTTTATACCTGGGAGCCTTGTCTAATAATCATCTTTGGTTCATGCCTTGGGACCAGGTAAGAGGTGAGATTGAACTGGAGGGACATTCTTCCAGTCCTCTTAGTAACATAAACTCCTGGGATGTGCTCCAAGTTTGACCTGTCATTAAAAATTCCATACTCCAGTGGGTTAGAAGCTAGATTCCAATGAAGGCAGTTGGTTTTCTTTTTCTATTTACAACCGTTCTTAGTCACATTCTTCGCTGGGCTTTTGTTGTATATTCAAAAAAAAAAAAAAAAATCGTTTGATGTGCAATTTGTTACCTGTAACTTTCTAAATGAATAAAAGAAGATTGAAAAACTACTGTGTATGGTGGAAGCGTTTTCTAAAGTAGGCAGCAGGGGATGTTTCCCATGCCTAGGCAAGAGGAGGGATTTGTACAGAGTGAGGCTGTGCTGCACGTGTGTGTGCGTGCGTGTGTGTTCCACACGCCTGACTGACAGGTGTCTATACAGGACAGTTGCTATGGTCCTAATGCCTTCTCTCTCTGCTGGAACTACTTCTGCGGTGGAAGAACAACAAAACAGAGCTTCTGGGTTCAGAAGCAGAGAAAAAGCCAAAAGCAGTAGAAGCAGCTTAGAGTGTGAATTTGTTTGCTGAAGTTGCTTTCCTCCCAACGTTCAGTTGAGATGTGTGGCATTGAGCAAGTAGGGGTTTGGTTGAGGGGAGGGAAGACAGGTGATTGGGGAGTATGGTGCTTCTGGAGGAGGGCTGGAAGGTTCTGATAGGGTTTTAGGGAAGCGTGTGATTTAATTATGTAAGGCCCAAAGAGGAGAGTTGGAGATGGAGGAGTAGGGAGTGAAGAAAGAGAGGAAGAAGATATCAAAGATGCATTTTGTTATAGGCCGACCATGTGGCCTACAAAGAAGGGCAGAACTCTTTCTAGCGTCTTGTGTTCCTCTCTGCTCCCTGGATGCAGAATGCAGGGTTTTTACGGAGGCTATAATTCATCTGTGTTATGGCTTGAATAGATTTTTATGGGCCAGATTGGGAACCAAGCCCTCGGAGGCTGCATTGTCCAATATGGTAGTCACTAGCCACATATGGCTATTTACATTTGAATTGAAATTAGTTAAATGAAATTAACCAGCCATATTTCAAGTGCTTGAAAGCTACATTGCAGCTAGTGGCCACTGTATTGGACAGTGCAGATATAGAACATTTTCACCATCTCAGAAAATCCTTCCCTAGAGGATTGTTTCAAAGGGGTAATACCTATTAATCTCCAAAGTGTACTGGTTTCCAAATGAAATTTAGTCATAACTTTAAAGCTTCCAAATTTTACATGAAAATAATAGAAGTGGTTGTTGGTAACACTATGGTGCCTACTACATGCCAGGCACCACTCCAAGCACTTTTATCAATTAACTCATTTAATTTTTATATATTAGGCAGTCAGTGTGAGAGATCTTATCCCTTACCTGTATTTCCAAAATCAAAAAAGCTCTGAAAACTGTGGTTTTCATAAATTTGGCTACAAAACTTGGTCTGAACTGATGTGAGGTTATGACAGTCTTTATTTTTCTCACTTGGTGAGAACTACATGTACATTTTTACTTCAGAAATTATGGGCATGTTTTATTTGCTGCAGATACCATTGGAGGTGTTATGTAATATATGGCATATGCACTTTTACCGTTACAAAATCCATAAAGCTTCTGAATCACAGTTGGCTGGCTGCTCAGAATTTGGATTAGGGAGTGTGGACTTCCATGATTATGCCCATTTTGAAGATGGGAAAACTGAAGCGACGAAAGGTCAAGTGACTTGTGTAAAGTCACAGCAAGGAAGTGCTAGTGTCAGGAACCACTCAAAGTGGGCTGTCTCCAGAGTCTGTTCTCTTGACCACTGTGCTAGCCTACATTAACCTCTGGGTTCATGACCCAAAACAAATAACCATCTTTTTTTGTTTGTTTGTTTTTTGTTTTTTGACTAGGTGAAACCTAATAGCTTTAACTCAGCTCATTAGAAAGTTTCACATAGTGATCTGGCTAAATTGTTTAGCAGTTGAGGTTTTGAAATGCTGTGGATGGTTCAACCACCGTAATAGATGTGCTTAGCAATTGTTTAGCTTGCCCCTTTCCACCCGGTGTCAGCCACACTTGCTTTTGAGCATTCACTGTGTAAGAACTGATAGGAAAAGAGGTGGGTGCTGGTGAAACCATTGGGCTCCTGTTGAAATCTTTGGCACGTGGGGACTTACATATTCATAACTGTTGTGGGGTGGAGGGTGGCCGGCAGTTTGGTCCTAGTGTAGATCAACTGTTACAGGCAGGGGCCATTTGGTGGACTACCAGGATTGTAAGCCTTCCTGGCATGTTTTCAGAGGGTCTGCATCAATCTGACTCAGTCAGAAGTCTTTCTAGGGAAACTGTGAATTCCTCTTTTCTTGTGGGAGTTTGACTGGAACTGCAAGGCTGGTCTGGGGGCAAGAATGGACTTTTCATTTCCCCTCCCCAAGTAATGGGAAGCCCCAGTGATCTCTTCTTAGATTTTTAGTCCAAACCTGCCTTTGAAGAAATTATTGAGTAACCCCAAGGTTTCTCCTTTGAGTAGGAGGAGATGTTCTAGACATTTGACCTTTTGTGTGTAGTTTAGCATGGCCTCTGCAGGACCCCCTGTCTCTTTGCAGCCAGGGGCATGTGTACCTCTTGTGGCACAATCTCTGAGGCCCTTAATGATCTTTCCCCACCCAACTCCCCGAATCCAGTTATCATGGCTTAAGGTATGGAGCCTGGACACTCTATTTGTCAATTCAAGATTCTCTAGAATCAAATTTCCCTGGGGTTTACATAGTACAACCTTGGAGGAGCAACTGACCTTTGCGTAAAATAGCAATAGTAATTGTACAGGGTTGCTTTGAGGCCACAGTGAGATAGTTCACCTAAAACACTTTGCATGGAGACAGGCACCTCCTGAGTGCTCAAAATTAGCTACTAATATTAGCTAACTAACATCAAGAAACTAATGTTTCTTCCCCCAGGGCTCCTCAAGTCTTTCCAGTCTGCAATGTTAGGCTTTGGGGAGGTATAGATGGTAGGCTAGATCATGATCTCCCAAAGATGTCCAAGTCTGAATGCCTGGAACCTGTGAATATGTTACTTTACATGACAAAAGGGGCTTTTACAGATGTGATTAAATTAAAGCTCTTGAGATGATCCCGGATGATTAGCTCTGACTAATCTTGAGTATACTTAGAAGAGGGAGACAGGAGTGATGTGAGGAAGGGGTCATGAGCCAAGCCTCTAGAAGCTGGAAAAGGAGAGAAAATGAGTTCTTTCCTAGAGCCTCTGGAAGGAATGTAGCCCTACTAACCCATTTTAGACTTCTGACCTCCAGAACTGTAGGGTAGCACATTGCTATTATTTAAACTACTAAGTTTATGGTCATTTGTCACAGCAGCTGTAGGAAACTAATACAGCATAGAAGAATAAAGAGGGAAGCAGTCGGAGTGAGAAGAAAGCTATAAAAATCAGAGAATGATAATAGCTAGCATTTAGTGAGAGCTTTGTACTAGGTATTGTTCTAAGCACTTTATAGGTACTAACTTGTTTAATCCCCATAATCACTTTCTGAGGTAGGTACTTTTGTTATCTGCATGTCACAGATGAGGAAACTGAGGCACTGAGAGGTTAAGTAACTTGCCCAATGTCACACAGCTAGTATGCAGCAGATCTGGGATGTGAGTCCAAGCATTCTGGCACTCTTAACTGTCACCCAAACTACTCCCAAAGGCAGGCATTTCTGGCTGTTGAGTCTGACGCTATCAGCCACTGAACGGTACGTGACTGTTCGTGGGGAAAATGCAATGTTGGAATTGGAGAGAAAGAGGGCAATGTAGTTGTTTGTTTCTTCCCCAGAACACTGGTTATTGAAATACTCGTAAGTTTTCACTGTTGCCATCTCCTAGACTGCATCTGGACAGCCTGAAGCCGTGGGAGCGGTTCCTGGGCTGGCCTCCCTCTCGCTCCCACCTCTGTTCCTACAGCCGCCTTGCTCACCACAGACCGCTGGCCCCGGCGCCCTGTTGGCTCTGCTTCCCGCCTCTGCCTGTTTATTGGATTTGCCTCATTCCTGACTCTCTGCTCCAGCCTGGAATTCCACCACCTCTGGGCCCTCCAGTGCTCAGACTTGAGCTGGTTAGTGTCAGCGCCCAGATTGGAATGGCCCTCTGTGACTGCCAGTGAGGGATTATTTTGCCTTTTTCCTTTGATTATGCTGGCTGTTGTTGGTGTTCTAGCTGGGCTGCTTTTGTCTCTCAAGCACATAATTCAGAGTGATATTGGTTTGGAGCAGGGGTTTTCAAACTGTGTTCCAGGAGTGTTTGGGGCCTCTGCAGGGTGAGGGAGATGCTGGGGAATGAAGATCTCAGTCATTTACTTCGGCTTCTACCGAGTAGTCCTGCTCTTATTTGTCTTATATACTGGTGCTCTGTTTTAGATTTTGCGTGAAACAGGGGCTCTATTGTTACATAAAGAGACAAGTTTGAGAAGAACTAAATAGACTTGCCATAGACTTGGATGTACAAGAAATATAACTCTGTATTTTCCCTCATTTCATTTTATAAGTTTGGGATCTGGAGTCAGGTTGCTTAGGTTCATTTATATCCTGCCTCTACCACTCATAATCTTCATGACCTTGTGCAAGATACTTGGCCTATTTGGGCTTAATCATCCTCATTTACATTATAGAGGGGTTACAGTAGTACCTACCAAATAGGTTTTGTAAGAATTAAATGAAATAACTCATGTCGGAGGCTTAGAACTGTACATGGTCTAGAATAAGAATTCTAACAAATATTAGCTTCTTTGATAATTTTTATTGTTGCTACTGAGTCTCCCAGTTGAATGGCAGGAAAAGAATTTAGCCTCCTATCTTCATGGGGTTCCCTTCTACTGCTCTCTGAGTGGTGTTGCAGCAGCAGGTCTTACTTCCTCTCTCCCTGGCTGCCACTGAAATAGCCACTGTCCTTGTCTGTGGGTGATTTCATATACAGTGCCACTGAGCTGCCTCTCATGGGTGCAGCAGCCACAGCGCCCTGAAGTCTCTGAGGTCTCATTGCCTTCTGCCAGGAAGCGAGGTTCCTTCTGCTTTCGGGACTTACAAGACATTTTGTCTTTTCTCCCCTGACTACCAGCCAGTAGGAGTTGGAATGGGGGCAAGGGTCAGAGTAAAGCTCCAGTCTTCTCCCTATTTCTGCTCGATATTGGGTCTATGATACAGATTTAATGCCCTTTAACCCTTTCCTCTGTGCTCTTACGGTTTAAGTTTTTAAAACAAAAGCCAAAAAGGCTCACAGGTCTGCTCCCAGCCCCCCATATCCCTCCTCTGAAGCAGTGAGTACAGGGCTACTTGCTTGAATGGGGGAGGAAGAAGATATCTGGGGAAAATAAAACAAAACGTAGATAGGGTGCCTAATCTTGACAGGGCTATTAGTCAAACAGTACTGGCCAGTGTCATCAGTGATGTTTGCCCAAAACCTCTTATCTCTTCTTAGTAGTGGCATCACTGCTGGCTGTGTGGTTGTATGGTAACCTCCAGGAAGTGTGCTCCATTTGTAAAAATAACGAAAGGTGTCCTTTAGAGGGGCTGATGATGGGTGCACACAAGTTCAGAGCTATAACAAAACTCAGCTAGCATTTGTGTATTTTCATTGCTTTATAGGACTAGCCACATAATAATAATAAAACAGTAAGGCTGCTATATTCAGAATGAAGGAAGAGGCAGATATAAGGAGAGTCTCTGTTTTGATGACTTCACTTTAGGTTTAAACTATATAATATTACTGACTATGGAAAATCTGGAGAATGGAAAAAAATCATTTGGGAAAGAAACATGTGACGAAGTACATGCTATACAAATCTGGGATTAAAATATCACATAACATGGCTTACTTTGGATATCACAGGAGTTGTTTCAAGTTACTGTCATTTCTAAAGAAAGTTTCGATTCATTTGTTGTTATTAATAACACAAACTCAGATTTCATTGATTGAGCATGTTTTTCACATATGAAATGTTTCCCTGGAAGAACTTAAGCCGTCTCTAGTAGCCTGTTTTGTCAATCTCAGAAAAGTGGATAAAATTCACAAAAGCTAAATACTCTGGGCATGAAATTGTATTCCTTTTCCCTCTACAAAGGCAGAGTGAATTTGGATGACAGAGCAGAGCTTGAGCAGTTTGGGTAACTGCCGGGGTCTGAGTGGATTCACTTCTCTACTACTCAGCAGGCTAATTTGCTTCTAACCCAGTTTGGCTTACTGTGCTTGAGGTTTTTCTTTCATCATGGCTTGGGCACTGTTTTAAAATTTACAGTGGTAGGGATTGGTAAATCTAGAGGTAGTTGTGAAAAAAACATGCTCAATTATTATTTGAATCTAAGAGAAGAAGGCAGGGAACTGTTGAGCTATGCGTAGAAGCTATATAAGTTTGCAAAAAGAACTCCAAAAATCAATTTCCTGCACCGTCAGTGCAACACAGACATCAGACAACCTTGCATGCTCTCCCGTGACACTCTTGGATCTAGGCTTTTGACTGCCTTTTGCTGGCTGAGAATGGTCCGGGCGTCTCTAATGCCAAGTCATGGGATGGCTGACAACAGGTGGAGGGTGTTCCTGTTGCAGGCAGGCAAGCCTAGATCAAATTAGTCAGAGAAGTTAGGAGAGTGTGCTCATTTCTCGCCATGCTATGTATTTCTAATGAACTATCACTGTCTAAGTGGTCAGATATAAAATATATCACCTATTTAGGAGATACTCGTTTTTAAAAAATCTTTAATCCAAAACCTAAGTTTGCTTTAACAACTAAAATTCTATATTTTATCTTAAATTATTAATACAGACATACTTCTGTTTATATTTGTTTATTAATTTTTGGTTATGTGCTGTTATCCAATACTTAAAATTGAGGGGAAGAAAGGAGAAGGGTCCAAGCTTGGCCCTCTTGCTTTTGGAGGAGTTGAAGGAACCTGTCTCCTAAGAGACTGATGGATTTGTCCTAAGCTACCTAGCTGGGGAGCGGTAGAACAGGGACTTTTGTTTTTTTGAATAAAATTGGGATCACATGGTAAATACATCATACCCAATTTTGGATCCTAGATTCCTTGCTTAACATTCTATCATGAAGATTGTCAACTTTAAGTAATGAGATTCAGAAAATATGATTAAGTATAGAGTTTATTTGAGCACAAATCTTGCAGATGACCACTCAAGGAGTACCAGTTCTGAAATGAATGGGGTCAGTGGTCCATAGTGGAGAAGTTCTATGTCTTACTCATTGTTTTCTAAAGGTTTTATATTTTTTTATTTAATCAACTTAGCTTTTTAGTAGATTCTCCTGCACTCTTTAGGTAAGGAATTATATTACCCACAAATAATGATTACTTCTCTTTTAAATCAGAAATTCCAGAACATTAATAACTGAATGAGGATAATAGACTGTTTTATTTTATTCCTGATTTTAATGGAAATGCTTTTCATACTTTCTAGAAGGCATAATGTTAGCTTTTGGTTTAAAATAGTTTAAATTACTTTGAAGAAGTAGTTTTGTATTCTTGGGTTTAAGCAAAAGATGAAAGGGAGTTGAACTTTATCAAATGCCAAAAAGGTAATCTTTGAGATGATTTTATGCTTTTTCGCATTTGACCTACTGATGTGTTCTATCAGGTTCACAAATTTCCCATCATTAAACCATGTTTGCAATCCTGCTGTGGCAGTTCATTGTCTGTTTGTTAATCAGTTGTATCTCTAAAATAGAGATATTAATCTAGAAGCCACTTAGATTTTACTTTGAACTTAAAAAATTAGCTCTACTTTAGCCATGGTCATCAAAGGCAAGAATTAAAATTAGCTTGCTGCTCCTGAGTGTGCATAGATTGAATTCCTGGAGACCCCGTGTGTTTTCCTAAGAGTGACAGGTGCAGCTTCAGATGTGGTAAGGAGCTAGGGACACTGTTTATGTGGGCGAGTATAAGAAGAATGAAGTGTGCACCATGGATTGGGTAATTTGGGCTTGTGCTCTTCTAAGAAGTTTTGGTGTTAAATCAAGAGTGGCCTCTAAAATGGCCTTTCTGTGAGATGAAAATGAAATGCCTTTTTAAAAAAATTATAAGCTGGGCACGGTGACTCATGCCTGTAATCCCAGCACTTTGGGAGGCTGAGGCAAGTGGGTCACAAGGTCAGGAGTTCAAGACCAGCCTGACCAAGGTGGTGAAACCCCGTCTCTACTAACAATACAAAAGTTAGCCGGGCATGGTGGTGGGCGCCTGTAATCCCAGCTACTTGGGAGGCTGAGGCAGGAAATTGCTTGAAGCCAGGAGGTGGAGGTTGCAGTGAGCCGAGATTGCATCACTGTACTCCAGCCTGGGCGACAAAGTGAGACTCCATCTGAAAAAAAAAAAAAAAAAATTGTAAGCAAGGATGCTCTCATTTCTTTGTGTTCCTCTCAAGACAGGCAGAATTGGAACTCTACCATCAGATGGATAGACACCATCCTTAAGGATTCTGGACACGCAGTGTGGACTTCCTTTTCTGGAGTAAAACATTAAATAGCAGAGCAGCAAACCTGCAAGATGAAGCTTGATCCAAATCATGACCTTAGAATCTAGTAATAGTCTAATTCAATGTCAAGTTTTAGTTTAGGTGAAAGCTAAGGGGGGAGAAAGTGTTCCTAAGGCAAATAGAAAGGAAAATAGAAAGCAGGTATAAAACTTAAAACGTAAATGTCAAATACTTTTAGTTTGCATTTGACAGCACCTATGGGACTCAGAAACTGACCCAAAGATTTAGCTACTGTGTGGGTGTCTTTATGGAGAAAGTGAGGAGAATCTGAGCCCAAGATGTAAGAAGGTGGTTGGTTGCCTTCTTCACATTCTTGTTACTTATGTGTTACCCCTCATCCTTGTCTCCTTTTTGCCCACAATTTTGGACTTTTTTTCAACCATCTTTTCTCATCCGTTAGTCACTGATCCATTCAGCAGTTATTTGGAGTCACTCTCCTGTGTTAGGCACTATGCTGGCTGGTGCGGGCAATAGTGAGCAAGGTCCCCATAGCAACTGCCCACCTGAGTTTACCTGAGCCAGATGACCATGCAGGTGAAGACCTGACACTTTCTGTCTTTTGTGAAACAAGATATTGCTCACTCTCTGTTTCTCAGAGTTTCAGACATTTATTTATTTATGGAAGGATAGAACAAAGCATTATAAGTGAGGAATCATTTGTAAGTTGTAAATTTTGACAACGTTTTGTTAAAGGGGCTTAGTTAAAACTCTCTAACTTCACTCATGGGAAAGAGGCTTCTGTTGCTGTTACCTGGTGTTTTCTTTTGCTAAACATTTCCATCCTCATTCCTTCCTTTTTGAAGAAATTTATTTTTAATTTGAAGAATTAGCACATTGCAAGGAATCAGACTAGAATGTACAAGGAGAGGCAGCAAATGCTCACCTTGTGACCAGTTCTATTCAGTGGGAAGACTTAGCAAAAACTTGGGAGGATGCCCAGGACGTTGGTTACTCTTGTATTGAGGAAGCCATTCAGGTTAATCTGGAGTAACTAGTTCACATAAATGCTCTACTATTGATTTATGGCTTTGTTACTCGTTTTGAAATGAAGGACTTTTGTTTGTTCTGTAAATGGAATGTTTACTGCATTCCTTGTTCTATATCCAGGATTTGCCATCAAAGATGTTTCAGTTAGTTAGAGAGACATGGTGCATATACCTGAACTTCTCAGCATCTTTACCAAGAAATGTCTGGTGAGGACATCCACCTCTGTGAGTGCAGTTGCACCTCTACACCAATGATTCCACGCCTCTCCACAGCCTACTTCTCACTTCTGAGCTCCAAAGCTGCATATCGGGTTGGCTGGGTAGCATCTCCCCAAAACTCATGTCCCAAACTGAATGCGTCTTTTCCTAAACCCATTTCTCCTGTGATCTCCCATCGTGAATAGAACCTTAATCAAACCACTTGCTGAGACCAAAACCCTCACCTGATTGAGTCTGTGGTTTCTTAGCACTGAAGGCCTCATCTTCCCAGTCATGACACGCTGCTGCCTTCCCCTCTAATGTTTGTCTTTCCCAATAGAGTATGTGCCCTATGAAGCCAAGGCCAGGGACTTTTGTTGGTTGTTCATTTCTATTATCTCTAGCCCTCACACAATATTGAACATGTGATAAAGGTCTCAAGAAGTACATGCTGATAGATTGTACAAATGGGAATTCCTGTCCATTTTGACTCCTAAATATCTCTCGAATCAGGCATACCCAGGTTTGATCCAGCTTTGCTGTTTTCTAACTGGGTGGACCTTGATGAAGCTATTCTTAAGAAATTATTTTTAGATAATTTCTGATTTACAGATTAAGCTATTTTTAATCTCTCTATGCCTCAGTTTCTGAATCTGTAAATTGGACGTAATCACAGCGCTTACTTCATGGGGTTGTGGTGAGGATTAAATGAAATAGAGCATGTAAAACTTATTACTGTGTTTGACATGTAGTGTAATCTATTATTACAAAGACAAGTTTGGAGCTAGAATGTGAAAGACGTTCAGTGCAGATTAAGAGACATGTGCTTTATCTTTTAGAAGGTAAGGATCCAGTAAAGGTTTCTACTGTGTGGTGGAAAAACCATAAGCTATGGAATCAACAGACAAGTTCAAATGACAAGTCTACCATTTAATAACTGTGACACTTTTTCACATGTTTACCTAGCCATTCTCAGCCTCAGTTTCAAAGACTCTAAAATTTGGGGTAACGATACCTCCTACAAGGGGATTGTTGTAAGGTATAAATGAGATGGTGTCAAAAACATCCAACGCTACCTTTTTTTTTTTTTAATTTACTTTCTTTAGTACTAAGCTCTAGGTTTCCTTGGAAACAGATCTGTAGTCAGAACCTTGTTCTTGTCTCAGCTCACTTTAACATTTTTTATCAGATACTTGGAGAAGGCATAAAGCCATATTTCCCAAATTGGCAAATGACTCAAAGCTGGGAAAATAGCTAATACAATAGGTGATGGAATGAAGGCTCAAAATGACTGTGGCAGGCTGGAATGTTGATCCTTTACCAAATGGGACATCTAGTTAGTGGGTCAAAGCAGTTAAGAGCAGGGAGACCACTTAGGGTGATTCTCCTAGTCCTGATGATGTATGGAAAGGATCTGAATTGAGGTGGTATCAGTGGCAACACAGGGAGTTATTAGTTGGAAAGAACCTTTTCAAAAACTCATTAGAATGTGACAGCTAATTGGATACTTGGGGGTGGGTGTGTTGATAAAGAGGACTACGGAGGACTACAGATGATTAGGAAGTTTCCTTTCTGGGTTTCTAGGGGAAAAAAGAGGTGCCGGTTCAAAGGAAGGAGAAAGTTAGGCAGAAGAGCTGAATTAGGGAGAGGGGGATGACAGGAGTCTAGTTTTGTACATCATGTGTTGGCTCTACTGAAGAGGAAGTTGGAAAGTCAGGACTGTAGCTCCAAGGAAAGGCTGTGTCTGGAAAGAGGCATTTGGAAGTCATCCACATAGAGGTGATAGTTGAATCTGTGGGTGGGAGGGGAGGGGATGGCCAAGGAGTGGCTGGTGCTATTCAGAATCATTAGCATTGTTGGCTCTAACTTTAGATAAGCAGTGTAAACAAACCCTTGCCCAAGTGGGAACTAGTTCCACTGCCTTTCTGGTGCTAGTATGTAAGTCATTAAAGCAAAGTTCTACAGGATAAAAAGAATCTGATACAATTTCAAGTTTAAAAAATTATATTTTTAATTACAGAAGTGATATGCAAATACATTCTCTCTCTCTCTCTCTCTTTTTTTTTTTTTTTTGCTACTGGTGTTTCCAGAAGAGTGAATGCATTCTTGTTTCTAATATTGTAAACTACGTATAGGATAAAAGCCCTATTAGTCCCCATCAAAGCCTTTCTTGTTTTTGAAGTTATTTGGTCTGGTGGGTATTCTTATAGACTTTTTTCTGTGTATTTACATAGTTACACACGTGCACATGCACATAAAGATATATTTTTGTTTTTGTACGTGGTTTTCTTTTGTTTTCTATAAATGAGCTCATACTATGTTTTGTTCGGTTTATTTTTATTTTTAATAATACGGCCAGTCATGGTGGCTTATGCTGTAATCCCAGCACTTTGGCAGGCCAAAGTGGGAGGATTGCTTGAGGCCAGGAGTTCGAGGCTGGCCTGGGCAACATAGTGAAACCCCCATCTCTACACACACACAAAAAAAAAAAGAAAGAAAAATTATCTGGACATGGTGGCACACACCTATAGTCCTAACTACATGAGAGGCTGAGGTAGGAGGATTGCTTGAGCCTGGGAGTTTGAGGCTGCAGTGAGCGGTGATTGTGCCACTGCACTCCAGACTAGACAACAGAGTGAGACCCTGTCTCAAAACAAAACAAAACAAAAAAAGTAACAATATACTCTGAAAATCTTTCCAGGTAACTTTATCTGGATCTAAGTCACAAAAACAATAAAACCTGTTTTCTGGGTACAAATGTACCATATTTTACTTTGTTTGTTTTTGAGATGGAGTTTCGCTCCTTTGCCCAGGCTGGAGTGCAATGGCATGATCTCAGCTCACTGCAACCTCCGCCTCCCTGGTTCAGGCAATTCTTCTGCCTTAGCCTGCTGAGTAACTGGGATTACAGGTGCGTGCCACCACACCTGGCTAAGTTTTGCATTTTTAATAAAGACAGGGTTTCACTACATTGGCCAGGCTGATCTTGAACTCCTGACCTCAAGTGCTCTGCCCGCCTCGGCCTCCCAAAGTGCTGGGATTACAGGCATGAGCCATCACACCTGGTGAACGTATGATGTTTTATTTAATCATTCCACTATTGTTAGAATATACCTTGCATCTCTCCATCCTACAGGAATTTACTTCTAGGAGACTGCTGAAGTACCCCAGAGGCTGGAATACTTTGGTAAATAGTAAGCCAGGAGGTAACAAGCTATCTGGGGCAACGAGAGGCACATAAGAAGAAAGGAAGTAGAAAATGCTGCTTCTTAATGTTGCTGCCATGGCTTAGAGGAAGGAGACCTATTCTTTTTGGGGACTCGGAAGTAGATGAGAGAGGCTGAGCCATGTGCATGCATTTTGCAGGGCGGAAACATGGGTGGATGCTAGAGGTGAACTCTCATTACTGCTCCTTACCGCCCTGGTCCTATCACCTCCCAGGGGTCATCTAGTAACACACCTTTGACCTCCTGTGTTAGTCTACTTGTGAGTTGCTATAAAGAAATAACTGAGGCTGGGTAATTTATTAAAAATTTAAAAAGAAATTTTAATTGGCTCACCATTCTGCAGACTGCACAGGAAGCATGGTGCTGGCATGTGCTTCTGGTGAGGGCCTCAAGAAACTTACAATCAGCGTGGAAGGCAAGAGGAGCCAGTATGTCACATGGCAAGAGCGGGGGCAAGAGACAGAGAAGGGAGAGGTCTCAGACTCTTTCAAACAACCAGATCTCATGTGAACTAATGGAGTAAGAACTCACTCATCACCAAGGGGATGGCACTAAGCCATTCATGAGGGATCCACCCTCATGATCTAAACACCTTCCACTAGGTCCCGCCTCTAATATTGGAGGTCACAATTCAACATGGGATTTGGAGGGCACAAACATCCAAACTATGTCATTCTGCCCTTGGCCCCCCAAATCTCATGTTCTTCTTATATTGCAAAATATAATCATCCCTTCCTAATAGTCCTTAAAGTTTTAACTCATTCCACCATCAAATACAAATTCCTAAGCCTCATCTAAGACTCATCTCCTTCTGCCTATGAGTCTATAAGATCAAAACAAGTTATTTACTTCCAATATACAATCGTGGTACAGGCATTTGGTAAGCATTCCCATTCCAAAAGGGAGAAATTTTCCCAAAGAAAGGGGCAAGAGGCCCCAAGCAAGTCTGAAACCAAACAAGGCAGGCATTAAACCTTAAGGCTCCAATATAATCCTTGACTCCATGTCCCACATTCAGAGCACACTGGTGCTTTATGGCTTTGCAGGGTGCAGTACCTGTGGCTGCTGTCACAGGTTGGAGTCTGGTGTCTGTAGCTTTTCCAGGCTTGAAGAGTTTAAGTTGCTGGTGGCTTTACCATTCTGGGGTCTGGAGGGTGGCGGCCAGCTTTCCACTGCTCCACTAGGTACGAAACACTTTGTGGGGGCTCCCACTCTGCATTTCCTTTAGCACTGCCCTAGTAGAGTCTCTTTATGTGGGGGCTCTGCCTCTGTGGCAGGCTTCTGCCTGGGTACCCAGACTTTCTGATACATCCTCTGAAATCTAGGGGGAAGCTGCCGGCCTGTGTCACACTTGCATCCTGTGCACCTGCACACTTAACACTGCATGGAAGCCGCCAGGGCATATGGCAATTTGTACTCTCAGAAGAGGCAGCCTGAGCTGTACATGGAATCTTTTCAGCCACAGCTGGAGCTAGGGCAGCCGTGTCCTGAGGCTAAACATGGCAGGAGTGTCCAGAGTCTGGCCTCTGAAACCATTCTTACCTCGTTAGCCTCTGAGCCTGTGATGGGAGGGGCAGCTTGGAAGATCTGAAATGCTTCAAGGCCTTTTTCCTGTTGTCTAGGATATTAGCACTTGGCTCTCTTTTAGTCAGGCCATTGTCTTTAGCAAGCGGTTGCTCTGCAGCCCTTTTTAATTGCTCCCCTGAAAACAGTCTTTTCTTTTGTACCACATGGCCAGGCTGTGAATTTTCCCAACTTTTATACTCTGCTTCCCTTTTAAATATAAGTTCCAACTTTAAGTCATTCCTTAGACTGATCACACCTGATTATAGGCTATTAGAAGCAGTCAGGCTACCTCTTGAATGCTTTGCTGCTTAGAAATTTCTTCTGCCAGATATCCCAAGTCATCATTCTTAAGTTCAAACTTTCACAGATCCCAAGGACTTGGACACAATGGAGCCAAGTTCTTTGCTAGAGTATAACAAAGTGACCTTCACTGCAGTTCCAGTAACTTCCTAATTTCCGTCTGAGACTTCATCAGCCTTGACTTTGCTGCCCATATTTCTATCAGCATTTTGGTCATGACCATTTAACCAGTCTGTCTAAGAAGTAGCAAACTTTCCCCCATCTTTCTGTCTTTTTCTGAGCCCTCCAACTCTTCCAACCTCTGCCCATTCCCCATTTCCAAAGCCACTTCCATATTTTCAGGTATTTTTATAGCAATGCCCCAGTCCTCCATACTGATTTTCTGTGTTAGTCATTCTTGCATTGCTATAAAGAAATGCCTGAGGCTGGGTTACTTATAAAGAAAAGAAGTTTAATTGGCTCACAGTTCTGCAGGCTATACGAGTATGGCACTGGCATCTGCTTGGCTTTTACTGAGGCTTTGGAGTTTTTACTTATGCTGGAAGGTGAAGTGGAAGCAGGCCTGTCACTTTACCAAAGAGCAAGCAAAAGACAGAGAAGGGGGGAGGTTCCAGACTCTTTTTTTTTTCTTTTTTCTTTTCTTTCTTTCTTTTTTATTTTTTGAGATGGAGTCTTGCTCTGTCGCCCAGTCTGGAGTGCAGTGGCGTGATTGTGGCTCACTGCAACCTCCCGGGTTCACACCATTCTCCTGCCTCAGCCTCCCGAGTAGCTGGGACTACAGGCACCCACCACCACGCCCAGCTATTTTTTTGTATTTTTAGTAGAAACAGGGTTTCACCATGTTAGGACGGTCTTGATCTCCTGGCCTTGTGATCCGCCCGCCTCAGCCTCCCAAAGTGCTGGGATTACAGGTATGAGCCACCGTGCCCAGCAGTTCCAGACTCTTTTAAACAGCCAGATCTTGTGTGAACTAACTGAGTGAGAACTCATCAATCACCATCACGAAGGGGATGGCACTAAACCGTTCAATAGAGAATACACCCCATAATTCAATATCTCCCACTAGGCTGCCCCACCTCCAACATTGGAGGTCACATTTCAACATAAGATTTGGAGGGGACAAACATCAAACATCCAAACCATATCACCTCTTATGACAGGGAAGCCACTTGCTGTGCTTAACCACAACAGGACCCTCTCAGTGCAATTAAGCTGGAAGAGCTGGAGGCTATAGGGAGGAATGGGAAAAGTGAGTGTGCTAATGAGATAAGGATTTTCACCTCTGTCCCCAGGTCCTGACCAAAGCTGGAGTGATTGATTTGGGGAGGGGTGGGTTGGATTTGAAAACATTTTTCTTTTTACAAATATTATCCAAATGAATATACAAAGTTTAAAATTCTTATTTGGCAGCCCCTGAAAATATAACCCCAGGTGAGCAACTGTTAGCCTCTTCATTTCCTTTTTTTTTAAGTGCATGGGATTGAGGCAGCTCCAGTGTTAACAACAGCAGGGAAAAGAAATGGAAGGACCCTCTTCTCTCTCCTCTCTCCCTCTCTCCCTCTGGTTTTCCTGCCTTTCATGCTCTGAATCATATCATACCAGGTGAGCTAATTTTGGGCATAAGCATTTTACTAAAACCCCAGGGCTCTACTCCTTCTGTTCATTTCTGCTGCCTTCACTCAGGGCTCAGAAGAGTTTCCATGTTGGGCTAACTGCAGCACCTCTCTGTCAGCACTGATGTATCAGCTGCCCTGCCCTGCCAGGTGTTGAGGAAGCTGCCCCGTCCCGGGGTGAGACTGCCTGGTGCACAACTTCCTAGGCAACTGTGAATCAGTGACATGGCCAATGTTTTCCAGCATGTGAGCCTGGGAATTTCTTCCCTTGATACCTCTCTCCAGTTCCCCAGGTCTCACCCCTCCGGACTCAAGTCCTCCTGTTTGCAGCACAGGGAACTCTGGTTTATCTTTTGATGCCTCTAGTTTCAGTCACATGCCTATGGAATTCTCCCCAGGATGAGCCCATTCATTGGTCCAGTAGCCAACAGGGCAAGTCAAGCTTGGCTGGGAGTAGAAACAGGTGACACTCAAAAGATAAACTAGACTTCCCTGTGCTCAAACAGGGAGGACTTGAGTTTGGAGGGGTGAGGCTTAGGGAAACTGGAGAGAGGTATCAAGGGAAGGAATTCCCAGCCTCACATGCCGGAAAACATCGGCCACGTCACTAATTCATGATTGCCTGAGAAGTTGTGCATCAGGCAGTCTCACCCTGGACAGTACAGCTTCCTCATCACCTGGCAGGGCAGGGCAGCACAGCAGCTGCATTAGTGCTGACAGAGGTGCTGCAGTTAGCCCACAGTGGGAGAGTGGCTGCTGCCCACCTCTCCAGGTACATCTTCTGGTCCCCTTCCCTCCCCTGCACCCCAACCTTTTCACAACACACTAGATACTCCAGCAATAAATACCCAAAGCTTTCACTACTTGGAACTCCCTAAACTCTGTGTAGTCTTTCTATTCCGTGTCTTACCTTGGCCACTCACTCTTCCCCAACCCCTCTTTCCCCTATCCTTTATACTTTAAATTCATTTAGGCATCAATCACTCTAGAAAGCCTTCGTTGACTAGTGTAGGCCATATTTACCACACTGATTTTGAGTTTTCTGTTTAGTAACTGTCTCCCCCACTGCACTGTGACAATCTCAGTCACCTCTCTCTCTATCCTTGGGACTGAGCCCAGGACCTGGAATATACCAGCAACTCACTCAATTCATACTTGCGTAGCCCAACTAAGCCAAGGCAGGAAGCATCTTTGTGTTCTTCCCGTAAGTTTGCCCTCCTGGCAGATCCCTGACTTCATAAGTATCATCTTGTTATTTGAGCCCCTTAGTGAGAAAACTCTCTGAGAGGCCTCACCTTGTAATAATTTGGTTGCATTCTGTTTGGATGGTCTGCAGAGTGGAGCATTGTCATTTTTAGATTCCAGACAAATCTCCACCTAAGAGGAGTGGAGAAGGGAGGAGGGAGCACATCACTATGCCAAGGTCACAGAAGGAGGCCTTGTAAGGCACTCAGGGTTTTGTGAACCGCCCCACTCTGTGCCAAGCACAATAATAACCCTACCATGTATGTGACACCTTTCCTTTTGCAACACTTTGGTATATCTGATCTCATTTGACTCTTCCTAGAAATCACCTTGTGAGGTAGAAAGAACCCTTTATACAAAAGAAAACAAATGAGACTGATTCATTTATTTATTCTACAAATACTTATTGGGTTCCCACTATGTCTCAAGTGAGGCCTTGAGAATGGGCAGTAAACACAAGTAGCATATTCTCAGCTCTCAGGAAGTTCTGGTTCTAGTCCGGGGAGGCAAACAAGTTACTGGTGTGGAAATAAGTAATAAGTATTTCCAGTGGTGGTGCATGCTCAAATGACAACCAGGCAGAGTAATATTATAGAAAGTAATGGGTGTGGAGGAGGGGCTGCTTTCAAGCAGGCAAAGCCTTTCTAAGGAGATGATATTTGAGCCAAAATCAGAATGGCCTGAAGTACTAGTAGATGATCCCCGGGGGAGCTGACACTGGAAACCTGAAGAAGGCTCTTTCCCTACCATCCTTTGGGCTCCTCTCTTCCCTCTGTCCCGTATCCGTGGACATCTATGGGTTATGTTAGGGACTGGACATTGGTTTGTTTCACAGTGGGCAGGCAGGGGATGAGGCGTGATGCAGTATCTTGGGAACTCGTACAAGCACAGCCCTGTCCCCTCAATCTGAGTGTACACAGCCAGCTCAAAACTGAAGAGGGACCACACAGGGCCAACTGTGCTTCACCTTTTGCCTTTTAGTAGTCCCTTTCTCAAGTGGTCCCTTAGGATTAAACTTCACTTCTCTCTGGGTCAACAAGAGGGGGTGTCAGAGACACCTTCCCTAAGGCAGCTGAGAGGTTAGGATCCTGCCATCTTAGAAATTGTTTTAAAATATACATAACAAAATTGATCATCTTAACCATTTTAAAGTGTACAGGTCAGGTGGAGTGGCTCAAGCCTGTAATCTCAGCACTTTGGGAGGCTGAGGCAGGAGGATTTCTTGAGGCCAAGAGTTTAAGAACAACCTGAGCAACATAGAGAAATCCTGTCTCTAAAAAAAAAAAAATTAAAAAAAAAATTAGCTGGGTGTGGTGGTGCATATCTGTAGTCCCAGCTGAATGAGATCATGTCTCTAAAAAATAAAAAATAAAGTGTACAGTTCCGTGGCATTAAGTACATTCACATTGTTTTGCAATTGTCACCATTGCCTCTCTCCCAAGCTTTCTCATCATCCTAAGCTGAAGCTCCATACCCATCAAACAATAACTTCCTGCCATTTTTAAAGCCCCGATGGATCATGGGTAATTAGCAAATTTTACAAAAGCCTCTGCTCTGATGTGTAGGATCCTCTTATGCTCAATGCAATATCTTTAAGTATATGCTGAAGAAAAGAATCACCTAGCAATGAGGTGATAGGAGAGGTGCCTGCTAAAAATGCAGATCTCTCGTCCCCTTCCTGAATCAAAATCTCTTGGGTTCCACCCTAGTAAGGATAGTTTTACCAAGTCCCTGCCATGATTCTGATGCTGATATAAATGTGAGAATCACTAGCCTCAACCTCATGGGAAGAAAAAGTGAGGAAGACTATTAGCCAGGGTGGATGGGTTAACTCACAGAAAAGGCTTGTATGGGGAGGCAGCTGCCTGGATTTGAATCTTCACTTCACCAGTGGCTCACTGTATGACTTAATCTCTCAAAACCTCAGTTTTCTTATCTCTAAATTGGAAATTGTCATCTTGGTACATACCTCACCGCAGTTCCTGTGAAGATTGAATAAAATTATACACACGAGGTGCTCAAAACAGGACATGGAGTCAAACAGAGGTCTTGATATAGTATAGGGGCTGCTGTGTGCAAGGTAGTTATGTTTTCCTGAGGAGTTATGGGTAAAGTGAATCAAATTTTACTACCTCAAAGCTGCTTTATTTTAGCTGGCATCCAGTGCAGGAAAGCAACCAAGGTTATTAGGATAGAAAAAAAAAATGGCAGTAGCAACTGAAAGGGTAGAATGCTTTTCTTGAAAAATCTTTTCAGAGTTGGATTCAGATAGAGAGGTTCCTGAGATGAATGATTAAGGGACTAGTAATATGCATTGCATCTATTGTTTAGCTGTGGGAAATAATAAAGAAAACGAGGGATTGGTGCCTGAACCAGATCCTTAGCACAGACCCACTGGGAACAGGGCAGTCAGGGTTGTTTAAAGAATATTCTGGATGATTGGTGCCCCAGTCGTTTGAGAGTAAGGCTTATAGACGCTGGTCAGAAAAGCTTCCTGAATAGAACGTGGCTTAGCAGAAAGGAAGGTAATGGGGCCTTGGCAATGATAAACAGGACTCAGAAAAGGGAATGAATAGGCCAGGTTCAGGGAATAGGGGGCTAGTGCACCCTGACTGAAATGAGTGTCAGACTAGTGGGTTGGAGAGGCTAGTGTTGATCAGAGCAGCCTCAAACCCAGCTCTATTTGGCTGAATGAAATATAAACTATCACCTAAGTCTAGTAAATTTCCCTTTGATAAATATCAATTAGGCCAATTAGAGTAGTTTTATGGGCCATTTTTACTTGGTGCCTACCACATAGTAGGTGTTAAAATTTATTTGTTGAATGAGTGAATGAATCATACCCGTTGGTTGATCAGCCGTTAGAGGAAACATTGAGCAATCTGGAAGCCACTATATGTCCAAGGATGTGTTTACAAATACATAAAACAGCTGAGAGTATGTGTGGTTTCAAGGGGCAAGGCAGTATGATTTTCCATGATTGCCTCCTTTTAAAACATAACATTTAGAACTTTGGGAAAGAGATTGCTGCTATTTATGTAGGTTTTATTATGTCCAGAAATTATTCCTTTAGACAGTATAATATCATTATATATTATTATATTTAGACAATATTACTAGGTTGAATGTCCCTTATCTGAAATACTTTGGACCAGAAGTGTTTCGGATTTTGGACTTTTTTGTATTTTGGAATATTTGCATTATACATAATGAGCTATCTTGGGGATAGGACCTAAAACATTAAATTCATTTATGTTTCATACATACCTTATATGTATAGTCTAAAGGTAATTTTATATAATATTCAGAATAATTTTGTGCATAAAGCAAAGTTTTGACTGCAGTTTGACTCTGACCGTAACATGATATCCGGTATGGAATTTTCCACTTGTGGTGTCATGTCAGCACTCAAAAAGTTTCAGATTTGTAAGCATTTTTGGATTTCAGGTTTGCAAGTTAGGGATGCTTAACCTGTGTTTTGTCTAATGAAGCAGGATAAAAACAGTATCTAGTATAATTTCAATTCTGTAAAAGATCTGTACTTATGGGGAAAAAGCTGGAAGGAAGTTATAACAAAATTAGAATTTACTGATGGTATCATTTCTTTTGTTTATCAGCCCTTTTCTCAAATTTTCCTCAGTAAATGTGTAAGTATGTATTGCTTTTATAATCAGAAAAATATATAATAGTGTGTTTTATTTGTCAAGAAGTTAGTGTAGAATGTGGTACAGCACTTTGGCCAAAGCTTGCTTTGTTTTTTTAATCCCTGGTACCCGTAAAATCACAACGGATATTTGAAATGATGACATAATGCTATAAAAAAATGAACTATACTTAACATGCTTCCTATGCTAGTCAAGTCTAATACTACCCGTGTTCTGTGATGCAGTTGATTTGCTGAGGAGCCCACACCATTCAGGTCCTGGGATGTGCTTCATCCCCTACACCTGCATTTCCCTCCACCTTCCTGGGTAGCCCCACCCTCAACCCCCTTCAGAGCCTCAGAAATGGCCTGAAGGCTGGTAGGGGACAGGTCAGAGCCACCCTTCTTGCTTCAGATTGTGGACTCTGAAAACAGTTCTGTCTGTTTTATTTGGGGTTACACCATCCAGAAAAATAGCAAAAGTGCTACAGTATTGGCCTGCAGATTAAACACTTTAAAAAACAAAAACTAACGCTGAAACTTGTTTGCTTCATTTTTTCTTTTCAATTAGGTAAGATGTGTAATATTGTGTCCTTCCTTTGGATGATGAATTCTCAGTGGTAAATCAGAGGCACAGCTAAAATGAACTTTGAGTTTTAATGAGGTGTTCTATTTGCATTTTTAACTCTATCCAAAATAAGCCATTAGAATGACATCAAGTGTTTGAGTCAGCTGTTGCCTTGGGGCATCCACCCAGAATTTGATGTCATTGATGGGCATCCGTGAGAATAAGGAATAGTTTTTAAGCTTGTTAACTGGAGGGCTACTGAAGGCCTTCAATTGGTGTCGGTGTTGATTATAATACAAATATAAAAAAGAAAATGGCTAGAAATCACCATCTTATATGACATAATACTTATACATTAAGTGTATGGATTTAAAATGCTTCCCATCTGCTACGGCTTTGTGGGGGAATCTCTGTGAGACTGGAGAGTTATTTAGTCTGGAAAATGTTTTGCTTGGTGTAATGATAAAATGTAGGCTAGACATCAGATGTAGGGGATCCAGATATGAGGGGATCATCAGACACAGGAGATCCAGACAGGAGGCACAGCCTGAAGAAAAGAGTTGCAGAAGCTGAATCATATCTTCTTTTGATTAAATCGGGATCATTTTACTGAGAGACTGTAATGTAAGAATGTGTGAGGGTGGTAGAGTGGTTCTATTATGTTTATCTCGTCCAGAGTGAGTTTTCATCTTATGAGTTTTTAATTCTTTTGAAGACAATTACCTTAATTAAGGAGTGACTTGTAGAGTGCTGGTTTGAAAAAACATTTAGCAAACAGGTGTGTTGATGTTGCCTGTCAATTAATTTAAAATTGCTTATAATACGAGCTTGAGTTACCCCAGCTAATTGGAGGCAACTGGCTGCTTGAGGAAGCTTGTTGTGGTTTTGATGCATGGATGTGTCATGCAATGTGTTCAAGGAAGCACCTCAGGGCCCTTCCCACTTTTCTTTTCCTCCTCGTTGCCACGCTTCCGAAGTGTACTATCCTACTTTGACCTGCTATGAGAACTTTCCTGGGCTTGCCCAGGATAGTTCTACTGCTTTTGCTGATAGAGGCTACTCTGCCCTTGCTAAACAGAGGGCAAGGCCAACCCACGACCTTCCATCCCAGCTCCAATAAATGACTGTGATTCCCTCTCTGTTCTGTTTTCTCCTGACTTTACTTCCCAGGGCAGGTCCTCTTCTACAGACTATGACATTCTCTGGAAAGTCTTCACTGATGACTTGAGTTCGTGCTGATTTCTACCATCTCTATCTGCACTTTTGATCTGTTGCACAATTAGTATGCTTACAATTGAATGATTCTCTCACTTTTTCACTACCTGAACCATACTATTGAGTATTTTGTGGTATTAGTTCATATCCTAATTTTTTTCTTTATGACTCTGTAGTAAGTAATGATTTCCTTATGGGAGGGATTCTGTCTTTCTCTTCTTGTGAACTCATCTGGTACCTTTCTCATGTGCTAAGCACCCAGTAAACTTGTAGAAATTTTAAGAATCATTTAGCTGCCTGCACTGGATGAGATAAGGAAAATGATCACATATAACATACAATAATATCCTACACAAAACAGTAAGTGTACAGATATTTGAGCCTTTATTATTATAGTGCTGAAGGGGTGATTTAAAAGAAATGAACATAGTCCTATATCAGGAAATAATATTTGATGACTCTGGAGAGGTTTTTATAATGGTAAGAATAAAAGGTACTACTTTTCGAGAGATTGCTATTTCATAGGATCATTATGAGAATTACATGAGAAACTATTATTTTCCCCCATTTTACAGATATGAACACTAAGCCTCAGCAAGGTTGAGTTGTCTAAGATAAACCTGTTAAGTGGTGAAGGGGGGATATGAACCCAGACAGATTGATTCTGCCATTCCGGTGCTATGTATTCATTTGAGATTTTCAGCATCAGATCTGTACAATTGAGAAGGTTGTTTGCTGCTCAGAGGTGCCCAGCTAAAGGAGCAAGTGGGATTGAAATGCAGCCTGTGGTCCAGTTGAAAAGTTGATATGATATGGGTGGTAAAGTATACATCTGTATAGCCACCACCTCAATCAAGAGAGAACATTTCCAATATTTCTCAAAAAGTGGCTTTGGGATGTGTTACAGTCTTTCCAGTCCACCCTCCTCATCACCCACCCTGCTTCCAGCAATAACTGATCCAATTGTATCTCCATAGCTTGATTTTGCATGTTTTAGAGCAGCACTGTCCCATAGAACTTTATGCGATGATGGAAATGTTCTATATATCTACGCTGTCCATTATGTTTACCACTAGCCACATGTGACTCCTAGAACACTTGAAATGTGGCTAGCACAATGGAAGAACTGAATTTTAAAATTCTACTTAATTTTACTGAATTTAAATTTAGATAACTGTGTGTGGCTAGTGCCTACGCTATTAGACAGCACAGGTCTAAACTTCAAATAAATGGATGCATTCAGTGTGTGGCTTCTTTCATGCAATGTGATGTTTTTGAGATTCATCCATGTTTGTTACATAATGGAAATCATTCCTTTTATTGCTGAGTAGAATTTAGTTTTATGAATATACTACAAGTTATTTATTTATCTGCTGGTAGACTTTTGGATTGTTTTCAGTTTGGGGCTATTGTGAATAAAGTTGCTATAAACATTTTTGTACAAGTCTGCTTATGGATGTATGCTTTTATTTTTCTTTTAAGAGTAGAGTTTTTGGATTGTGAAATGTATTTAAGTATATGCTTACTTTATAAGAAACTGCCAAAGTGTTTTCCAAAGTGGCTGTACCACTTTATATTCTGACCAGCAATGTTGCAGTTGCTCCCTGTTTTTACCAACTTTGGTATGGCTGGTCATTTTAATTTTAGCTAGTCTAGTGGGTATGAAGTACTATCTCATTGTGATTTTAATTGCTGTTTTCCTGATGACTAGTGATATTGATTATCTTTTCGAGTACTTCTAGACCATTTGTACTTCTTCTTCAATAAAGTGCTTATTCAAACCTTTGTCCATTTTAAAAAATACAGTAATTTGTCTTCTTATGATTTATAGAGATTCTTTGTGTATTCTGGATGTAAATCCCTTGTTAGATGTTTGTATTACAAATTTTTTTTTTATCATTCTGTGGCTTGCCTTTTGAAGAGGAGATGTTTTTAATTTTGATTAATTCAGTTTACCATTTTTTTCTTCTGTGATTTGTATTCAGCCTAAGAAGTTTCTGTTTACTCCAACACTGTGAAAATTTTCTCTTATGTTTTCTTTTAGAAGTTTTTTAATTTTAGCTTTTATGTGTTGGACTATTATCTATTTTGAGTTAATTATTGTGTGTGGTGTGAGATAGGGGTTGAGGTTCATTTTTTTTTTCATGCAGAAGTTTTTTGATCCATCACAATATGGTTGTAAGCTGTTTGTATTTATTATTTTGTGGGAAATGTCTGTTCAAGTCTTCTGCACATTTCTTAAAAACTTGGGTTGTTTGCTTATTATTGAGCAGTAATAGTTTTTTTATTGTTGTTTGTTTCTGTTTTTGAGACAGAGTCTCACTCTGTTACCCACACTGGGGTACAGTGGCATAATCTTGGCTCACTGCAGTTTCCACCTCCTGGCTTCAAGTGATTCTTG
Organism: Theropithecus gelada; assembly: GCF_003255815.1. NCBI lineage: Eukaryota > Metazoa > Chordata > Mammalia > Primates > Cercopithecidae > Theropithecus > Theropithecus gelada. The sequence goes on from NC_037677.1 coordinate 90,408,242, forward strand.
TGCCTCAGCCTCCCGAGTAACTGGGATTACAGGTGTGCACCACCATACCCCACTAATTTTTTGTATTTTTAGTAGAGATGAGGTTTTGCTGTGTTGGCCAGGCTGGTCTTGAACTCCTGGCCTCAAGTGATCCACTCATCTCAGTCTCCCAAAGTGATGCGATTACAGGCTATGAGCCATTGCACCTGCCAATAACAGTTTCTTATATGTACAAATACAAGAACCTTTTTAGGTATGTGTACTGTGAATATTTTCTCCCAGTCTGTGTCTTTTTCCTTCTTAATGTTTTTTTTTTTTTTTTTGAAGACCAGAAGTTTTAAATTTTGATTAAGTTCATTTTATTGTGTTTTTAATGGTTAGTGCTTTTAGTGTCTTAAGAAAATTTTCTGTATCCCAAGGTCTTGAATATTTTTTCTGTTTCCTTCTAGAAATTTTTGTTGTTTTATATTTTATATTCTGGCCTATATCTGTTATGAATTAATATTTGTGCATGGTATGACATGGGGGTTGATGTTCATTTCTGTTTTTATTTGAATCCAGCACCATTTAGTGACTGCCCTTTCCCCATTGAATTACATTTGCACCTTTGTTGACAACTCAATTGACCATATATATGTAAATCTATTTCTAGACTATATTCTATTTCGTTGATATAAATTTCTATCCTTATGCCAGTATCACATTGTCAAGATTATTGTAGCTTTGTAGTATCTTGAAATTAGTGCCGACAGCATTAGACAGCACAGGTCTAAACTTCAAATAAATGGATGCATTCAGTGTCTGGCTTCTTTCATACAATGTGATGTTTTTGAGATTCATCCATGTTTGTTACATAATGGAAATCATTCCTTTTATTGCTGAGTAGAAGTTAGTTTTATGAATATACTACAAGTTATTTATTTGTCTGCTGGTAGGTTAACTTCTCCAATTTTTCTCTCTTCTAAAAATTATTCTGACTATTCTAAAGCCTTTATGTTTTCCACAAATTTGCTAGATTGTTTCAAGATTTTTCAATTTGAAAAATTAGTTGATATAGTTCACGATGTTAACCTATTAAAAGAGGAAAAATCATATTATCTCACTAAATGCAGAAGAATATTGGGAAATCCTCATTTGTGATAAAAATTTTCAGCAACTTCAGTTTAGTAAAGGGCATTTATTAAGACACCTACAGCTAATATATTAAATAGTGATATATTGAATATTTTCCCCATATGAATGAGAACAAAGTAAAGATGTATGCTCTTAGTACTTAGCATCATAATTGAAGATTCTAGCTACTAGAGTAAGGCAAGAAAAAGGAATAAAAGATATACCTTTGGAAAGAAAGAAGTACAACTTTATTTGAAGATGAGATGATTGTCTATGTAGAAAATTTTAAGTCACCTAAAAAATATTTGCTAGAAGTAATAATTGAATTTAACAAGGATACAATTTATGATGTCTATAAACAACAATTGTGTTTCTGTGTATTAGCAACAAACAACTGAAAAATAACATTTAAGATAATTTTATTTACAAGACCACCACTAACATAAAATATTTAGGAACAAACTTAAAAGATGTGTAGACCTCTATACAGATAAATAAAAAACATTGCTTAGGTAAATTAAAGAAGATATGCATATATGCATATGTATGTGTGTGTATTCATATGTCTATGTGTATATATGCATATATATTTTTCTTTGCATATATAAAAATATATATGTAAATCTATGTAGAGAGAGAAAGATAGCAGAAAGTGTACTAGCACTGGCTAACTATATTATAGAGTAGAAGCCTCAATATAGTTAAGATGTTATTTTTCCCAAAATTGATATACTGATTTAAGCCAATCTTATCAGAGTCTGTATAGGTCCCCCTTCTTTTTAAGAAATTGATTTTCTTACTGATCAAGGTAAATGGTTTGGATTTATCACACTAGATAATATGGAACTCTGTTCTTTCTCAGGTAAAGTGATGTGATGAAAATAGTATTTGGAGAAGATTTTTCTGAAAATTATATGGAATGGATTCAAACAGGAGGAAGTTAGTTTCAGAGACTTGAAGGCCTTAAGTAATCCAGATCTTAATGGACAAGGATTGGGCTCGTATAGCCATGGAAGGAAAGCAGAGGGTCAAATGTTTATTGAGACTAACTATATGTCTTGGTATAGTTGGAAATGGAAATGGAAATGGAAATGTGAAGTGTAGTGTATTTATAAAACTCTTTCAGTTTAAAGATGCATGTTCTTCAGGGGCTCTCAATCCATAAGGGGGCCCTATATAATCAATAGTTACAAAATAATGTGCCATGTCGTGATGTGGTAGTGGAAGGTAGGAAGAGCTACAGGAAACAGATGATAGCAATTAATGCGGACAGGTGGGTGTCAGGGAGGGCTGCAGAACAAAGATGGCATTTAAGCTGAATGATGGAGTCAACAGAGTTAGAAAATAGTGGGAAGGGAAATGCACAGAGGCATTAAGTGCTAGGCTGATTCAATAAATTGCACAAAATCCAACGTGACTGCTTAACTCTTCTTTGGGGATTGGCCAGAGATGAAGCTGGAAAAAATAGACTAGAATTGACTTTTGGTGGGTCTAGTGCCATCTAAAATCTTCTGTTGCCCACTTTTCTCTCTTTTCATATCATCAAAGATGTGCATCTCTGTGTTTGTGCGTGCCTGCACACACACATAACTCCAGAATCTTGACATTGTTATACAATGAAGGAGAGGGAGTCCTATGAGCATCACAACATCACAATTCTATCCACTTCCACTCTTGGCTTAAAGTTACATTCTACTAACATCAATGACCCATATTTCTGGGAGAGATATGATGATTTGCATGCTGATTAGAGACTGTCTTTACAGGGAAGATTTCCTTTCCTTGTGAGTTTTGCAATTGGGAATTAACTTATTATGGACAAACTTTTTTGTGATCCTCTATTTTACTGTATTGGCAGCCTTGTCAATGTATTAGTTCAAAAATATTTGTGTAGCCTTCTCATCTACTTATTAGTCAACTCCTGATATCTAATATACACAAAGTATAAAGATTAAGGTATCTGGGTTTTCTGGGTCCGAAGCCTCACATTCCAGATTCAGAAACTTTTCTAATAAAGGGAGTTAAAGGCCCAAAGGGTTAAATCTTTGTGGTCTTGGAAAAGAACTCAGATGAGTACACCAGTGCCTTTAGGGAATGTTTTAAGAGGTTTGTTTCCTTGTGAGTTATGGAATTTTCATCATAATAGTTCAGAGAAAGGAGGTCAGGAGGGAGTGGAGCAGCAGATATTCGGGAGAAGAAAAAGTGAAGACTGACTCATATTATGTAGGGTTTGCATGTGGGTGTATACAAACTTAAATCCATGTGCACCATGTGCACGTGATAAGGGAAAAGGGAGGAAAGCATTGCTTGGCAAAATGTTTTCTTTAATCTGTTTGCTGAGTGGGCCTTGGAGAAGAGAATGCATAAGAAAATAACTGACCAATGGTTGGTTGATTGTTACATACAGATTCTCAAAGGGACTCTATAAAACTCTAAAGAAGCAAATAGGGATATTAAATTCTATTACCAGCTTTGGCAGTTACTTTAGTGTATCTTTTCCATGATGGTGAAATTACTGAGTAACTTTTACTGTCTTTGATTGGATGAAATATTCTTCTGAGGACTTCAGATGAATTCATGGTTATGCATTGTGTTTTCCTACTTTATCTTTTGTTACATCGTTCCCTTTATCTAAAGTCTCCTTTCCTTTCCATGGATACAGGTAATTACTACTTTACTATAAAGTCCCAGCTCAAATACCCTATCATTAGACTTTACTGATCTCTTGGTTCATAGCCATCTTACCTTCTAAACTGTATGGAATTCAACAGGCGCTTAACCAATAGACAGTTGACTGACAAATTAGTTTTTGTTATTGTTAAGCCACACCTCCTTTAAACATCTATAATATGCTTGTATTTTATATTTTTCTAACTTAACTATTCTTTAGAATTCCATCTGGCTTAAGAGGATAAAATTGGAAACTTTCTAGGAATTAGTGAATATAATTTTCCCACCAATGCAGGAATTTTCTATAGAGGTTTCTTGTTATGTCACTCTTCTGTACCCTTGGACAAGTCATTCAAGCATTCGGAGCCTTATTCATAAAATAGGTATGATAATAGTACCATCCCCACCTTTTTAGTTTTAGTTAGGAAAATATTTAGATGTGAGTGACAGAAAACCCAAGACAATGGTGGCTTAAACAAGATAGAATTTTATTTTTCCCTCCTCTAAATCCCGAAAACAGGCAGTCAGGTTTCTATCTTGTTTTTTTTTCTATGCATGACATTCATTCTCATGTTCACCTCACAACCTAAGATGGCTGCTTCAGCTCTGGCCATCATGCCTTTCTTCCAACCAGCAGCAGAAGAAAGAGGGGCAGGAAAAGATTACACTCTGTTCCTTCAAGCATTCTTTCCAGAAATTGCAAACCACTTTGCGTATATCTCATCAGCTGTAACTTAGTCCCATGGCCACATCTAGCTGTAAAGGAAGCTAATAAAGAAATATCCATATGCTTAGGTCAAATTCAGAGGTTCTACTACTGAGGGAATAAGAACAGATTTTGGAGGGAAATTAGGAGTCTCCGCCAGCCTACTGATAATGTTGTTGTAAAGATTAAATGAGATAATACATATTCTGTGCTTAGAACATACGTGATAGATAATACATGCTCAGTATTAGGTCATTGTTTTTATAATTAACCGTGGTAGACAGTCATCCATTTTCACTCTGTCATTCTAAATTCTCTCTGTTTATTTGTTCAGCATATATTGAGCATCCCTGATGCTGAATAATGTGCCTTTGTTTAAATCTATCAGTAACTGAAAGAAGACCATCATCCAAGATAGCTCATCCTTTGTTGAAAAGCTCTAAAAGTTAGGGAATTCTTTATCAGACTGATCCAAAGCTTACCTCCCTTATAATTCGTGTCTTAGCCCTGCTCCTACCTTTTGAAACAATATGAGATGAGCCCATTTCCTCATCTCAATTCTTCAAATAAATAAAGATGGCTATCAAGCCTCCCACATAGTTTTCTTGCTCTAACCATGCATTTCATTAATTCGTTATTTATCTAGTACATGGACTGGCAAACTTTTCTGTAAAGAGCCAGATGGCAAATATTTTCAGCTTTGTAGACCATATGGTGTTTGTCACCACTTTTCAGCTCTACTATTATAACGCAAAAACAGCCACAGACATGACATAAATAAATAGATGTGGCTGTGTTCCAATAAAATTTCATTTACAAAACCAGATGGCTCACCAGATTTGGAACTCAGGATGTAGTTTTCCAGCCCTTGATTTAGCCCATGAAAATATCCATCAGCAGGATTATTCCTGGCCCATGGTCCCCTCTCCTGAAGCTGAAAACTTACCCTGTCATTCCTGATTCTGCTTATACCTTTCATTTCTTTTTCTTGTCTTAATGCTTTGGCTAGAATTTCCAGCAATTCCTGCATCTCCATAGATCTACTTCCTGGTCAGTCATTTCTTTAGTCATAGTCTTTAGCCTATCCCCAAATACCTCAAGATTGGACATACTATCTTGACAAGTACCCTCTTGTTCTGCCATATTTTTAGCCCACACATCCTTTGACCTCTCCTAGGCCAGCACTTATCCAATTTCCCCCACAAACCTGTTCACACTAAGAATAGAAGAATCCCTTTTTCCATCTTTTTCTTCTTCAAACCCACTAGACTATGATCTTCATTCAGTGTTTCAGGTTTTCTTTAGCCAACAGTCTAATGCCACTATAACTCTAACCCTAACCTAACCCAGCCAGCTTCCCTTAAAAACAACCTAGAACTGACCAAGAGTCAGTAAATAGAAAGTTAAGTTAACAATTATTGATGGATTGGCTGCTGCTGACATATAAAAAAATATATATATATGTATTTCATCTCAATATTATATATTATATACAATAGATATTATATATTATATATAATAGATATTGTGTATTATATATTATAATATATCTATAATATATAATATAATATATATCTATAATATATAATATATCTATAATCTATAATATATAATATTATCTATAATATATAATATTATATATTATATGTCTCTGGAAGGCTGAGGATATACACAGACATCAAAGCAATGGTCTTTGCTTTGCCTCCAGTTTACTATCATGAATCATGGATGAGCAACATTACAGGGAGCAGACTTTTTAGAGCACTAGACTTAGTTCTATAATATATAATATTATATATAATATCTATATATATAATATCTATATCTATAGATAATATAGATATATAATATTATATATAATATTATAGATATATAATATAGATCTATAATATCTATAATATATAATATTATATATATCTATATATAGATATTAATATATAATATTATAGATGTAAAAAATATATATGTATTTCATCTCAATATTATAGATGTGGAAAGTATATTTTAAAATTGATAATTTAACCAGCTCAGGATCATGCAGCTTAGATTTAAGGAGGTGATCCCAGATATAGAACTGAAATTAAAATTGGAGTGGACCTAGTCAAGGGAGTGTGTGCATCTGGTACAGTAAATTCAATGCCATGTCACTGATACAACAGAGCTGCTGAACCTTGGTTGTTCTTTCTTACCAAAATATTTCAAGGCATAGAATAATAAACATTTGCCTTGAATTTTTGGATTTCAAAGTATTTCCTTCACAACCTGATGGAGTAGGTGATTTAATTTCTATTTTACAGGAGAAGAAATCAAACCCCAAAGTGGTTAAAATTTTTACCTGAGATACCAGACCCCAATGTCTGACTATTTCTTTTTATGACTGCCCACATTTGCTCTTCCCTGAAAACTCCACCCCACCTCTTTATCTAACTACTTCCTACTTATCTTTTGAAACTCAACTCAGTTGTCTTTTTCTGAAGGAAACCCTCTCTGGAAATCACTCCCACCTCATCAGCACTATCTGCTTTAGATGTTCTTCCTCTGTGTTAATGCAGATTATAGCTCTATTTACACTGTACTTTGGTGACTTATCAGCTGGTATAGAAATCCAGGACAAGATCCCTGCCTTATTTAATTTTGTACTCAGCAAATATTTGCTAAATAAAGGAATAGTCTGAAATTGAACCAAGTCTAGTGCTCTAAAAAGTCTGCTCCCTGTAATGTTGCTCATCCGTGATTCATGAGAGTAAACTGGAGGCAAAGCAAAGACCATTGCTTTGATGTCTGTGTATATCCTCAGCCTTCCAGAGACAAAGCCACATACAAGATAGCCTTCTCGGCTGGGCTCAGTGGCTCATGCCTGTAATCCCAGCACTTTGGGAGGCCAATGTGGGTGGATCACGAGGTCAGGAGATCAAAACCAGCCTGGCTAACATGGGGAAACCCTGTCTCTACTAAAAATAGAAAAAATTAAACAGGCATGGTGGCACATGCCTGTAGTCCCAGCTACTCAGGAGACTGAGGCAGGAGAATCACTTGAACCCATGAAGTGGAGGTTGTAGTAAGCCAAGATCACACCACTACACTCCAGCCTGGCAACAGAGCGAGACTCTGTCTCAAAAAAAAAGAAAAAAAAAAAGGGTTCTCCCAGCAGCCATGGGTCTTCATAGCTGGATGACTTCAGAAACCCAAACCATAGGGCTTCAGACTAGATGGAAAATAAAGCATCATAATCTATGGTTAAGAGAAGAGATTCTGTAATCAGTCTTCTCGGATTTGAATCCTGTCTCAATCATTTTCCAATGGAGGGATCTTTGGCAATTCACTTAACTTTTCTGTGCTTTGGTTTCTAATCTTTCGAATGTGGATAGCAGAAATTAGTTGTATTAGTTATCCATCACTGTGTAACATATTAGCCCAAAACGTAGTGGGTCAAAGCAATAAACATTTATCATCTCACAGTTTCTGTGGTCAGGAATTTGGGACAAGGTTTATCTGTCTGAGGGTCTGTCATGTGGTTGCAGTCAAGATATAGGTTGCAGGTACAATCATCTGAAGTCTTGACTACAGCTGGAGGATCCACTTCCAAGATGGTTCACTCACATGGGTGTTGTCAAAGGTCCTCCATACTTGCCATGGGGATCTCTCCTTACAATATGGCAGCAGATTACCCTCAGAGCATGCAAGAGAGGAGTAGCAAGAAGGCAGCTCCAATGACTTTCATGACTGATTCTCAGCAGTCATGTACTGTTCCTTCTACCATATTCCATACGTTAGAGGGAAGCCACTAAATATAACCCACATTGAAGGAGTGGGGAATTAGGCTCCTCCTTGTGAAGAGAGGAGTGTCAAAGAATTTGTGGACATATGGTAAAACCATCATGCTATCTTGTAGTGTTGAGTGAGAAGTATACAAGATAATAATTGCAAAGTGGCCAGGCACAGTGGCTCACACCTGTAATTCCAGCAGTTTGGGAGACTAAGGTGAGAGGATCGCTTGAGCCCAGAAGTTCAAGACCAGACTGGGCAACATAGTGAATCCCTGTCTTTACAAAAAATACAAAAATTAGCCAAGCACAGTGCTATAGTCTCAGCTACTTGGGAGGCTGAGGTGAGAGGACCACTTGAACCCAGGCTGGTTTTAAAATATGCCCAGAAATTCTTTGATACTTCTCCCTTCAAAAAGTGGACCCTAATTCCCCTCCCCTTGAATGTGGGTTATACTTAGTAATTCCCACTAACATATAGAATATGATAGAAGGAACAGTATATGACTGCTGAATCCAGGAGGCAGAGGTTGCAGTGAGCAGTGATTGTGCCACTGCACTTCAGCCTGGTAACAGAACAAAACTCTGTCTCAAAATTATGGTGATGATGATAATTATAATTATAATAATAACAATAATTGCAAAGTCCTTAGAACAGGACCTAAGCATCACCAAAAATGTTTTCCCCTTCTCCTATTTTGAATTACTTACCTCATGGGTAAGAAAGGACATATTAGCTGTCAATCTGAAGGCTTTGGCCTGAAAAATCTCTTTAAAAAATAGAACAAACATTTGAATTCAAGTTAATGCCATATGCCATTAAAATTGTCTATATAATTCTTGACTGAAAAGTTGTTCATAGTATGCTTTGAATTTTTAAAAGCAGGTACAGAACAGAATGACCAATATTATCTGGTATTTGCATAGTTATATACATATACCTCTATGTATGTTGATGCATAGGGAGTGTTCTGGAAGGAGGTTTCTTAAAGTATTGATAATAGTTATTGCTGTGTGGTAGGATTTGTTAGGGTGTTGAGCTAGGACACTGCTGCTCTGTGTGGGCTGGTTTATTCCCTACAAAGAATATGATTTCTAGGGTTTCCAGTGATTTTTCAGTGTAGTTATAGAGACATGCATATACTGGGAGCCTCTCACCTGAGAGGCTGTGTTTGTGCTTGAGGGAACACATATAGAAGGGAGTAAGGGATAGTTGATGACTCTTTGGGACAAGGGGGTATGGGAGAAGCAAGGGGAAGAAAGACTTCTATTGTCAAAGAGCAGAGGCAAGGCAAAGCTGGTGCTGACAGCAGTGTGACTGCTGATTAGTTGTCTTGGGAACAACTGCTTTACCTGCAAAGGAATGATATGTTCATGATGGGTACCCTCTAGTCCCATAGTGCCTTGTATATCCTTTATAATTGTGTTTCCACATTGGATAGAAATTTGTTCGATTCCCTCTCTCTACTAATAGAGTTACAAGCAGTGCAGGCTTGTTAGTGATAAATTATTTCAGCCTTATATGCCTGGAAAAGTTTTTACTTAATTTTCATTTGCAGAAGATATTTTTGCTGGGTATAGAATTTGAAGTTGACAGTAGTTTTTCTTTCAGTACTTTAAGCATTTACTCCACTCTCTTCTGGATTGCATTGTTTCTGATTAAAAGTCTGCTGTCATTCTTATTTTTGTGCCTCTTCGCTTAATGTGCCTTATTTCTCTAGCTTCCTTGGCCTCCCTGAAGTCTCAACTTTTTCTCTTCTACTCAGGTAAATTGTTGGATTTTACCTGAGTTTCCTTTCCCTGCCTTGTCACCTGGAAACTTTCTAAGCAGTAAACTAGGGCATTTATAGGGCTCACTTCATTGTTTTTTCTTTTTCTTTTTCTTTTTCTTTTTTTTTTTGAGACAGAGTCTAGCTCTGTTGCTCAGGCTGGAGTGCAGTGGTGTGATCTCTGCCCACTGCAAGCTCCGCCTCCCAGGTTCATGACATTCTCCTGCCTCAGCCTCCTGAGTAGCTGGGACTACAGGCGCCCGCCACCATGCCAGCTAATTTTTTGTATTTTTAGTAGATACAGGGTTTCACCATGTTAGCCAGGATGGTCTCGATCTCCTGACCTCGTGATCTGCCTGCCTTGGCCTCCCAAAGTGCTGGGATTACAGGTGTAAGCCACTGCGCCTGGCCCATTTTTTTTCTTCTTTCAGAGATCAATGTCTGTGTTACCTGTTGTTCAATATCTGAAAACCATTGTTTTTTTTTCTGATTTTCTTTTTAGTTATTTAAAGTGGATGAATAAATCTTGCCCTTGTTACTCCATTTTGGCTGGAAGCAGAAGTTCTGAAATATTAAATCAAAAAATAAATGCCAAAAACATAAAAACCAACTTCTGATTGCAAAAAAAAAACAACCTTTTTTGTCTGTATCTTAGGATTGTGAGATCATGGTTTTAAAAAACTCACTGAGTGCCACAGTGTTTGACATTATCTCTTTTCTTACAGGAAACAGGAATCATTCAAACTGAATTTTAAAATCATTGCAAATCAGTGATGGATCAGAAGTTGCAGAGTGCAATCCCAAGTAAAAGTCTTCAAAAATTTTTGCTTCAGGTAACAGAGGAAGGAAAATTGATCTACCACCTTAAAACCCTGATCTAGAAAAAATATATATTCATGATAGAAAGTTACAACTGAGAAAATTTATTTGCCTCTCAATGCTCCTGAATGAAAGGAATTATCCCTTTGTTCCTTGGGAGGACTTGTGTATCTGAGATTGTTGTAATAATCAATAATTTTATTAAAACCTTGACATGATCATCAGGGAGGAGAAATAGAGCAATAGTCAAAACCTGTGTGTTAGTCCAAGATGACTTCTGAAGAAATTACAGCTTCTGTTCTCATACCTGTGACTCAGAGAAAAGTGGTTTCTGCCCAGTCAGCTGCAGATGAAAGTAGTGAAAAGGTCTCAGACATCAATATTTCAAAAGCACGTACTGTCAGACAAAGTGGGGAGACTTCTCATACCATCTCGCGACTGAACAAACTTAAAGAAGAACCTGCTGGAAGCAACTTGCCAAATTTTCTCTCAATAACAAGGGAGAAAATAGTGAGTGATGAGAACAGTAATGAAAAATGCTGGGAGAAAAGCATGCCAGATTCTGTGAAAAACCTTAACATTAACTGCAACAACATATTGAGAAACCATCAGCATGGCCTTCCTCAAAGACAGTTTTATGAAATGTACAACTCTGTTGTTGAGGAAGACCTGTGTTTAGAAACTGGAATTCTGTCTCCACTGGAAAGAAAGGTGTTCCCTGGAATTCAACTGGAACTAGACAGACCTTCCATGGGCATTAATCCTTTAGGAAATCAGTCAGCAATCATAGAGACAGGCAGAGCAGACCCTGACAGCAGCACGGCAGTATTTCATTTTCATTATGAAGTTGACAGAAGAATGTCAGACACTTTCTGTACCCTATCAGAAAACTTAATTTTAGACGATTGTGGAAATTGTGTACCACTACCTGGGGGTGAGGAGAAGCAAAAGGAAAACTACGTGGCATATACCTGTAAACTGATGGAATTGGCCAAAAATTGTGATAATAAGAATGAACAGCTGCAGTGTGATCATTGTGACACCTTGAATGATAAATACTTTTGCTTTGAAGGCTCTTGCCAGAAGGTGGACATGGTATATTCAAGTCATAGCTTTTGTAAGGAAGATTTTACTGACAGTCAAACTGCCAAGACCTTTTTGAGCCATTTTGAGGACTTCCCTGATAATTGTGAAGATGTAGAAGAAGATGCTTTTAAAAGCAAAAAGGAGCGGTCCACTTTGTTAGTCAGGAGATTCTGTAAAAATGACAGAGAAGTTAAGAAATCTGTGTATACCGGAACAAGAGCAATTGTGAGGACTCTGCCTTCTGGCCACATTGGGCTGATTGCATGGAGTTACATAGATCAGAAGAGAAATGGTCCCTTACTGCCTTGTGGGAGAGTAATGGAACCCCTATCAACAGTGGAGATAAAGCAAGGTGGGAGCCGACGTCTGTCAGAAGCCCAGTGGTATCCTGTAAGCATTTGAGTTTCTTTTTACCATTTCTTTAAACTTGCTTTTTTTAAAAAAATCCAACTTTCAATAGTCTTAATTCATGAGAAATTTTAAGATCTGTCAAATTATGATTCTTAGGGTAAGCATTTGTAGTTATTAAAAACATATACTCCAATTGATAGCTATCAAGATTGAGTTGATACTGCAACAACATAAAAGTATGTCAGAAAATATTGGAGGAATTAGAGAGATTTCCTGGTAGTGGAAAAATGGCTCAATTTGTTGATTATATGTTTGTGTTCTTTTGAGATAAATGCCTGGGTCCTCTTCTATGGTGTAGTTCATTATTGTTTTTAGGTTTCTAGACCTGATGGAACTTAATTCTGATTTTTTACATTTTCCAACTAATGGCCCCACTTCCTTCCCTCTTAAACTTTTTTATGCTATGGATTGCTTTGGGAAAGTAATGAAACCTACTGATTCAGAATAATGTTTTTAATAGAAATAGAAATCATCATAGAGGACAAGTTATGTTGATACACATATATCAAGATTTTTAAAAAATTAACATGGCAATTTCGGTGCTTCTTTATTAATACATTAAATAATAATATCTAGTTATGTGATAACTGTCATAATTTCAAAATAGAATTGGCCCTCTCTATCCTTAGTTTCTATATCCACAGATTCAACCAACTGGATATTGAAAATATTTTTGTAGGAAACAAAAAATAATAATATAACAATAAAAAATAACACAAAATTTAAAAACCAATACACTGTAACACTATTTACATAGTGTAAGGTATTTTAAGTAATCTAGAAAAGATTTAAAGTATACAGGAAGATGCAGGTATGTTATATGCAAATACTAGGCCATCTTTTTTTATTTATTTCTTTTTTATTATAGTTTATGTTCTAGGGTACATGTGCACAAAGTACAGGTTTGTTACATATGTACACATTTGCCATGTTTGTTTGCTGCACCCATCAACTGGTCATTTACATTAGGTATTTCTCCTAGTGCTATCCCTCCCCCTTCCCCCCACCCCACAACAGGTCCCAGTGTGTGATGTTCCTCTTCCTGTGTCCAAGTGATCTCATTGTTCAGTTCCCACCTATGAGTGAGAACATGCGGTGTTTGGTTTTCTGTTCTTGCGATAGTTTGCTGAGAATGATGGTTTCCAGCTGCATCCACGTCCCTACAAAGGACATGAAGTCATCCTTTTTTATGGCTGCTTAGTATTCCATGATGTATATGTGCCACATTTTCTTAATCCAGTCTGTCATTGATGGCCATTTGGGTTGGTTCCAAGTCTTTGCTATTGTGAATAGTGCCGCAATAAATATACGTGTGCATGTGTCTTTATAGCAGCATGATTTATAATCCTTTGGGTATATCCCCAGTAATGGGATGGCTGGGTCATATGGTATTTCTAGTTCTAGATTCTTGAGGAATCGCCACACTGTCTTCCACATTGGTTGAACTAGTTTACAGTCCCACCAACAGTGTAAAAGTGTTCCTATTTCTCCACATCCTCTCCAGGACCTATTGTTTCCTGATTTTTTAATGATAGCCATTCTAACTGATGTGAGAAAGTATCTCATTGTGGTTTTGATTTGCATTTCTTTGATGGCTAGTGATGATGAGCATTTTTTCATGTGTCTGTTGGCTGTATAAATGTCTTCTTTTGAGAAGTGTCTGTTCATTTCCTTTGCCCACTTTTTGATGGGGTTGTTTGATTTTTTCTTGTAAATTTGTTTGAGTTCTTTGTAGGTTCTGGATATTAGCCCTTTGCAGATGAGTAGATTGCAAAAATTTTCTCCCATTCTGTAGGTTGCCTGTTCACTCTGATGGTAGTTTCTTTTGCTGTGCAGAAGCTCTTTAGTTTAATTAGATCCCATTTGTCAATTTTGGCTTTTGTTGCCATTGCTTTTGGTGTTTTAGATATGAAGTTCTTGCCCATGCCTATGTCCTGAATGGTATTGCCTAGGTTTTCTTCTAGAGTTTTTATGGTTTTAGGTCTAACATTTAAGTATCTAATCCATCTTGAATTAATATTTGTATAAGGAGTGAGGAAGGGATCCAGTTTCAGCTTTCTACTTATGGCTACCCAGTTTTCCCAGCACCATTAATTAAATAGGGAATCCTTTCCCCATTTCTTGTTTTTGTCAGGTTTGTCAAAGATCAGATGGTAGTAGATGTGTGGTATTATTTCTGAGGGCTCTATTCTGTTCCGTTGGTCTATATCTCTGTTGTGGTACCAGTACCATGCTGTTTTGGTTACTGTACCCTTGTAGTATAGTTTGAAATCAGGTTGCATGATGCCTCCAGCTTTGTTCTTTTGACTTAGGATTGTCTTGGCAATGTGGGCTCTTTTTCGGTTCCATATGAACTTTAAAGTAGTTTCTTCCAATTCTGTGAAGAAAGTCATTGGTAGCTTAATGGGGATGGCATTGAATCTATAAATTACCTTGGGCAGTATGGCCATTTTCACGATATTCATTCTTCCTATCCATGAGCATGGAATGTTCTTCCATTTGTTTGTCCTCTTTTATTTCACTGAGCAGTGTTTTGTAGTTCTCCTTGAAGAGGTCCTTCACATCCCTTGTACGTTGGATTCCTAGGTATTTTATTCTCTTTGAAGCTATTGTGAATGGGAGTTCATTGGTTATTTGGCTCTCTGTTTGTCTATTATTGGTGTATAAGAATGCTTGTGATTTTTGCACATTGATTTTGTGTCCTGAGACTTTGCTGAAATTGCTTATCAGCTTGAGGAGATTTTGGGCTGAGATGATGGGGTTTTCTAAATATACAATCCTGTCATCTGCAAACAGGGATAATTTGACTTCCTTTTGTCCTAATTGAATACCCTTTATTTCTTTCTCTTGCCCGATTGCCCTGGCCAGAACTTCTAACACTATGTTGAATAGGAGTGGTGAGAGAGGGCATCCCTGTCTTGTGCCAGTTTTCAAAGGGAATGGTTCCACTTTTTGCCCATTCAGTATGATATTGGCTGTGGGTTTGTCATAAATAGCTCTTATTATTTTGAGGTGCATTCCATCAATACCGAATTTATTGAGAGTTTTTAGCATGAGGGGCTGTTGAATTTTGTCAAAGGCCTTTTCTGCATCTATTGAGATAATCGTGTGGTTTTTGTCTTTGGTTCTGTTTATATGCTGGATTACGTTTATTGATTTGCATATGTTGAACCAGTCTTGCATCCCAGGGATGAAGCTGACTGGATCATGGTGGAGAAGATTTTTGATCTGCTGCTGGATTCGGTTTGCCGGTGTTTTGTTGAGGATTTTTGCATCAATGTTCATCAGGGATATTGGTCTAAAATTCTCTTTTTTTGTTGTATCTCTGCCAGGCTTTGGTATCAGGAGGATGTTGGCCCATAAAATGAGTTAGGGAGGATTCCCTCTTTTTCTATTGATTGGAATAATTTCAGATCAATATTCAGAATGGTACCAGCTCCTCCTTGTACCTCTGGTGGAATTCAGCTGTGAATCCATCTGGTCCTGGACTTTTTTTGGTTGGTAGACAATTAATTATGGCCTCAATTTCAGAGCCTGCTATTGGTCTACTCAGGGATTCAGCCATCTTACATAAGGAACTTGAGCATCCTTGAACTTTGGTATTCGAGGGGGTAGGTGGCAGTTCTGGAACCAGTTCCTCTCAGATACTGAGGGATAATTGTAGTGATGAATATAAGTCCTTATATTCATAAGTATAGATTGTATACTTTTGTGTATATTGGATTATGTATATATACTTATGTATATATAGTATGGATTGCCTGAAATTTTCTCAATTTTAGCACTGTAAATTCCACGTCCTGGAAAACCATTCAGACCAAACCAGGGCAGTTGGTCACCCTAAATATCAATAACAGTTTAGGACATCTGTCCCAACTGTAATAGGATATGGAAATATCTGTGACTTCTATTGGTAACAAGATCACAGTTACTATTACTGCTACTGAAGTTTGTTGCCTATTTTCAGAATTAAAGGAAGTGCTAAATTTCCTTTGAGATTAATGAAAATAATGAATCATTTTTTTTTCCTCAACCAGATTTTCAGGTCCTCTGAATTCTGTACATGGTCTCCCCTCTGTAAGAATCCTGCTCTAGAAATACACGTGGTCAGGCTGCCTGCCCTCAGACCTTATCTGTACATCTGAGGACAGTGCCATATGCCATCTTGGATTTTTTTATCCTGAAAACTCTTGCTTCCTTCAGTCATTCTCTATATGAAACTGTTTCTAGAACTCTCACATTCCAATTCTTCTCAAGTCCTTTAAAACCTGACCCTAGAAATAAGCACCTGGTCTGGAGAAACATCCTTTTTATTGAAATATAAGTGCTATATTTTTACTTTCATCATCATCATCATTGTATTTAGTCTGTTCTCATGATGCTAATAAAGACATACCCAAGACTGGGTAATTTACAGAGAAACAGAGGTTCAATAGACTCAGTTCCACATGGTTGGGGAAGCCAAACAGTCATGGTGGAAGGCAGAGGAGGAGCAAAGACATGTCTTATATGGTGGCAGGCAAGAAATCATGTGCAGGGGAACTCCCAAGTATGAAACCATCATATCTTATGAGACTTATTCACTACCATGAGAAAACTATGGGGGAAACTGCCCCCATGATTCAATTATCTCCACCTGACCCTGCCCTTGACACATGGGGATTATTACAATTCAAGGTGAGATTTGGGTGGGGACACAGCCCAACCATATGAATCATCAGTCAGGGTAGCTAACATTTATTGAGCATTCAACAAATGCCAGATATTGAGCTAAATAATTTACATATTCCACGTTGTACAGTCATCTTAACTACCTTATGATTTTGGTATGATAATTAACCCTATTGTATTGCTAACCAAACTGATTTCCTGGGAAATTATGTACCTCATCCAAGGTCACTTAGCTAGTAAGTGAAATAACTAAGATTTAATCCAGGCAGCTGACACTCTTAAGTAGTTTCTTAAGATCCAGACAGAAATAAAATTCAGAGGAAGCTTTTAAAAGAATGGGAGAATTCTGTTCATTTCAGCATCTGTTGATTGAGTGATCCCATTCACTGATGCTCATAGCATCTCAGACTTGGCCATGTTAGATATGGTGATTGTAACCCTGCTTACACATCACAGTCACTGTCCAGACCCCTCCCCAGGCCCTTTGAATCAGAATCACCGGGGTAGGGCACAGCGTGAGTATTTTTTTCAAAGTTCCTTTGGTGATTCTATAGATTCTATGGAGTTGAGAACCATTGGCTAGGAGTTTAAACAGAGTTCTTTGCTTTTTGATCAGGACATTTCAGGAATATTTGCCCTTCCCTAAAATCCCTGACATTGCTTGGGTTCTTAGGAACATTTGGGCTGACCTGGGAACCTGCCTGAAAAGTGAAAGCCCACAGGTTCTTCTCTATACAGTTGACCACTCACCCCGTCCAGTGTCTAGGATGTGTTTCTGTGTCTCTTGACCTGATTCCACATGAAACCTGAATCACAGACAAGGAGCCTGTCACCAGCATGCCTGTCCTGCTCAACACTAGATAACTTGCACAGCATCTCCCTGCCATGAAACTGCTGCTGAGAGCAACATGTCATCTTAGTTAAAAATGCAGTGGTTTAAAAAATCATGTACACTCGAACATTAAGAGCACAATCAAAATTTAAATATAGCAAAGTGAATGGAAATAGGTTGCTTTAGAACCTTTATCATGGTTTCTCTATGAGGGTTGTGAATCGGGTGTAAATTTCAGAACAATTTTTGGTATGCCCATAGTCTTCTCCAGTTTTTCCTTTTCTATAGCCCTGCTGCTATTTCTTCTGAACTTGTTCACTGATCCTCAGCTCAAACCTGCCGTTGTTCATCAAAGGCCCTGTGACGGTTAATTTCTAATTAAAAAGGACCAAAGGGATGATGCAAATTGTCTCTTCCCTGCTTCTTAGTCTCTGGAGGCTGGGAGAGGTTGCCACACCTCTGTCAGAGTAGACTCCAGGAACTTTTATTCCCTTGGTCTGAGCAGGCTTGGAGGAGGTTATTGGCATTTTTATTAACCATTAAGATGCAGCTGGGGAATAGGCTGGTTGTCCTGCCCTTTCTTAAGGGGGATTTCTAAAGGGGGGCCCTTTCTGAATATTCAAACCACACCGTATCAGGAATGAATCAGTATTTTCTAAGGTATGGTATTCTGTATATCTTGTTTTTTAGTTTAGAATCTGGTAGAAATTCTCAAAAGTTGTACAGGTGGATTATAACTAGTTTCCCCCAGCTCCTATGAATTACTTTCTTCAAAGATGCAGATCTTGATGATATGCTCCTTTTCCTATGTTTTCATTATTTCGTATGTGTCCATTCTAGTTCCTCAATCAGATTGTAAGTCGATTAAGGGCAAGAAATAGGTTCTGCATTTTTTCACTCATATTGCAAGCATAATGCCAAGTACATAGAGAATAAAGGCAATATCATGTTTAGAAATAGTCTCTGGAGTCAGTTGACTTGAATTTAAATTGTGACCCTCACTCCATCACTGACTGGCCATGTGAATTCTGGTACACGGTTTGACCTTTGTTCCTAATTACCCTTTTTAAAAACTGAGAATAATGGTGTTATTGTGGCTTTAAATGAGATGCTACTCACCACACAGTTCTAGCAAGGAGTGAGTGCTGCTCTGCTCACTCTGGCCATTGTGGATATGCTTTGTCGAGAACACATTTCCACTGCCTTCTGCTGTTTGTCTTCTCACTCAGGGATGTTTACAGTGGTATGAATTTGAATTCATGCTTCTCAATCTATAGTGTGGTGGTTTGAACAATCCTTCCCACACATTTAAAGAATGTGCTATCTGTCCAATTAATTCCTTGACCCTCGCATTAAACATGTTTTTTTCTAGGATGCCTTGGTCAGAATGACCCATTTAATTTATATTTGCACAGCTGTGTAGAGAAGAATGGATTCAAATAGAAAACATTAATGAAGATTAATGCTTGCTGACATACTAACTACTGGTATCCTCCTTCTCCTCCTCATAAGAAATTAAAACCCTATCCCTTATCCAGTTACAGTCATACTCCCTCTCTCCTGCTCTGAAATAAGACAGGATATTTTGATGGGTGGCTAAAGTCCCCAGGTTAAAGATTGGTTAGGGGTGTTTTTCCTTTTAAAAAAAAATTCTCAATCTGCCTGAATTTTGAGGAGTTTAGATACATATAGTTATCTTGAATGTGAAGTACAAGAAGTTTCTGCTTCTGCCTTGCTGGAATTGCTCATGTAACCCGAGCTCCACATGCACTCAGAGAATGTGAAGGTGCCAGGGCAGAAATTCCACTGGCTCCTGTATTATCACTTCACTTATTTCCCTTCCTTGTTCCACAAGAAGATTTACTGTACAAGAATATGTATGACAAAATAGAAAAAAAAAACTTAGATAAAATAAAGAGTAAAAAACAAAGAATAAAAATGAAAAGTAAAGAATGAATAAAAAAATTTTAAATCAGTCTAGAAAAGCTATAATTTAAAAAGGAAGGTCAAAAGTAGCTTCTGTATTGCTGCTTCTTATTTTACTTTCTTCCTTTTAAAGTGTGCCTTTCTTCTTCATACTTCACTCTCAAGAACAGAAAATTAAACCTAAGAGGCAATTATTTTTTGAGTGTTTCACAAAAATACCTTTGTTGGTATACATGTCCTTGATTCTAAATTTTGTCTCTTTCAAATTGAAGAGACCTGAACCTTAGGGGAGAGCCAATGTCTGTTACATGTAAAGGGGCCAACCAGTAATAAATTCATCTTCTAAGTGGTAGTTTTTATGGATGATAAAATATCCGTCAAGCCACACTGTTCAATGTTGTCAGGGATTGCTGTTGAGATAGCAACATGTCTTGTTTTCTGGTCTGGAAATTTGGTTGCCCTGGAGCTAGGATACAGTTTGGACCTTGAGATAATTAAAATTTCGTGGGGTGCTTAGGCTTAGCTGGAAGCCTGTGCTTGGTGATTTGCCAGGCTGCCTCTTTCATCACAAAGGGTAGTGCTGGGTTGATGACATGGGTATAGGATGATGCTGGTCCCTTCCTGTTGAGCACAGTGAAAGGGAATCCAGCTTCCTCTCAGCTCCTGTGCAGTTTCGTCACATCTAGTGCCTCAGTGGAAAATATGATGACTGTCAGAGTCCAGCTTTGTGATGATTGGACTGCTTTCCCTTATTAGCTGCATGGTGCACTATGGGATAAATGTCCCCCTGCATATCTGTAGTTATACTAGCCCTTTGGCTAAGATTTGGTAAGAGCGGGAGTGAAAAACCTTGACTCTGGATTCCAGTGTAAGGTAAATGCACTGTGGCCACTGTTATTCTCATAGTAGTCTTGGGACAGTATCAGCATTAGGATTATTATTATTTTTCTTTTCCCTAGATATCCTACACAATGGGAATTGGCAGCTGGAGAGGCCCTGTCCCTGAAATTGGGCCATGGTAGTATGTGGCCTGAAAAGAATTAGATCCAATGGGCGAGGATAAAACCATCTGGTGAAACCCTAATCTGCTCTACAACCTGTATTTTACAGAGTGGGGACTCAAGCTGCCCTCTGAATGACCTCTGAAAAGTCATGAGTCATAGAAGTGGCCCCGTCTGAGCTTAATGGAGTCCTGGGGTTAGAGAGGAGGTTTATCACCCTGTTGCCCAAATGATTCAGCATTCAAGGATTTGAAGCATCAGTGGGGGGGCAGGTGCACCCACTGACCCCCATGACTAGACTAACTGGTGGCTCAGACAGGGTCCTCTCTCAAAAGCTGTTCTCAGACAGCAGGGCTGGGCTTATTTTCTGGCACCATGACAGCCAAATGGTGCCCCTTTCAGTGGTTCTTTATTCTAGTGGCTTGCCTGAACACATTCAGAGCCTCATATTAAATATGGGTCTTCTAGAGCTCAGGCACCAGAACCCTGAACCCCTAACCCCAAGGCTCAGTCCCCTACGAAGAACCCCAAACCCTTCCTTCTTGTTTAGGCCATCACTTCTCAAACCCTCAGAAAGCTCAGCAGAAAACCCCCTCAGCCTTCAGCAACACAAAGTCATGCTCTCATCTTTTAAGGATAGGGAAAGCCAGTCCTTTGAAACACAATAGCAGATTTCCTTGAAGGGGAGGAGAAATGCTTTGGTTTCTTCTTATTTTTTTGTAACAGCTTTATTGACATATAATTCACATACCATACAATTCACCCAGTTAAATTATACAATTCAGTAGTTTTAAATATGTTCACAGATATGTGCAGGCATCACTACAGTCAATTTTAGAACATTTTCATCATCTCAAAAGGCAACCCTGTTTCTTTTAGCTATCACCCTCCATCACCCCATCCTGTGCCTCTCTCCCAGCCCTAAGCAATCACTAATCCACTTTCTGTCTCTATAGATTTCTCTATTCTGGATGTTTATATGAATGGACTTTTATAGTGTTTGGTCTTGTGACTGGCTTCTTTCACTTAGCATAATCTTTTCAAGGTTAAAGTTTCATTTATACTGTAGCATGAATCAGTACTTCATACTTTTCACTGCTGAATAATATTTCATTGTATGATTATGCCCCATTTTATTGATCTATTCATAAATTGTTGGACATTGACTTGTTTCCACTTTTGGATTATTATGAATAATACTGCTGTGAGCATTCTAGCAGAAGTTTTTGTGTGGATATAATTTCCATTGCTTTTGGATAAATACCGAGGATTGGAATTGCTGGGTCACTTGATAACTCTGTTTAATCTTTTCAGCAATGGCCAGACTGTTTTCCAAAACAGCTGCACATTTTACGTTCCCATCAGCAATGTAAAAGTGTTCTGGTTTCTCCATATCTTTTTTTTTTTTTCCTGGAGACACAGTCTTGCTCTGTTGCCCAGGCTGGAGTGCAGTGCCACGATCTGGACTCACTGCAACCTCCGCCTCCTGGGTTCAAGCAATTCTCATGCCTCAGCTTCCCGAGTATTTGGGATTACAGGTGAGTGCCACCACGCCCTGCTAATTTTTATATTTTTAGTAGAGACAGGGTGTCGCCATATTGGCCAGGCTGGTCTCAAACTCCTGACCTCAGGTGATCTACCCACCTTGGCCTCCCAAAGTGGTGGAATTACAGGTGTGAGCCACTGCACCCAGCCCAATTTCTCCACATCTTGAACAATGTTTCTTATTGTCTGTCTTTTGGTTATAGCCATCCTAGTGGGTATAAACTGATATTTCATTGTTTTGATTTGCATCTTCCTGAAGGCAAATGATGCTGAACATCCTTTCATGTGCTCTTAGCCATAGGTGAAATTCTTTGCTCATTTTTAAATTGAGGTGTCTTTTATATTTTTGATATATATTCTGGATATAAGTTCATTATCAGATATATGATTTGCAAAATAGATTTAGATATATGTATAGGTATAGATATATGAATGAAGATAAAGAAAGTGGCAAAGGAGGTTTACACTTTTATTTACAGTGGAGATTGTTAAACTTGTCCCTTGGACATTCATCTCCTTCTCAATGTTTCTCATATTATTCTACCAGCAACAACTTTCAAATATGATTAAATTTTTTTTTTTTTGTAGTGGCAAGATCTTGCTGTGTTGCCCAGGCTAGTCTCCAACTTCTGGCCTCAAATGATCCTCCTGCCTCAGCCTCGGAAAGTACTGGGATTACAGGCATGCGCCACTGTGCCTGGCCCCAAATATGATTTTAAAAATTTTCCAACTTCTCCAGATTCTCCCAAACTCCAGTCCACATAGCTTTTCTTTTTTTTCCCCTCTTCCCTTTCTGCCTAAATGTTATTATCTAAATTGTTTTTCTTATTATCCAAACTCTGCACCCCAGTACAGTGGCTGGGAATGAGATTGTCAGTCCACAACTTTGGGCACAAGGATATCATCCAACACAGTGATGGTTAAGGAAGAGGTCGCCACATTACAATAATGCACTCTGTTATGCACAGGTACAAGCAGGGCCATCACTAGGGTGAGATGAGTGAGTGTCTCACCCTTGTGCACCTTCTCTCAGGGTCTCAGAAGTGCCACCCATATACTTCTTAGTGAGTGCCTCCTTAAATTGTGAGTGCTGGGCAGCTCTCTTGTCTCACTCTAGTCCCAGCCTTGGTACAAGGGCCTAAGGGAGTCTGTGGTTTAGAAATGAATACCATCTTCCTAGTTCAGGAATGACCTTGACTGAACCCTCATATACATCAATACAAATATTTGTAAAATAAAAGCTAAGAGTGGCTTCTGCATTTTTAAATGGTTGAAAAAATCAAAAGAAGAATACTATTTCATGACATGAAAATTATATAGAATGGAAATTTTATTGTTCATTAATAAGGGTTATGGAACACAGCCACACTCATTCTTTTATGTATTGTCTGTTGGTGCTTTTACCCTCTAATGGCAAAGTTAAATAGCTGCCAGACACTGTGTGACCTGCAGAAACTAAAATATTTGTTATCTTGTCCTTTACATGAAACCTTTGCCTATCCTTGGCTTAGAACATTCCTCGCTACCTGGCTAACTCCTATTCAGGTTTCAGGCCTGAGCTTAGTTTCACATTCTCTTGGTGGTTTTCTCCGCCAGCCCCCAACTTGCATCCTGGACCCTAGGCCAGAGTTTCTGACAGTCAGTGCTCAATATGTATTTCTCGAATGAATCTTTGAATTATAAATGAAGAAGGGCGGTTTCCACCCACTTCTGCTGTCTCCTTCTTTCCTTCTTCAGAACCACTGCAGGCTTGTTAGCTGTCCTCCCCTTGACCCTCAGAGCTTGGAACCAGTTCTTTTGCGCAATACCTGTAGGACAGAATCAGGATTTTCCATTGAAATTTAAAAGGGTCTTTTTCAGTCCTGCAAACCCAGAAATCCATGCTTGTCATCTCCCCAGGCTTGGCCTGAAAGGTCATGTTTTCATCTCCTTGTCCCTGGCTCCCCATTTCAACTGACTGTTAGAACCCTTGAGAAAGTTTCTGGATCCTTTTTGCTTCCAAGGGATCACCTGAGACTGCTGTGTGCTTCAGTGGGCCAAGAAGGAAAGATGCCCGCGATCTCAAGACCCCAGAGCTCTGTCTCTGCTCTTCAGAACCCCCCGTGCTTCCTAGAGAGCATTTTCCCCATGGACTGGAGGGAGTCTAGCTTCTGTCAGTGGGAGTTCAGGGATGGGCGTGGTGGTGAAGGGATAGGGACAGCATGCCGTCGTTATAAGTTGGGGAGATCATTTCATTCCTGGGTGTTGGAAGTTGTTTGTCTAGTTCCTTCAAACCATTTGACACCAGTACTCTTGACAATAGACCTGAAACGGCACCCATCTCTTCTAAAAAGATCCAGGTGCCAAATCCAGCTCTGCCAATGACTGTTTGTGTGACTTGAGCAAATCACTTTAGGGCCGAGAATTTTAGGTGTTTTTCAGTATTAAAAAAAGAGGGAGGGCAGACACGTATTCATTGTCTGCTATATGTCAGACACTGTGTCTATAATTTGCATATAGTAATTTAACAGATTATAAATTATATACTTCCTCTTAAGTCTAAAATTGTACCAGTCTGTGGCTTCCTGATTTAAATCCTGACCCTGAGTTTCAGGTTGAGTGAATATTCTACCTCCCCCAGCAATGCCTCCGTGAGGTTTGATTTGGAATGAGTCTTGTGACTCACTCCCTGACACTCTGTGTAGTAGAAGGGCAGAGGATTTGGCTAAGCCTGGAAATGTCTGTAGAAGTAAGATGGTAAGTACTGGCTGGATGCTCACTGTGTCTTATACTGGGCTTCCCAGATGTCTTGTCTTTTATCTTCTCTTTCCTTTCATTCTCATGGCGACTGTCTATGAGGTTAAACACCCCCATTTCATTGGTCACACAGTGACCAATGTCACACTGTGTCAGCACTTGAACCCAGGTCTGGCTACGTCTAAAGTCCATGCTCATAACTGCTCCTAAGTTCCTCTGGAAGATTCTGATGCAACTCACCCCTATAACTTGGCAGAAATTCTGTTCTCTTATTAAATGTGCAAATGTTGAGCTGGATAAGTCCCTGAGCTCTTTTTTTTTCTTCAAATGCGAACTGGGTGTGACTTTTGGATGAAATGGGAGATGCAGGGAACAATACCAATTCTTAATGCGAGGGGTGTGTTGTCTATTGAACTGGCTGAGATTTATTTTTTATGACTCAGCCTGCTAGGAGGAGAAAACCAAGCCCCAAGGTTTGAATGTTTTATGGAATTGCTATAATTTAGAAGTACAGTTAAGAAGTTTTATAAGTAAGTAAGCAAGAACAAAGTCCAAAGCAAACTGCACACATCTTGAGTCAGAATCTATAGCTTATTCACTCTCATGCTGAGATACCCAAAACTACTGGGAACATATGTTAGTATTTTTCCATTTTAATTTAGTTTTCTGTGATCTCCCAGGGTTCTGACCAACTGACCTAAGTATGAAAGACATGACTCAGTAGCATTTCTTTCCATAGTCACACCATTAAAATGAAGTTTTCACCTACTTCACAAGGTTGTGAGGCGGGAGGAAAAAAAATCTAAGCGTGTTGTATATTAAAGTACTTGACAAACACTATTTAAACCTCCTTGCAAGTATAACTTTTCTCCCCTTACTCCATGCTCTAAAGGATTCAGAGTGAGGCAACCCAGAGGAAAAACAGACACAAAACTACAGAGGAGGCAACAAAACAAAACCAGAGGCAGCCTGTTTTCCTTTCATAAAGGCTGCAAGCGCAGAGTTGAACCCGCTATGGAAACCCGACGCTTTGGTTTCCCTTTCAGGGTACTGGCATGAATGAATAATAACTTCATTTTCAACTTGAGGTTAGATAACTTTTATCACCAACACCCACTTCATTTTCTCCCTATGTTTTAATAGAATAAGGAATAGGGAATCAATTTGTTGGTAGACCATGTTGAGTAGCTTAGCTTCAGAAAGATTTAGCACCAAATTGTAAATGGTGACACTTTAATAGCAACTGTGATGTGCATTGGGAGCCAGCCTGTGGGAGTTTGGCAGTTGGAAAGCCCCATAGCTTCATTTTTTCCAGATTTTTGTACCCTTCCATCAGATAGTAACTCCTTAGCCTTGAGAAACTCTCTTCCAGGACAAGGGGAAAGTTTATTTGAGTTTGAATTCTAAATTGTTTAATAGCAAATGCATTATTTGTCTCTTTAATGAGACCAAGAAAATGGCCTCAGACCCTGGTTGAACCAGCCAGTTCTCCTTTTGATGGCCACAAACCAAATATGGGCAGTGTAATGATGGTATGACTCTGGCCTGACTAATATTTTTGTGAGGAGAATGCCATTATTATGGTGACCATATTTTCCAAATAAAAAATTGGGAACTTTTTATTCAGAGGAAAGAGGGGCAGAATATTTGAAATTGAGACTGACCCAGGAAATCCAGAATGAATGGTCTTGGTAGCTATTGATCACAGCATAAAGGAAAAAGAATGTGAATGAACCAGTGCAAATCTAATTGGTTGCTAGAAAAGTCAGGAGCCTCAAAATGAATGACTTGCTAGTGGTGGCAAAGAACCACTATCTACATGTAAAGACAACACGTTAGATGCCCAGTTAATCCAGTGACTTGTTTTTCTCAGAGTTTTCATTTTTCTATATTTTTTCCAAGTACATTTAGCAGCTACCATGTTTTGGAAATGTGAAAGTAATGAAATAGATTTATTTTAAACTCCAGGTCTTGCTCAGCTAAATAAGGGTTGTCCCTTTCCAAGGAATCACCTTGAAAGGTTGCCCCCACTTTCCATTTATGCTGCCATTATGCACAATGTGTCAACCCTTGGATTGAGATTTTTAGAAACAATCCATTCAAGCATCCTGGCTAGTACTGGTTTGGGTCCATACTGACATGTGATTATAAAGGACAGGACTGGTTTTATTGGAGATCTTAAAAACTGAATGGAGGTGAAAGGAGGTGTCTGGAAATATTTTAAGCAAAGGTAAAACTACATGTTTTGTATACAAAACACAAACTTGAACACAGACTTGGCCATTGCTTCGCAGTCCTGGCCATGGCTCTCTTCAGTGTTGATGGACAGTTCAGAGGCACTCACAAACTCAGAATGCAGCTTTGGTTTGTACTGAGCCTCATGGGCACAAAGCTCATGCCAAAGGGCAGTTTGGAATTTAGCCCTATCTCCTCCACCTTCTTTGGCTAGATGCCCTTCTACAGGGCACAACATGCCCAGCCCTGTATGGTCATGCTAGCTAGTAGCACATGGAACAGAAGCAGAAGAGCTTCTGAAACCCAAAACTTCGATTGCTTTTTCTTGGATTCATACATTATGTGCTCAGAATAGTGGAGTTCGTTGAGTTCCAATGGCCTAAAATATGAAGACATTAAAGTAATTCAGGTGAATGGTTTTCTACATTAATATAAAATAATTATTTGGTAACTTTATGAACTATAGATTCTTGAACTGGCTCACCTTTTTAAAAATTTTTTTTATTATTATTATTTTTTCTTTAGAGACAGGGTCTTGTTCAGTCTCTAGGCTGAAGTATAGTGGTACAATAATAGCTCACTGCAGTCTGGAGCTCCTGGGCTCAAGCAGTCCTCCTGCCTCAGCCTCCTGAGAAGCTGGGATTATAGATGCATACCACCATGCCCAGATAATTTTTAAAAAAATTTTTCTAGAGACTACATCTTGCTTTGTTGCCCAGGTTGGCCTCAAGTAATCCTCTTGCCTCAGCCTCCTGAGAAGCTGGGAATACGGGCTCGTGCCACCACACCTGGCTAATTAAAAAAAAAATATATATATATATTTTTGTAGAGGTGGGGTCTCACGTTGTTGCCCAGGTTTGTCTCAAGCTCCTGGCCTCAAGCGATCTTTCCTCCTTGACCTCTCAAAGTGTTGGGATTACAGGCATGAGCCGTGGTGTCTGGCCTGGCCCATCTTCTATAATCATGTTCAGCCCCTTGGTTTATGGATAACTGGCCAAGGCCCTAGAGAGGTGAAGTTACTTGAACAGGTCTACATAGCTAATGATGGAAGATCCAGAACTGGAATCAAGGTCTCTATAGACTCTCTCTCCTCATCTCTAAAATAGTATAAAGATACATTTCTGATACAAATAACTGTGTCACCTAGTAGGTTCTCTGTTGATGTTGGCAGATTCTGAACCCTAATGCCTTTACAGTTCCTGGGATGCACAGTTTCCTGAAACACAGCACCAGCCCTGGAAGAGTTCATGGTGGGATAGTGGAGGCAGACATGTCTGTCTCATTTATTTCATCCTCTTCCCAGGCTGTAAATAACCTTGGTTGGTGCATAGTTTATGAGGTTTGTCCTGCCTTCTCTGATCCATTCCGGTCTTCCTGGATGATCCTGTCTTCATTTCTTTAAGAAACTGGCACATCTTGTTGCAATAACATTGTCAATTCTTTAAGTGCTCAGAGATGCCCTTTTAATTTGGATGTAGCCAGGTTTTGTGAGTTCATTTCTCCCCTTAGTCTAGTTTCTTTCCATCCTTCACTTGGCAGGTAGTTCTCTCTGGTTAATGAGTGTGAGTGCTTCAAAGCATACAGAGCAGCCATGGGATCCCTCCCAGTCTCTCAGGAGGATATTTCCCGTTGTTCTTTTTCTTTTATTTGTGAGAAGCAGAGCCAAATGCAAGACACTGAGCCCAGCAGGAGGGGCCAGACCTGGCCCAGGAAGAGCCAGTATGGTCTGGGCTGCAAGGAATTGAGCCAGGAATCCCAGGGTCATAAAACATCAGCACTGCAAGGGCCTTAGAGACCATCGGGTCCAACCCTTCATTTTCAGAATAGGCAACTGAGGCTCAAAGAGACAATGGCCTTTCACATGTCCAGTCAGGCATCAGTTTCAGAGCCAGGCCTGGAGCCCAGGTTTCTCTCAGATCAACTTTCCTGCCCTGTGCCAGGATGCCAAACGCTACTTCTGACCCATTGGGCGTGGAGCTGAACTGATCAAATTATAACATCTAAGTAATCAAGGGCTTGAGGCTCCATAATGATTAAGGGTATGAGGTTGGAGGTATGCCTAGTTTCAAATTCTAACCCTGCACTTACTATTTATAGCTTGGAGGTTTAATGCAAGTTACTTACCCTCTCTCTGTCTCTATTTATTTCTAAATAGTTGTACTTACCTCTTAGAGTTGTTGTAAAGATTAGTAGACTTTTATATGTTAAATGTTAACATAAGCTAACAAACATGTTACAAATTTTTCAGTATTTAGAACAGTAGCTGACACTATGTAGCTGTTGTTGTTTCCTTTTATTCTTTTTTAAAATTTTGTTATTTTTTTATAAATAACCTTTTTAAAAATAAATAACCTTTTAAAAAATAAAAAGCCAAATTTAGCAGTGGATTTTGTATATCAACTTTAGTGACACAGTTAATAAGTTCTGATAACCCACTACCATTGGACCAGCCTTCTCTGATTCCTGTCTTGATTTTTAACCACAATGCTATATTACCTCCAGGTAAATAAAGATTTTTCTCTAGGGACCCTGACAGAATAGCTGTAAAACATGGGATACTGTCTGTTAAGTGCTATATGAGTGGCAGGCGGATTTGGGTAGTCTTAGAAGGCTTCATGGGAGACGTGGGATATTAGTTCTGCCAGGGGCCAAAATTGCTTGTCTCCCTACCAGTGAGAAGGCAAAGTGTTCTGCCATAAGAAAATTAATCACCATTTTCTTTCACAGGAGTCCGTGGGACTTATTCCAAAAATAATATTGATTTCTGAGGCCCTTTTGCCATTTTGTTTTAGCCAGTTCTTTTCCTCCCCCCTTTTATGACTTCATATAAAATTTAAAGGAATATAATTGCTCTCAATAGAATTGAAATTTTCCTGTTTTGTTTTCAAAGCATCTATTGTAAAAATTGCCTTCTATACTTTGCAGAAATTGTTGCCAGCATCTGTTGATGTGAGGCAAAGGGGACCAATGTATTTATTTTTATTTGTTTTTTTGTTTATATAGTTGGTCATCTTCAGTAGTGAGATAAGCACCGATGAACTTAACAGCCAATAGTAAAACTAGAACCTTGATAAACCCTATGCCTAGCCGTGTGGTTCCCCCTTCTTGGCCACCCTAAACCTCTGCCTGTCCCTCCCTTCCCAGGTACCATCTTCCTTAATTCTGTTTCTGTCATTCCCTTACTTTCCTTTTTATACAGTGTTATTGCATCTACATGTATTCTTAAGAACTGTACATTTTTAATAAATGCCACTGAATTGTACACTTCAAAATGGTGATTACTATGTGAATTCACGTCAATAAAAAACTACAGATTTTAAATTTTAGTTGTTTTGAAGTTTATATAAAGGTATACTATGTACAATCTTTTGGGACTTATTTTACACTGTATTATATTCCTAAGATTCTTTTATACTTTTGTAGGTTGCTGTAGTTCATTTGTTTTGATTGCTGTATTATATTCCTGTATGCGAATATATCATACTTTACTGGTGCATTCTCCAGTTGATAGACATTTTAAGTGTTTCTATGTTTTTGGTATTTTAAACAATCCACCCATGAATATTTTTGATGTTCTTTGTTATATGTGTACAAAATTTTCTCTTGGATATATCCCTAGAAGGCAAACTGTTGAAACACAGGGTATGTGAATGTTCAAATTTAGGAGATAGTAGTAAACTGTTTTCTAAAGTGGTTGCAACAGTTTACACACCCCCCAACCCCTGCCACCATGATGTACAAAATAGTCTTTGGATCTACATTTTCTCTAATAATTTATATGTTTAAACTTGTTATTTTGCCAATCAAATGGATTAAAAATATTTATCTGTTTAATTTTGCATTTTCCTGATCACTGATGATGTTTACCATATTGTCGTGTTTTAAATGGCCATGTAGTTTTTTTGTGTGTAAAATGCCCATTTTCTGTTGGGTTCCTTGTGCTTCTTTATTGATTTGTAGGATTTATTAAATTTCTCTCTCTATATATATATCTATATATAATACATTTATATATTTAATATAGTATATATATTATATGTGTGTGTGTGTGTATATATGTAGAGAGAGAGAGACAGAGTCTTACTCTGTTACCCATGCTAGAGTGCAGTGGCAGGATCATGGCTTATTACAGTCTCAAACTTTTGTGTTCAAAAGATCCTCCCCACTTCAGCCTCCCAAGTAGCTGGGACTACAGGCATGCATGCCTGGCTATTTTTTTTAAATTATTTTTTGTAGGGATGGGGTCTCACTCTGTTGCCTAGGCTGGTCTTGAACTCCTGAGCTCAAGCTATGCTGCTGCCTCAGCCTCCCAGAATACTGGGATTACAGGCATGAGTCAGTGTGCCTGGCCAGATATATTCTTAATATTATCTTTTTTTGTTTGTGTATATTGTTAATACTTTCTCCTAGATTTAAATTGTCTTCGCTTTTTTTGTAAGATTTTGAATAAACACAATTCTTAAATTTTATAGTCAAATTTATTAAAGTTTAATGATCACTGCTTTTTGTTTATTAAATGTTTTCTCTCTACCTAAAGTCTAAGATACTCACTTATATTTTTCTGCTAGAAGCTTTAAAGTTTTATTTTTGACATCTAATTCCCTAACCCATTTAAATCTTTGATTTTGTATATGGTGTGAGGTAGGGAGGAGTCCATTGTCATTTTCTGTGTCAGTATCCATTTTCCAGCTCTAATCTGACATGTCATCTCTGTCATATACCAAAATTCCATGCATGCGTGGGCCTTCTCTGAGCCGTTTAATTTAGTTCATTGGTTAATTTATCCATCACTGTGCCAGTAACATTAGGAAGTCCTAACAACTTTTTTAAAGAAGTGTCTTTACCATTCTTGGCCCTTTAGTTACCCTGTTTATCTGTCTGTCTGTCTGTCTCTCTCTCTCTCATAATTATTGTTGAAGTATAACACATCCACAGAAAAATACACAAATCACACAAGGTGTACAGGTCAATGTATTTCACAAAGTAAACACAGATTTAACCAGCACCCAAGCCAACAAATGGAATATTGGCACCCCAGAAGCCTTCGTTGTATCTCCTTTCAGTGTCTCTTTCCTTCCCACAAAACAAACTAGTATTGTCTTCTAACACCATTCGCTTGGCCTGTTTTTGAACATAATATAAAAGAATTCATAGTTGGTACATTTTGTATGTCTTCTTTTACCCAACATTATATCTGTAAGATTCATCCATGTTGCTGCATGTAGTTATAGTTTGTGCATTCTCATTGCTATTTCCCATTTCATTTCATGAATATCCCACTCTTTTTTTTTTTTTTTTAAATTTATTTATTATTATACTTTAAGTTGTAGGGTACATGTGCATAACGTGCAGGTTTGTTACATATATATACTTGTGCCATGTTGGTGTGCTGCACCCATCAACTCGTCATTTACATCAGGTATAACTCCCAATGCAATCCCTCCCCCCTCCCCCCTCCCCATGATAGGCCCCGGTGTGTGATGTTCCCCTTCCTGAGTCCAAGTGATCTCATTGTTCAGTTCCCACCTATGAGTGAGAACATGCGGTGTTTGGTTTTCTGTTCTTGTGATAGTTTGCTAAGAATGATGGTTTCCAGCTGCATCCATGTCCCTACAATGAGATACCATCTCACACCAGTTAGAATGGCGATCATTAAAAAGTCAGGAAACAACAAGTGCTGGAGAGGATGTGGAGAAATAGGAACACTTTTACACTGTTGGTGGGATTGTAAACTAGTTCAACCATTATGGAAAACAGTATGGCGATTCCTCAAGGATCTAGAACTAGATGTACCATATGACCCAGCCATCCCATTACTGGGTATATACCCAAAGGATTATAAATATCCCACTCTTTATTCATTCCCCTGTTAACAGTCATTTGGTTTGTTCACAATTTGGGGCTACTATGAATAGTGCTAGTCTGTTTCCTACCAGCCTTTAAGTCCTTGCCTGAGCTAGTTGCCTCTTCTTGTCATGTCTCTATTTATTACACATATTAGTCCGTTTTCACACTGCTATAGAGATACTACTGGAGACTGGGTAATTTATAAACAAAGGAGGTTTAATTGACTCACAGTTCCACATGGCTGGGGAGGCCTTAGGAAACTTGCAATCATGGCGGAAGGGGAAGCAGGCACCTTCTTCACAAGGTGGCAGGGGAGAGAGAAAGCATGCGAAGGAGGAACTGTCAAACACTTATAAAACCATCAGATCTCATGAGAACTTATTCACTACCATGAGAACAGCATGGGGGAAACTTCCCCCATGATTCAATCTCCAGTCATCTCCTACCAGAACCCTCCCTCAACAGGTGGGGTCTATGGGGATTACAGTTAGAGATGAGATTTGGGTGGGGACACAGAGCCAAACTATATCACTCCCCTACTTAAGATCCTGGCCATTTTACAAAACCTAAGTAAGTACATCCCATCCCTTTTGTGAAGAACTCTTAGACTACCCTAATCTACCAAGTTCTTCCCTGTCAGGGTGTCTAACCCTGTAGCTTATGAGTTGAACTATAAGTGTAATACTTGGAAGGTTTTTTTGCAAAAAATAAAAATTAAGAAAAAAACAAAAAAATAATTTTCTAGCACATATGAATTAAGAAAAGTTTTTCCTAAACATGTAAACACTGGGTTTACTTGTAGTCATATGCAAGGAAAGGAGGGAAGAAACAGCTTCCAAGAGTTTGTTCAATTCAAAGAGGTGATTGATATAACCAACTTCCATTTCATCTTTCTTCAGAAGAAAGTGTAGGCTAGGTTCACAGCATGAAGTGATGGAGAAAATGATCAAGATTGTTGACTTACATGGTTCTGCTCCTAACTCTGGCCAGTTTATGGGATGGGATACTTGTAAGAGCTGAAGCAGAGTATTAATATTTAGTTTATGAAGCTGTCAGATCACTAGGCAATGGAAACTTGAAAAGGTCTCCTCAACTACTTTTTCAGATTAAGGATTTTGGGGTACCAAAAAGCCATGTGACTTAGTAGTGGTTTGAAATGCATCATTTTCTTACCTATGGGACAAGATATCTGAATACACCGAATTAGAAAATGTTAAGATAAAAGCAAAATTCAAGCCAAACAAATAAGACTTTCAGAGTTACTTAGAAGAAATGGAAATTGCAGAAGAGATTTGCAGTTTGCATGTGTAAGAACCATGCATGAAGATTTTGCCAGCTGCTCCGGTCTAGTTAGATGATTAAACATCTGCTTCATCATTGAAGCTCATTGTAAAAGAAACTGATCCATCTAAAAAAGAAGCCATGCCCATCCAAAGGATACATCATGCAAATAATTTTGTAGATAAGTATATGCATCCCAAAACTAGCCGGAAATTTCTGATTATGTGGTCAAACACTTGGCAATGTTGGAGGCCAGTGGGCATTGTAAAATTACTGCTAAGATTGAAACTTAAAGTGGCTGTTAGTAAAATAGGCCTGGATTCAGAATTGAAATGTGCTGGAACTGAATATAGTCCACAGTTTCTAAACCTGCTAAACATCAGTATTCTCATCAATGTGATTAAAATTGAACAGTGACAAGTACACACCTACATACCTACTTGTGATCATGTTACTCACTACTTGGATGCCTTCATTTGTATTTGTTTAATCTTACCTAACTTGGCTTTCAACTTAAAACTACAAAAGTAATACACTCTCCTTGTAAAGAAAAATCGGTGTATAAAACGTTTAAAGTGACCTCTTCTTCTCCAATTTCTCCTACCAGGTGAACAAACAGTTCATTGGTTCTGGTTTCACACTTTCCCATGAATTCTGTCTAGGTTTTCAGCTTCTTCAGGGCATGAATTTCCTATTTAATTTTGTAATCCTTTTTATGCAGAATAGTGCTTTGCACAAAACAAGTTCTCAGTACATAACTTATTTGACTAATGATTGATTGAATAAGGATTGGAGGGGAGAATGCCCACATGGAAACCTACAGGCATGTAACCAAGCCAAAAAGCAATGTTTTCATAGTTCAATTCAGTTGCATTTGACAAGAAGTATTACTAATAACCTTTAAAGGAGCACTCTAGTTGCTACTTTTCTACTTCCTCCTTCCCCCTAAATACCAACTCACAAAGAGATAATAAACAAATCTTTGAGAAAAGGGAAGTGTGAGTCCCTCCTCCCTACTTCAGTACCCTTCTTAGAGTAAGGGACATGAGGCAGGAGAGCCTGGGGAAGACAGGAGAGGTGTCCTCGCAGTAGATAAATCTGTTACTTTGTATTACCTGACTGTAAAATTTGCTGTGGAGCATTTTTATTGGTAATTTCTTTTGCAGATGTTTCTGGAGAAAGTTGAAATTATGCTGGTAAAAGCATATCTAGACTCCACATTGCGAATTTAAACATAATGTATTTTATTTCCTTAAGCAAAAAAGGAACTATTTTTCCCCTCCTTCTTTTCTTTCTTTCTTTTTTTAGCTAAAAAAAAGGAATGAGGAAAGTCCAAAGTTTTTTTCCCTATTTGGACTGAAAAATTAATTATTGCTTTGGGAATAAAGGTAGTGAGCATCATATCTCATTTCTAGTTAACTAGTAGTTCCCTTTATATACAAAGAGCAATTACCTTTGAAGACTAAAAAAATATATAGTCTTAAGGTGTGCTTCATATTATTTCCCCATGGTTTCATTTTTATTGCATTATCCTCTGACTCCATGACAAAATGTTTATTTGGTGCTTGCAAATTGAAAAAATCTGGAGTGGAATAAGCCACTTGCCGTTTCTGATTAATTGCCTTGGATATGCTTTTAAATCCTCCTGCTGAACCTGAAGCGTACTGTCCCAAATAACGCTTTTTGAAGAGAAAACTTTTG
Organism: Theropithecus gelada; assembly: GCF_003255815.1. Classification (NCBI taxonomy): domain Eukaryota; kingdom Metazoa; phylum Chordata; class Mammalia; order Primates; family Cercopithecidae; genus Theropithecus; species Theropithecus gelada. The sequence continues at coordinate 90,444,334 of NC_037677.1, forward strand.
GAATGCCCTTCATTTCTTTGAGTTTTCATAAGAGTGGAATGTGTTATACAGGCGGCCTAGTGAGCAGTTAAGAGCTGGGCTCTGGAAGGAGTCCCGGCTCCACTGTTAACTAGCAGTGGAGCCTTCAGCAATTTACTTAATCTCTCTAAGCCTCAGTTTTTCTCACCTGTATAATGAGAATCATGAAAATAACATCTAATCTAGAGAGTCATGAGGATTGGGTATCTGAAAAAGCAACATGGCACATATAAATTGTTCAATAGATTTTAGCTGCTGCTATTGTCATTATGAGCTCTATGACTACTAATCATAAGAATGAATTGTGAAGATCTTTAGTACAGGAATGTGCTCTTTATGTCTGAGCAAATATTTTGCACATTGCCACAGTCTTTATTTGTTAGCACGCATGACATTTTTACTTTGCTATGTGGTCATTTATAGTCGGTTGCCCCTCCTAGATTGTAAGCCTCCTGGCCGAAGGGAGCAGCTCTTCTAGATTAGCCTTTGCATGCTCCGGTAGACTCAGAATGCCTTGCATTTAGCAGGTCCTCAAGAAAGGTTTATTGAATGCACTGGGAAGTTATAGGTGGAGGGCTGGGATCCAGCTTGCTCCAGAATGAGGTCTCTGTCTCAGAAATGTCCTCACAGCAGTTGAATAAGGGCCAGGACTAGGGTTTGGGATTTCACATTTCAACCAGGAATTGGAGCTGCCAAGATGCTAGTCACAATAGTGAAAGCCAGCCTTCCAGTCGCTGAATGAAGTTGAAAAGGAGAACAGATTTGGAAAACAGAAGTTATTTCATTTTTCAGGGTGGCCCGATTAGTTTTTCTTCATTTTTAAAAATTGTATATTTTAAATTATTAAAAAGTAAATGGTTCAGAACTTGAGATTCAGATTTGTAAACTGCCGGAATCCAGGTTGAAGAAACAGGCAGTAAGAGTGTCAGTAGAAATTATCAAATCTCAAGGGAAAAATGCAAGTCTGAGAGTCTCCTGACCTAATTAAGGAAGTGAGTCTTACAACTTGAGGGATGGGAACAGGCAACTCCCCGAGCTTCAGCTGCAGATGAAGTCAGCGCTGCTGATCTTCCCGCCAATGAGAATGAAATTAAACCTCAGCAAGTCAAAACAATGCAAGTTCTGCATACAGTTCTGTAAACAAAGAGGTGACAGATCCTCCCTGCTAAGCCCTGGGCTCCAGGAAGGGTTTGGAGAAAGAGAAACCCACATTCAGGCCAACTTCACAGTTACTCCCCTTCCCCTCTGATGGCCAGTGCTATCTTTACCCGAGCTCATCTTTACTGAATCTTCCATTTCTTTATTCCCCCCAAACCTCTGCTTTTCAGTGAAATCAAACTATGATTGCAGTTAGGAATTCCAGATGTCCCCACTGTCATTCTCAAACATAACAGTGTTTAATAATGTTGACCAGATAGATACCTTCTGTATGTCCAGCACTGTATAGGAAGGCTGTTTGATTATGACCTCTGTCTATCCCATGATGCATTCTTACTTTTGAAGCCCTTCTCCATACCCTATAAGCCATTTAAAATATAACTTTGCTTTATGTTTTTGAAGGAATTTTTATAATTTTGAGGTCTTCTTAACAATAATTTATTTGGTTCCTGTGATTTCAATTGTGTTAAGTTTCCAACCAACCAGGTAGAGTGAACTTGTGGTTAAGTAGCTCACATAAATGTTACCTTTAGGGGGAATTTCGTTTGTTAATCTTGATACTGTTGTTTTCCTTTAATATTTTAGCTAATAAGTTATTTCTTTGGTTCTTAATCACAGGCCCTTATGATTGTTATCTCTATGAGTACTTTAATGAACAAGACAAAGCAGATCTGATTTTTGCTGTGGTGGAGCTTATGGTCTAGTGGGGCCTTCCTTCTGTCACGGCAATTAAAGACACATCGCTAAGTGCAAAAAGACATCACATGGAAAGATGGAGAGCCCCTCATTTCTCTAGTCTTTTAATACAGCAGAAAAGAAACAGTACATAATGTGGTGGTCTGCTTGGTAAAGGAGTCTGATTAGCTATTTAACCAAACCTATTTTCTCTTCCTCTTCAGCGCCCAGCTAGACCATATTTCCAGACTCCCTCGCAGTTAGATGCATCCATGTGCCTGAATTTTGGCCACTGGAATATGGAAAGAAGTGAAGTACACCATGTTCTAGGCCTAGTCAATCCTATGCCCTCCCTCTTCCCATCAGCCTGCTGGAAGGGAAGGATTGGAGTTTCTGGAATAGATGGTGGGCAAGATCTAAGGAGCCTGCTTCCTGAATCTGAGCACCTCCAGGTGACTCAGAGAACAAGAACTAAACTACTTTGTGAAGCCTCTGGGAGAGTTCAGGGTTTATCTCTTATAGTTGTTCGAATTAATAACATTCCCTCAGTCATTAATAACATTCCCTTATAGTGCTTTGCATCTATTGGGGTGGACAGATATAAAGTAATCACCCAAATTATTTAGGCAAAAGAAAAATGCCCTGTTCAGGCCAGGTGCAGTGACTCACGCCTGTAATCCCAGCACTTTGGGAGGCCAAGGCAGGCGGATCATGAGTTCAGGAGATCAAGACCATCCTGGCTAACACCATGAAACCCCATCTCTACTAAAAGTACAAAAAATTAGCTGGGTGTGGTGGCAGACGCCTGTAGTCCAGCTATTTGGGAAGCTGAGGCAGGAGAATGGCGTGAACCGGGAGGCAGAGCTTGCAATGAGTGACAGAGCGAGACTCCCATCTTAAAAAAAAAAAAAAGACAAACGCCCTGTTCAGTAAGATAATACAAGGGCAAGCCTAAATAGATTACAGAGTCGCTTTTAAGAAGTTGAAATTTCAACTGTGATCTGAAAGAGGAAAATGAATTATTTTATTATAAAGGAGGCAGTATAATAATGAAGATAATAATTGGTCCCATATGATAGAGTTGTTCTAAGGATTAAGTTAATGTTATGTTTTAAATAAGCTAATATTAAATATGTATATTAATAAATTAATCAAATGCACAGAACATTGCCTAAATTGTAAATGTTTATTATTTTTGTTGTCTGACTTTTAGTTTTTGGAGATGGAGTCTCGCTCTGTCACTTGGACTAGAGTTCAGTGACGCGATCTCCGCTCACTGCAGCCTCCGCGCTGCCACCCATCCTCCCCCCCCCCCCCCCCCCCCTTCAAGTGATTCTCCAGCCTCTGCCTCCCGAGTAGCTGGGATTACAGGCACCCACTATCACACTCGGCTAATATTTTTGTATTTTTAGTAGCGTCGGGGTTTCACCATGTTGGCCAGGCTGGTGTCAAACTCCTGACCTCAAGTGATCTGCTCGTCTCGGCCTCCCAAAGTTCTGGGATTACAGGAGTGAATCACCGTGCCCAGTTATTGTCTTACTTTTGAGTTGTACTTCCTAGGTTTAAGTCCCAGCTCTGCCTCCTACTTGTTATAACCTTGGGTAGGGTACTTAATCTCTCTGATTCTCATTTCTTCACCCATAAAGTATTGATGGTAATGATACGTACTTTGCAAAGTTATTTATGGATCCCTCCTCAGGGCCCAACGTAATATGTAACAAATTTATGGCCTTTTCACTTGAAATGTTTTAGGCTCCATAGAGATACTCCAAGATCCCTGTTCAGAGAGACCTTGCTGTCATAGGCACAAGGATTAAATAACCATTCAAGGCATTGTGTAATTTCATGTGAATAAGAGTGCTTGTATCACTGTTGTGGTCATACGTCAATCTGAATGATCAAAGGACCTTTGACTCCCTTCTGAGGTGCTGCTCAGTTGAATAGTCTACATGCCAGTAGATTACTGTAGTATGGCTATTCTATGGATATCTGTAGAGCAAGATCATCTTTTTTAGCAAACCCTTTTCTGTGTCAGTTGGTTTGAATTCTCTAAAAGCTAGAGATTTATTATTTTGGTTTCATTTTTAAAATGCAGCCTCTTGTGTTTAAATTTATACAAATTACTCTTAGATTTAGTCCATTTTTAAAAGACAGGATTGAAAAAAAGAGAGAGAGAGTTGGATTAGATAAGTGGTTTTCAGATGGGGTTGGAAGAGCCCCTAGAATTTATGGTTCTCTTTGTCAAACACCATGTAATTCTGTCCTTTGAAACATAAAATAAATAACGGTACAATTATGTACTAAAGTACATACCTTATTATTCTTTTAAAGTAATTGATTTTTCAGATTTTAATATGTTGTGTCTCTATTCAAAAAAATTAAAAATACAAAAGAGAGAAAAAAAATCTGTAATCCAACCACTAAAGGATGCTTAGTGTTAATATTTGGTAAATTTTCTTTCAATTTTCATTTTATGCATATATGTTTTTTTCCCACAAAATTTGAGTCTTACCAAATATAATGCTTTTTTTCTTAGCCTTTAAAAAATAATGACATTAGTGAGATAACTCACATAATATAAAATTCACCGCTTTTAAAGTGTACAATTCAGTGATTTAATTTAGCATATTCATGGAGTTGTACAATCATAAATGTAATTAATTTTAGAATATTTTCATCATGCCAAAGAGAAACTCCATACCCATTAGCAGTCACCCCCATCCTCTCCTTTCCCCCCACCCGCCAGTCCCTGATAACTGGTAATCTGTTTTTTGTCTTTATGGATTTGCCTATTCTGGACATTTCATATATGGAATCACACAATGTTTGGCCTTTTGTGACGGGCATTTTTCACTTAGTGTAACGTTTCTAAAGTTCATCATGTTACAGCATATGTTAGTACTTCACTACTTTTTATGGCTGAATACTACCCGGTTGTGTGGATATACCACTTTTTATGTATCCATTCATCAGGTGATAGACATTTGGATTGTTTCCACCTTTTGACTGTTAAGAGCAGTGCTTCTGTGAACATTCATATGCAAATTTTTGTGTGGATATATGTTTTCAATTCTCCTTTTATATATACATCTAGGAGTAGAAATGCTGGGTCATTTGGTAATTCCATGTTTAATATTTTGAGAAATTACCAAACAATTTTTTAAAAATGGCTGCACTTTTTCATTTTTATAGGCTGTTTTTTCATCTACCGTAATTTCATGATCATTTATATATGTCATTAAATTTTCTTTGAAAAAATTTATTTTCCTTAAAATGCTCATGACAGATTATGAAAATATGTTTAATAACTGACCTACAGTCTGTCATATGGTTACACAAGCAAATAAATCATTTTCCTAATTTTGGACATTTTACATTATTATTATAAACAATGATACAATGACATTTGTATGCATGTCTATTTCTTTAGAGTATGTAGAGGTGGAGTTATGGGGTCAAAGGGTATAGACATATTTAATATCCTTGATACTTTGATGCCACACTTTTCTTCCGGAAGAATTATCAACCTATACTTCCACAAAACTGTGTCCTTTGCTAACTTTTCTAAAGAGAACTTAACAAAAACTTATATGTATTAGTTCTGTTGCTGTATAACAAATGACCTCAAGTATAGTGGCTTTAAACAATAGAAATCTATCATCTCAGTCTCTGTAGAACAGAAATCTGGCATGGTGTGGCTGTAATCTTTGCTCGGGGCTAAAATCAAGGTGTCAGCTGGGGTTGCACTTCTCACTCGGGGCTGGGATCTTCTTCCAAGCTCACTTGTTGGCAGGGTTCATTTCCTTCTCCTACTTTCTATTCATTAAGTTATGTTCTTTTTCTGTGAATTAGGAAAAGGTACACTTTTATTCTATTCACCTTTAGTAGTTAAATACCTATGCTCTGCAGGCATGACATCTGAGAACCAGTGAATTAGAGTAATTTTAAGAACCTTCTAGGTATAATATTTTCAGTTTGTTAGCTATGTGGCCGTCTTTTTGCAATAGAAACCCAACCTTAACTGAATTGCTGGTCCTTCAGGGGGACTCCTACAATTAACAATGTCAAAGAGACATTTTTTAAATGGAGAGTTAACATTTCTTTTGCTTGTTACTGCATGTTGAAATACTTTTTTAAATTATCAAGTGCTCCATAAACATTAGCTCTCATTGTTGTTGGCATGTATATTTTGGGGGAGTAGTGTGCAGTCTCACTCTCATCCCCTTTTAGGATTGTGCCTGTCTCGGAATTAGAAATGTCAACAGCAGAGATACCAATAATGATAACAACCTTTCACAAGTGTGTTCTGTGGAACTCTAGCCCTGCAAAGTATTTTCTTGAGCAAAGCATTCCATGATAATCAAGTTTGGGAAACATCATATTTCATATTCCTATTCCTTCCACACCCCTCTGAAAAGTCATAGGCATATGAAAAAATTTGTTTTAATTAGTAGAGCAAGTTTTCCTTGACCATGGAATGAGCATGCTGTGGGCAATGCTGACTTATGCGTCTCCCTCCCTTCATTGGTCAGGTTAAGCAGAGTTGACTGGGTCATCTAAATGCTGGGTGATGATTAAGAGCTCAAAGTCCTGGGTTCTGGTGTCCTAGAACAAATCACCTAACTTGTCTAGGATGCTAATTCACCCTTGGTAAAATGATGATGGGGAATTAATTACACATTTTAAAGCCTCAGTTCTAACATTATGGGATTCTATCATTTATTACAAAAGTATAAAGGAAAAATTTCTCATAAACACAACCTTGCAAAAAATAAAATAATAACAAAAACCATGGCAAAACAAAAAATAAATAAAAATAAAAATCATCTGCTGGACCTCTCAGGAGCGATTGGATCGTGAGAATCTTTACTCATGAATTTTTGCATAGTCACATAGTGTAGACACATGTACCTGTGGGCATATAGTTTGTGATGTTCTGTCTAAAATTTAGAGGTAAAGTGAAAGTTTTACTTCTAAATTTTACTAGATGCATTGAGATCTGGAGGGGCAATGAGGCAGACAAATGGAACTGGTCAGGCACGCACATGGGAAGTGGGACTGAGAAAATCACGGTTGCTTTGCATATCAGAAATATGTGTGTTACATGCTAATCTTATTTACTCATGCACTAATGCACTGGGCAGGTACCTCTCTACTCCATTTAACATAACTTCTACCTTGTTTGAGGGTAAATTTATTAGTGTTTCAAAGCATCTGACATTTATACTACTTTTCTAGCCCTATTCTATTTCTCTTTTAGTGAATGTAGTGAGTGGTTCCTGTTTCAACCCAAGCACTTGGCATTCACGTCTTGCTTGCTCCTTGGTGGCTTCTGTTTGTTAGTTTCTATTGTGGCTTTTGAAGAAAGTACCTGGGTTTGATTAAATTTGGTGCACTCTTCGATTATATCAAATTACAGTGGAAGTGTTATTCGTGTTTTTTGTTTGCTGTCTTAAAAAGGCAGCTAAAAACAATATCCACACGGACAGGTCTTTAACTTTCATGATTTTGATGGCGTGTGGTATGTAGGTCAGGATTAGGTGATGTGAGAGGCAGTGTGGCTTTTCATTAAGGCTTGCTACATACTGGTCTTGGTCAAGTTTTTTGTTTTTTGTTTTTTGTTTTTTTTTTTTTTTGTCTAAGCTTCTGCTCTTTAAGCTGTGTAATGGAGATACTCATGCTACTTATTTCATTATGTGTTCTAAGACTTCAGTGAGGTGATACGTGGATACTGTGCAAAAGGCACACAGTTCTTGGTATCAAGTAAGTATTCAATACATTGGGAATACTATTTTTATTATTATTGGAAACGGAATTATGTGAGGCCCACAACTGATAGAACTGGTTAGAAATTTTAATTTGTATAGAAAAGAGTAAAGATATGAAAAATAAAAGAGAGTGTGGGAAGCAAGCTTAGCTTGCTCTAAATGTCTGTTTCTTAGTTTTGTGAGCTTGGCAAGACTTTACTTCCCTGTGCCTTGAATGAGTACTCTTGTGGCTTGCCTTACAAAAAAATTCCAAGGATTAGTGAATTTATATTGAACTCCTAGACTCTCTGATTGCAAAGTAGGAAATATTTTTTGCAGCTGTGATACATTAACGTTAGCATGAACCCAGGCACAATTACTGGACTTAGCTATTTTTTTCTGCTGTTATTTAACTTTTTTTTTCTTTTCTTTTTTTGAGGGAGAATCTCACTGTGTCACTCAGGCTAGAGTGCAGTGGTATGATCAAAGCTCACTGCAGCCTCAACCTCCCAGGCTCAAGTGGTCCTCCTACCTCATCCTCCCAAATAGCTGGGACTACAGGCGCATGTCACCACACCCAACTAATTTTTGTATTTTTTGTAGAGATGGGGTTTTGTCACGTTGCCCAGCCTGGTCTCGAACTCCAGGGCTCAAGCGATCATCCACCCACATCGGCCTCCCAAAATGCTGGGATTACAGGTGTAAGCCACCACGCTCATCCTGCCCTTATTTAACTTATGAAGCCTTTCAGCATTTCTTAGTGTCCATACTGAGACTAAGCAGGTACTGTACTGCCTCCCAGGGGTTCAGCGAGGAGGAAACTGTGGGGCAAGGGCACTGGATGCTCAGCATGTCAGGTTTTGAGCAAAACCTGCTTTTTTGTTGTATTTTGTTTCTTCTTGATCAGAGCGAAATTTCCACAAAACTTCCTTCTCACTTAGACAAAGCTCAGGAAACCAGTTGTGTAAGAAGATTATAACAGGATGTATTGCAACTGAAGCTCTTCTATTGGAGATGTAAAGATTAGCTTAAGCAGATAATCAAATGACAGTTCCCCAGGAGTCCATGGAAATGGAAAAGACAATAGCAAACTCATACTATGAATCTGTGGATGGGGACTGAAATGTACTAAGGGCCAGGCCCTTAAGGAAGGTGTCCAGGACAAATGAGAAGCTCCTTGATGGTTTTTCATTAACATTACACCAAACAATAACCAGACTTTCTTATGGTGTCTATACCATTAGCCAAAGAGAAACTGACTTTTATACTTACATGATCAAGAAGATAACTCACTGTCTAGGCATGGCTCATGCCTGTAGTCCCAACGCTTTAGGAGGCTGAGGCAAGTGGATGACTTGTCAGGCCAGGAGTTTGAGACCAGCCTGGGCAGCATAGTGCAACCTTGTTTTTACTAAAAAAGAATTAAAAAAAGAAAGAAAGAAAAGAAAGAGAGAAAGAGAGAAAGAAAGGAAAGGAAGAAAGAAAGAGAGAGAGAGCGAGAAAGAAAGAAAGGAAGGAAGGAAGGAAAGAAGGAAAGAAAGGAAGGAAGGAAGGAAGGAAGGAAGGAAGGAAGGAAGGAAGGAAGGAAGGAAGGAAGGAAGGAAGGAAGGAGTTAATCCTTAGGATTTCCTGTCTACTTTTTGTTCAGGCAAGTAAGGAAGTGAGAGTTTTATCCAATGTACTTAAATTGTAGCACGCTGAAAGCTCAAGTGCAGAAACTAGTTTTTGCTGTTACATGCCTCTCATGACACCATTTGGAGGGACAGCTCATGGGAGGAGTCAGCAACCCAAGTTAGACCAAAAACCCCTGAGCCAAACTGCCTGAGATTGAATCCAAGCTTGACCTCTTCCAACTGTGTGCCGTTGGGCAAGTTTCTTTACCTCTTTGTGTCTCAGTTTCCAAATCTTTAAAATGGAAGAACAGCAGTATCTATCTCAGAGTTATAAGGATTAAAAGGATTAATAAATGTATAATGTTAAAAACACTACTTGATGTACATAGTAAGCACTAGATGCGAGTTAGCTACTATTATTTTGATAGCTTGGTGATTAAAGGTGTTGGTACTGGACTCAGATGGCCTGAATTTGTATCCTTGCTCTCTTACTTGTGAGCTGGCTTCACACAGTTACCTAACTTTTTAGTCTTTATATTTGTTAAATGGTTAGACTTCTTCCTTATTCTTTTTTCATTTTTGGAGGGGGGATCTCATGATGTTGCCCAGATTGGAGTGCAGTGGCTATTCACAGATATAATCTTAGTACACTACAGGCTTAAACTCCTGGGCTCAAGCAATCCTCCTGCCTCAGTCTCCCAAGTAGCTGGGACTGCAGTTGCACTCTAGTCTGCCCAACTCAAATGGTTAGACTTTTTGTGCCTATTTTATTGGACTTATGTGAGAATTAAATGAGAATTTGCAGAGCACTTCATAATTCACACCATGTCTGGTATATATTAAACATTCAATAAGTGTTAGTTATTGGTTTCTTGGTTTTTTGTGTGTTTTTTGTTTTTTTTTTTTTTTAGATTTCAGAGATAACACAATTAGCCCTCAAGCAGAATATTGGAAAATCTGAGAGTAATAACTTTTGGGGGCTTATCTCCACCTTCCATTGCTGGAAGATTGTTCCCAGATTTGTGTGCTAGCCACTGAACGACATAGTCAACTGTTGTCTTTCTGAGTTCACCCTCCAGAACATGGTGTTCTGTAGCAGATCTTGGCAACACATCAGGTTCCAGGAAAGTACATGAATCATGATGGGACCCTTTAATCTGTACCTCTGAACTTCATAAAAAACATGTGATTCTATTAGCAGATCCCTAGCTAAGTTCCATCTTCCCTGCTGTTCTTACATCCTTTCATCTCCTCTGTTCGCCCACTGGCACCCACTTTCCGTTGCTTTCTCAACACTTCGCTGGTCTCCATGTCCAAGCCTGTCTTCCTGCTGGCTTTGACCCAATCCCCAATCCTTTCCCACCTGGACTCCTCTCCCACATGCTCCCTTCCCAATGCCTCTTCTTCCCATTCTTCAGAACACCTCCTATGCTATGCACAAGCTCTGTGTACTTCTGCCTCACTCACCACTCTCCTTCCTACTCTTTTCCTTTATGGTGCTTTTGTTTTTAACTGAAGACATCACATACTCTGCTGTCTTCCCATGTGGAAGTCCCACCTTCTTCTATGGGAAAGGGGGGAGGATTTTAGTTCCTCATCGCTCTGTGCTGAGAGTGGATGATTGAACTGTCACCTTCTCCCTAACTCTCATGGGATGTTCATGTCATTTTCTGAGGCCCTTGCTATCGCATTGCCACATCTCGTTTCCACCATCCTAGATGGAATATTGACAACAGAGCCTGGCACATAGTAGGCATTCTAATATGTACCATGTGAACAGAATAAATGAGTGAGTGAATAATTGATTCTTCCTAAAACGTTTTAGCAGCTGCCACACTTCTTTTTGCCTATCCTAAGCACATTTTCTTGTTCTTATTTATTGATTCACTGAATAAACATTTATAGAAATGCTAGGTGTGGCTTGCCCCTGGGAGTACAGTGGCAAACATGATGTGGTTCTTCTCTTGGAGCATGCCATTTAGTGAAGGGAAGATATATTACATACATAAATTAATTACAGTTGTGAGAAGTATTTGAAGAAAAAAATGCAGGGTTTTATGGGGCCTAACATGTGGGTGATGAGGGTAGCCAGTGAGGGCTTTTGTTAGGGAGTAAGGTTCAAATCTGTACTTGGGAGGCACTAGTAATTAGTTAAAGTCAAGGAGGGTGGAGAAGGAGGAAGAGGAAAGAGAAAGAGTGTTTCAGGCAGAGCAAGTTGCATGTACAAAGGTCCTGAGGAGTGAAGGAGCATGGTACACATTGAAGGGGCTGAAAGAGGACCAGAGATGCAGGGGCAGGAATCGGGGGAGCAGGTGAGGGTACTGAGAGGTGGATAGGGGTCAGGCCTAGGGGCTTCAGCACTCATTTTGTTAACCTTGATATTTCTTAACATCATGGCTGTCCTCTGTGTACAAAGGACTTTTGCTCTCCATGTTTTTACACATTATACATTTCTATCCCTGTAAAAACTCTTTGTCTTACCTTCAACTCAGAGTGATCACAATGGTGAGTTTGGAAACAAATTAGTCATAATAAATCAGGATAGTTGGACAATTAAGAACATGAGCTTTGTCCAGACCCGGGGGCTCAGGCCTGTAATTCTAGCACTTTGGGAGGCTGAGGTAGGTGGATCACTTGAGCCCAGGAGTTCAAGACCAGCCCAGGCAACATGGCAAAACCCTCTCTCTACAAAAAAATTAGCTGGGCATAGTGGTGCACACTGTAGCCCCAACTACTCAGGAGGCTGAGATGGGAGAATCGCTTGATCCCAGGAGGTGGAGGTTGCAGTGAGCCGAGATTGTACCACTGCATTTCAGCCTGGGTGACAGAGCGAGACTCTGTCTGAAAAATAATAATTAAAAAAAAAAGAGCATGAGCCTTGCAAAGGCAAAGCTGGGTTTCAGGTCCTAGCCTTGTCACCTTGCTGCTAGGTGATCCTGGGCAGGTTTGACCTGTCTGAGCTTTCCTCTGAAAATGAGGACAATAATCTTTACCATGTGGATTTGATAAGATTAAATAAACAAATGTGGTAAAAGTGCTGAGTACAGAACTTGGGTTGCATGAATTGTTCATTACATGGCTGTGCTTATTGAAGGTCAGGGAGCATTCAGAGTCCCTGTGCAGTAAGAAACAGAGTAGCCCAAGCCTTTTTTCAGCTGTGTCCCACCTTTTCCTGGCAGAGCCCTGAGCAATAACTGGGGTGGGAGTTCAGGTTTATTGATGTTTTATTCTGTGACTGCTTTCTTAGGGTATGAGCCAAAGACTTTTTCTCATTCTTTGTTCTAAACTCAAGAGTATTTGGCACCAAGTTTAGTCCTAGCCTTTGTTTCTCACTCCTTAGGGAAACTATCTATTCTTCCTGTTAGCTTGTGTCTGCCTCCTCCTATTTTTACTGTCTCTGGCTCTCACATCACCTAAGCCTGACTCCCCATATTTTTATTTCCCACCCCAGCTTCTCACCCAACTCCTGCCTTCACCTGTCCTGGATTCTGGACCTTTGTATCCCCTGGTCACTGGAACCTGATTGTCTTTGTTTCAACTATCCACCAATCTAGTCCCAGACTCTTGGATTGTACTGGATTGGTGTTACCATTTATTCCTTTTCTTCCCTTTAACCTCTCGGCTCTGGAGCCACAGCTCATGTCTGACACTTGCTTTATGGAGAAACTTAAACCTTGTTTTCCAATCTTAGACCCAGAATTATGGCCAATCTTCTCTTGGCCTTATGTGCTATGTGCAAAACCTTATGCTGTTGCTGCTTTTATTTCTTCCTGGATGAGAAAGACATGACCTGTGGATTCTCATCATGAATTCTACAAGCCTCACTCTGCTGTACTTTAGTCAGATTCCAGGCATGAGGCTTATTGCATCGTATTTGCCTACCCCCATGAAATTATGAAATCTCTGCAGACAGCAGTTGTCCTTAATTATCTTTGTGTCTCCAGTATTTTGTTCAGGGCCTGTAATACAAAAGAAGGCCTTTAATTAATGGTTTTCAATATTAATTGGAAATTGTCACTCTGCCAGAAAAGACAAGGTCAACCCACAGCATCAGGGAGGAGTAGGACCATTGGCTGTTAGAGGGCAGCAGGGACCTTGGAATAATTCCAGAAATGGTATCTCAGCATCAAGTTATTTGGGGGAATGTCCCATGGTCATCTGACAGAGTCAGTGAGGTGACCAACCTCTCTGCTTGGAGAAGACTTTCTAGATAACCATTAAGGCACAAAAATTAAATTGCTGTGTTTATAGCCTTTCCCCCTCCTTTAACCTGTTAAGGATAAGTCTGTGTTTGCTTTGTCAGTGTCCTCTCTTTAAAGAGGCAGTATTTTGGCTAGCTGAGAGAGAGAAGCTAAGTTCATCTATAGAACAATCTATACTCTCAAGGGGAGAAGAAGAGGCACAAAAATCACAAAGATCTATGTGGAGACAGCAAACTTGGGGGAGGAGAGTGTTCTGCAGCAGCTAAAGGATGACAAGGAATTGGAGAGGAAAGGGAAAGGGTGAATGGGCCCCTCTGATGTTCTCTAGCAAAAGGAAATAAAAGATTTAGCTTGGGAATTAGCTTTCTCTGTCTTTTTCATTGTTCTGTCCCTTGCACCAGGCACAATGCTTGGCACATAGATAGCTCTCAGTTAATATTTATTCAATTAATTCCTTAAATAATGTTTGTGGCTGTTGGAATTGTATCCTTCAACAAATGATGCTGCCCAGACTACACGACCTATACATAGTCACATGATTCACAGTGTTATGGGGCTTGGAGCATGATCTTTTGAGACCCTAACTCTGGTATGGTGGAAGTATTAATGGAGAGGCAAGGTAACGTGTACCAGCTCACTCCCAACTTCACAGTGAAGTGGCCATGCCCTTCTGTGCGTTAGTTCAGGACCAAGGACAGCATTCCTTGGATGTTCCCCTCACATTTTAATGCAGTTATTCCCATGCTTGTGTGTGATTTCAACATCCTGGGCCCCTTGTCTTTCCATTACACCTGCTCTGCAGCTTCCCAACTGGGATCAATCCAATACTGACTTCTCCACTTCTAGATATAGAGTGCTAAGTACTTCTGGAGAGAAATGACAAAACTAAACTTTTGGATGACACATAATTTCATGGTCTGTTATCTCAGCTCCACCAAGCAGTCCTAAAATGTCCCTTGTAATCACTTGTACCCTATGCCCACAATGGTATTCCAAACCTGCATCACTCCAGCTATTCGCATCTTTGCCTTTCTGTTCCGTCTCCATATATGACTTTGCCTCCTATTTCCAGGAGGAATTGAGGTTACAAGGTGTGAATTCCTTCAACTTCCTTTTTACACTCACTTTGCTTTCTTTGTTCACCCTTAAAGGAAAAGGTGTCCCTTGGCCTCTTCAAAACAAAACCCCCAACTCTGCTTCTGATTTTCCTCCCCAACCCTCAGGTCCTCTAGGACCACACCCTGTTACCTCAGATATTTTCCCCTTCTTCTTGATCTCTGCTGGATCTTCCCAATATACTGGTTAGTGACCTGGACAACCATGAAATCCTGTCATAATCACAAGAACTTCTTTTATAAAGATAGAGATCTGGGGACCCTATTTCTAGCTGACTGAATCAGAGTCTTTGGAGGTGGGCCCTGGAATCTACATAGTTAAACAGGATTCCTGGTTCAGAAAGCACCATCAAAAGCTCTGCCTTTACTCTTGCTGCCCCCAAACATCCTCCACCCAGGAGTCAGAAAGACTTCTTCATAATGCAAATCTGATCATCTCATTCATTGCTTGTTAAAAGCCAGAGTTTTTGTTTTCTTTAAATAAGTTCAAGGCAGGGCACATGGCACATCAAACTGGACAATATGAAGAGAGTTTAATGCTGGTGATATTTACAAAAGTGTGGCAGGATGTGGGACACAAATGAGGCCTGAGCAACACCCCAGGGCTAGCAGCAATGGGCCTGAAGGGAGAAGGGGAGGGAGCAGTTATTTGTGCAATGAGAGAGGGCTGCTTGGCCAGATGTGAAATTAGTGGAAAGCGGCATCTAGCCTGCAGCAAGTGGCAGGAAAGTACAGAGTAAAGGAAATACTCCTCCCTCTGCTTCCTCCTTCTGAACCTGGGTTAGTGCTGGCCATTGGGTGAGGATAAGGGAGACTGTGGTACTGTGTTTACAGGCTAGCCTCCAGCCTCCAGAGCATGGAGCAGGTGGAGAAGGGAGGAGTATGGGTCTTGGGAAGGGGAACATGCAAACAGAAGTTACATACCATGGTTTCTAATCAGCCCTCCTAAGATAGGGGCTGAACCCTCATGGTGGCATATAATGCCCTCTTCCAGCAGGCTTTGTCCTCCTGCCTTGCACCCACCCCGTAACCTCTATGCAGACTGTCAGGCTCTGCCAGTCTCAGGCTGTTTCCTTGCTCACATCTGTTTCATCTCTTTGCTCATGCAGTCTCCTATGTCTGAAATGCCCACTCTGCTTTTGTTCACCTAAAAACTCCCAAACTGTCTGCAAAACTTAACCCAAGTGACACTATCTCCATGAAGCCTGTCTTTAGCCTTCTCAGCAATAGAATTGGCCACTGCTTCCTTCGTGCTCCCATCATACTCCATGCTTCTCCACCATCGTAATAGCAGAGTTGATCCTCTATTCTGCATCCTTGGATTCAAGCAATCACAGATATAAAATATTTGAGGGAAAAATAACAATTCAACAATAAAAAAAATACAAGTAAAACAATGCAACATAGGAACTATTTACATAACATTTGCATTGTATTGGGTATTGTAAGTAATCTAGAGATGATTTAAACTATACAAGAGGATGTGTGTGGATTTTTGCGAATAGCCACTTTATATAAGGAACTTAAGCATTGTGGATTTGGGTATCTGAGGGGATCCTGGAACCAATGTCCCATGGATACCGAGGAATGACTGTATTAACATGTATGGAATGCTTACTATATGCCTGGCACTCAGAAGTTTGCATGTGTTAACTAATTACATACTCATAATAACTATATTACCCCCATTTTACAGGTAAGGAAACTGAGGCACAGAGTGGTTTAGTAAGGTTTCACTGGATTACCAAGCTAATAATTAGTAGAGCCAGGATTTAGAGCCAGGCAGTCCGCTTAACAACTCTGCTATAAAGTTTCATGGCACTAGTACCACTCAACTGTATTAATTTGTTAAATGCCTATCTTCCCCTACTCAACCTCAAACTCACCAAGGACAGGACGGTGTTTTATTTACCTCTTACTCACTACCCTCTTGCCCTGCCCCTGTGCTTAGCACAGAACTTGGCAAATAGGGAGTATTCAGTAGATGAATGAGGGAAATGAATGAGGAGTGAAAGAAAAGCAATCTTTTACAAACATTCCTTCTTTATGGTTGAGAAGGCTGCAACTCAGATAAGCTAAATAATTTGCCCTAAGTCCTAGCCTATGCTATAATTTCAATCCTGGTCTTCCCCACTACAATGCATGTCTTTTTACCCACCATATCAGGCTGCTTTCAAAAGGAACACAAAATTTTAATGCTATTCAATTGTCCCCAAATAAAAAATATGGCAAGCTGGCAAAATATTGGTTCAGTTCATGGAATTGAGGTCAAGATCCAAAGCAGAAACTCTACCCAGTGGCCGGGCATGGTGTTTCATGCCTGTAATTCCAGCACTTTGGGAGGCCAAAACAGGCAGATCACTTGAGGTCAGGAGTTCAAGACCAGCCTGGCCAACACAGTGAAAACCCATCTCTATTAAAAATACACACACACACAAATTAACCAGGCGTGGTGGCACACACCTGTACTCAGGAGCCTGAGGCAGGAGAATCACTTGAACCTGGGAGGCAGAGGTTGCAGTGAGCCGAGAACACGCCACTCCCCTCCAGCCTGGGCAACAGAGTGAAACTCTGTCTAAACAAACAAACAAACAAACAAACAAACAAAACTCTACCCAGGAATAAGAAGCTAGAGCTGGTGGGTGAGGCTAGGGATATGGAACAGAAAGAAAGTTCTAGGTCAGAATTCAGGTTAATATCCAAAGAGTTGGGGTTTAAGAACCACAGTTCTGGAAGCAGAGGACAGACATTTGCAGTGGAATAGTTTGACGGCATCTGAGACAACCCTGCCTCTTTTTGAAGCTATCACCTGAGCAAACAGAGGGTGGCCAGGATTTAAGGAGTATGTCTTCTGAGGAGCGGGGTGGGGTCTAACCAAAGCCAGGTCTATAGGATAGCTCTCTGGGGGCTCCAGTTCTGTTATTGGAAATAAAGTACCAGTTAACTCAGAGCTCCACTGGCAACTCCTAAAATGAATAGAGAAAGAGGAATTTCTCCTTTCTCATAGAAGCCTCCTTCCTTCCATTAAAAACTGTTTTAAAGCATGCTCATCAAGGTTGGCCACTCTCCAAGGAGTGAGGTAATGTGTTGTACCCTACAGCCACAGGCATATACCAGCCAGTGGTCAGCTGTCACTGTGAGGTACTGTCAACCAATTTTAAAATTGAAAAATATATGCTGTGATAATGACTTATCATCTTATCTAAATTTTAAATAGTTAAGATGCCTGGCTTGGAGTAGTAATGTATGAAATCAATCAATAATCCCTTATTTTTAAACATAAAGAAGGAGGCATATGTGTTCTTATTAATAGAGGATCCTTTTTTATCCTTGCCCCACAATGAGTAAATGTTCAGCGTATATGTTAAGAACATTAGCGTAAGGGGTCCCCATATGTTTGCTATTCCACTCACTCAACCCACCCCTCTCTGATAGTGGCTCCATCCTAAGGAGAAAGAGATGGGCTTCCCTGTCTTTCCCAGGAATGCTCATCTCCCAGCACAGGCCAGTTTGTTCTTCCTAGTGCCTCTCAGATGGCACCTTCTCTCTTTCCTTTATTACATTCTCAGTCTAGACTCTTAATTGTTCAGTTACTGGGTCAGTTGCCTCCAAGGCATTTTCAGCATGGAGATATGCTTTTTGAGCAAAACTTCCAAGCCTGTCCACAATTTGATGCTTCTACACATTGAACAATTTTCTTGACTTTTCCTGCTATTCACTTTAATTGGGGGATGTTTTCACCGTGGTTCTTACAACAGAAGATCTGGGTTCATTGTTTTTTCTATGCCTTTAAGCCATGTTTCCCCAGCTTCCATCTTTCCCCAACATACAGCCTCAATTCCTGTATCTCTTTTTTCTTCAAATCCTCCCCATCTCTAGGGCCCTCTTTTGCCATGAAGCTTTTCTTGACTGTACTGGCCAACATTAATCCACTTCTTCTGATGGCGACCTTGTACATGCCCGGCACCATGCTAGACACTTCATACCCAACCGCATGCTTAATCTTGCCAACAAATCTGGGAGGAGAGCTTCCCCTTTCACAGATGAACAAAGTGAAATTCAGGGAGGCTAAGCAGCTTGCTCAAGACCTGATAGCTAGTAAGTGCTGTGGCTGAGCCCTGATCCTGGAGTTACTGTGAAATTAACCCCTATTCCACCAAGACGTAGCCATCCAGCTTGGGCCTGACCCTTGCATGGACCAGAAGGGCTGGAAGGAGTGTCCTGCTCACACCCTGCTTCCCTGTCCCTCTCACACCATCCTGACTAGGGATAGTTTTCTCCAAGCCAGAGGCATCACTAAAGCTCTTCATTTTTTTTTTCTCCTCTGGGAAGAGGAGTTCGTTACCTCACTTCTTACTCCCTGCACATTCCACCTCAGGTAGACGTTCCTGAAATATATGAACACATCTTAAGCCTTCTTTACTTTCTTTCTACCTTTGTCTAGTTACATAGAAGGTCTTCCTGGGTTTTGTGTGTGTTTGTGTTTGGTTTTCATTTTTTGTTTTGTTTTGTTTGAGTCACTTTCACTCTGTGGCCCAGGCTGGAGAGCAGTAGTGCAATCATAGTTCACTGCAGACTTGAACTCCTGGGCTCAAGTGATCCTCCCGCTACTCATCCTCCCCAGTAGCTGGGACTACAGGTGCATGCCACCATGCCCAGCTAATTTTTTTTTTTAATTTGTAGGGATGAGCTAGTTCTGTCTTGCCCAGGCTGGTTTCAGGCTGGTTTCAAACTCCTGGCCCCAAGTGATTCTCCCACCTCAGCCTCTGAAAGTGCTGGGAATACAGGGGTGAACCAGTGTGCCTAGCCTTCCTGTTTCTGTCCCCCTCACTGCTCCCCTCCCCCTCTATTTGTTATCACTCTTATTTGGTCCTCTCCTCTCTCTCAGTATTAACTCTTGTCTTCCCGTTTTTGTCTCTTTTAACCTTTCTCTTTCATTTCATTGCATTGAGGAGCTGAAAAACCCTGGATGGTGGTCGAGTAAGAGCTGCGCTCCAGGGCACTGTTCAGGAGGTGCAGCATCATTCTGCCTGCATTTGGCTCCCAGTTCTGCCAGTTTCTTACCTTAGACAAATGGCTAAAACTCTTTCTCATTTTTCCCATCTATAGAATGTGCATGAGAGAAGTTACTGAGGCTGAAGTGATACTCCTTTCATGTTTGGCTGTTGTTATTGTTTGCATTTGAATTTGAATGTTCTTGGACAGGGCCCATGGTCTCTACTCTTTACCTTTCCTGTTTCCACCACTTTGCCTGAATTACCCATTTCTTTTATTTGCTTGACTCCTATAGATATCTGAGTTTGTGACCTATATAGACAAAAGGGTAGGAACTCTTCAGAATGTCTCTTCAAAATTGCCATTTATTTCTTTATTCTCCTACAAATAGACCAGCTTATTTTCAAGCATCAATAGTGGCACTTACTTACATTATTTTTTGTTATGTTTCATCCCTAGAATTTCAATAAGAGTTTTCTGTCTTTGTTTCTCATGTAATGAAGAGGGTTAGATGAGTCTGACCCAATGGCACCAGGTGGCCTTCCTATTTGAGCTCTCACCGGAAGTGTCTACTCACTCACACAGATGCACGGGTGAGCGATGTGGAGATCACTGAAGAGCCCCTGGTGCTGATGGGGGAGAGGGCGTTCATCACCTTCCCTCTCAGTAGTGGCTTGGGCCCCTCCTGTAGCGTTTCCAGCTACAGAGCCTCCTTTGTCAGGGAGCACAGGGTGTTTTCTTCCCCTCTCTGCCTCCTACTTCCTGCCCCATGGCACACCATTTATCCTGGCTCCTGTCTTCATCCTTCCATATCCAGTTTCCCACCCCAAACTTCAAGCATTTTCTAGGAGTGTAACCGCTTCCCCCTCCCCTCCCCACCCCCTGCCCCACTGCCAACCCCAGGCGGTTCATCATTGTTTCTCTTTAAATGAACGTTCTGGCACATACTTTTTTTTCGTCATGTCATTACTTAGATTTTTATAGACTAGCATAGTATACTAATCAGCATTTATATTACCTTTTCCATGAGCAAACATGTTCTGAATTCCAAATAACCAACTTACTTTATAAACTTCTAAACGTTATGTCTAAAGTTATATGGAGCTCAGTGAGGACTGGAAATTGTCAGGAATGGCTTCATGGAAAGTGGGGCTTGAGTTAGACCTGGAGGGGTCTGTAGAAGGTCAGACAGAGAAATATTCCAGGTAGAAGGGTGAAGATACAGAAGCAGAATTGAGACAAGACAGTTAAAAGCAGTATGGAGGAGACAGCATTTTAGATTCAATAAATAGAAGCCAATCGATCAATTTAGTTCATTTTCTCCTCCCTTCCACTTTAGGGTTTTAAGTGAAGAATAGCAATACTGGGCACATGTGCTATCCCCAGCCCACTGCACCCATGGCCCATGCTACTCATCATGACACTTGTTTTTCAGGAGTTTGTTACCGAAACACCAGAGGTTTGATTTAGGTCCTGCTGCTCCCACACAGAATGCCAATCACTGAATCAGCAAGCATTGCCAGGGAAGAAGGCTTTAATCAGTGCTGCAGTCAAGGAGATGGGAGATGAGGTTTCAAATCCAGCTCCTGGACTGACCAAAATTTATATAGCACAGAAGGCAGGAAAACAGGAATTAGGGAATTAATTATGGTGAATGAGGGATTTGGTGTCTCACTCTCTGGTTGCGGTGACCTAGTGAGTTTCAGTCCCTTGTCTGCGGGTTCAGTTCCTGAGGAAGGCACTCAGTTAAGACAAATACAAGTTTCAAGTGTTAAGGTGGAGGGTCAATTTTTATGTTTATTCAATGACCCATAAATATCGTTTCTATGGGAAAATTGGGTCAGTTTTAAGTTTAGACATGGCCTAAAAACTTTTCATAATGTATCATACCAAGCAATTATTTTTTCTTTTATCTTTTTTGTTTTTTGTGGTTTTTTTGTGGTTTTTTTGGTAGACAGAGTCTCCCTCTGTAGCCAGGCTCACCACAGCCTCAAACTCCTTGGCTCAAGTGATACTCCCAACATCAGCCTCCTGAGTAGCTGGAACCACAGATATGCACCACCACACCTGGCTAATTTCTATTTTTTATTTTTTTTGTAGAGACATGGTCTCCCTGTGTTGCCCAGGATGGTCTCAAACTCGTGAGCTCAAGCTGTCCTCCAAAGTGGTAGGACTATAGGTGTGAGCAATAACACAGGGCCCATCCCAAACAGTTCTACCAGTTGATCAGAGTTGACATGCAATGTGAAATCCATTTTCTTTTTTTTGTTTGTTTGTTTTTTCGTTTGCTTTTTTTTATTGTACTTTAAGTTCTAGGGTACATGTGCACAACGTGCAGGTTTGTTACATATGTACACACATGCCATGTTGGTGTACTGCACCCATTAACTCATGATTTACATTAGGTATATCTCCTAATGCTATCCCTCCCCACTGCCCCCACCCCACGACAGGCCCCAGTGTGCGATGTTCCCCACCCTGTGTCCAAGTGTTCTCATTGTTCAGTTTCCACCTATGAGTGAGAACATGCAATGTTTGGTTTTCTGTCTTTGCGGTAGTTTGCTGAGAATGACGGTTTCTGGCTTCCTCCATGTCCCTACAAAGGACATGAACTCATCCTTTTTATGGCTGCATAGTATTCCATAGTGTATATGTGCCACATTTTCTTTTCTTTTTTTTTTTTAATTAATTTATTATTATTATACTTTAAGTTCTAGGGTACATGTGCATAACGTGCAGGTTTGTTACATATGTATACTTGTGCCATTTGCTGTGCTGCACCCATCAACTCGTCAGCACCCATCAACTCGTCATTTACATCAGGTATAACTCCCAATGCAATCCCTCCCCCCTCCCCCCTCCCCATGATAGGCCCCGGTGTGTGATGTTCCCCTACCTGAGTCCAAGTGATCTCATTGTTCAGTTCCCACCTATGAGTGAGAACATGCGGTGTTTGGTTTTCTGTTCTTGTGATAGTTTGCTAAGAATGATGGTTTCCAGCGGCATCCATGTCCCTACAAAGGACACAAACTCATCCTTTTTTATGGCTGCATAGTATTCCATGGTGTATATGTGCCACATTTTCTTAATCCAATCTGTCACTGATGGACATTTGGGTTGATTCCAAGTCTTTGCTATTGTGAATAGTGCCGCAATAAACATACATGTGCATGTGTCTTTATAGCAGCATGATTTATAATCCTTTGGGTATATACCCAGTAATGGGATGGCTGGGTCATATGGTACATCTAGTTCTAGATCCTTGAGGAATCGCCATACTGTTTTCCATAATGGTTGAACTAGTTTACAATCCCACCAACAGTGTAAAAGTGTTCCTATTTCTCCACATCCTCTCCAGCACCTGTTGTTTCCTGACTTTTTAATGATCGCCATTCTAACTGGTGTGAGATGGTATCTCATTGTGGTTTTGATTTGCATTTCTCTGATGATGTGCCACATTTTCTTAATCCGGTCTATCACTGATGGACATTTGGGTTGGTTCCAAGTCTTTGCTATTGTGAATAGTGCCGCAGTAAACATACGTGTGCATGTGTCTTTATAGCAGCATGATTTATAATCCTTTGGGTATATCCCCAATAATGGGATGGCTGGGTCAAAAGGTATTTCTAGTTCTAGATCGTTGAGGAATCGCCACACTGTCTTCCACAATGGTTGGACTAGTTTACAGTCCCACCAACAGTGTAAAAATGTTCCTATTTCTCCACATCCTCTCCAGGACCTATTGTTTCCTGACTTTTTAATGATTGCCATTCTAACTGGTGTGAGATGGTATCTCATTGTGGTTTTGATTTGCATTTCTCTGATGATGTGCCACATTTTCTTAATCCAGTCTATCACTGATGGACATTTGGGTTGGTTCCAAGTCTTTGCTATTGTGAATAGTGCCACAGTAAACATACGTGTGCATGTGTCTTTATAGCAGCATGATTTATAATCCTTTGGGTATATCCCCGGTAATGGGATGGCTGAGTCAAAAGGTATTTCTAGTTCTAGATCGTTGAGGAATCGCCACACTGTCTTCCACAATGGTTGAACTAGTTTACAGTCCCACCAACTGTGTAAAAATGTTCCTATTTCTCCACATCCTCTCCAGGACCTATTGTTTCCTGATTTTTTAATGATAGCCATTCTAACTGATGTGAGAAAGTATCTCATTGTGGTTTTGATTTGCATTTCTTTGATGGCTAGTGATGATGAGCATTTTTTCATGTGTCTGTTGGCTGTATAAATGTCTTCTTTTGAGAAGTGTCTGTTCATTTCCTTTGCCCACTTTTTGATGGGGTTGTTTGTTTTTTTCTTGTAAATTTGTTTGAGTTCTTTGTAGGTTCTGGATATTAGCCCTTTGCAGATGAGTAGATTGCAAAAATTTTCTCCCATTCTGTAGGTTGCCTGTTCACTCTGATGGTAGTTTCTTTTGCTGTGCAGAAGCTCTTTAGTTTAATTAGATCCCATTTGTCAATTTTGGCTTTTATTACCATTGCTTTTGGAGTTTTAGTCATGAAGTCCTTGCCCATGCCTATGTCCTGAATGGTATTGCCTAGGTTTTCTTCGAGGGTTTTTATGGTTTTAGGTCTAACATTTAAGTCTTTAATCCATCTTGAATTAATTTTTGTATAAGGTGTAAGGAAGGGATCCAGTTTCAGCTTTCTACTTATGGCTACCCAGTTTTCCCAGCACCATTTATTAAATAGGGAATCCTTTCCCCATTTCTTGTTTTTGTCAGGTTTGTCAAAGATCAGATGGTTGTAGATGTGTGGTATTATTTCTGAGGGCTCTATTCTGTTCCATTGGTCTGTATCTCTGTTTTGGCACCAGCACTATGCTGTTTTGGTTACTGTACCCTTGTACTGTAGTTTGAAGTCAGGTAGCATGATGCCTCCAACTTTGTTCTTTTGGCTTAGGATTGTCTTGGCAATGTAGGCTCTTTTTTGGTTCCATATGAACTTTAAAGTAGTTTTTTCCAATTCTGTGAAGAAAGTCATTGGTAGCTTAATGGGGATGGCATTGAATCTATAAATTACCTTGGGCAGTATGGCCATTTTCACAATATTGATTTTTCCTATCCATGAGCGTGGAATGTCCTCCCATTTGTTTGTGTCCTCTTTTATTTCGCTAAGCAGTGTTTTGTAGTTCTCCTTGAAGAGGTCCTTTACATCCCTTGTTAGTTGGATTCCTAGGTATTTTATTCTCTTTGAAGCAATTGTGAATGGGAGTTCACTCATGATTTGGCTCTCTGTTTGTCTGTTATTGGTGTATAGGAATGCTTGTGATTTTTGCACATTAATTTTGTATTCTGAGACTTTGCTGAAGTTGCTTATCAGCTTAAGGAGATTTTGGGCTGAGACGATGGGGTTTTCAAAATATACAATCATGTCATTTGCAAACAGAGATAATTTGACTTCCTTTTGTCCTAATTGAATACCTTTATTTCTTTCTCTTGCCTGATTGTCCTGGCCAGAACTTCCAACACTATGTTGAATAGGAGTGGTGAGGGAGGGCATCCCTGTCTTGTTCCAGTTTTTAAAGGAATGCTTTCAGTTTTTGCCCATTCAGTATGATATTAGCTGTGGGTTTGTCATAAATAGCTCTTATTATTTTGAAATATGTCCCATCAATACCTAGTTTGTTGAGAGTTTTTAGCACGAAGGGCTGTTGAATTATGTTGAAGGCCTTTTCTGCATCTATTGAGATAATCATGTGGCTTTTGTCTTTGATTCTGTTTATATGATGGATCATGTTTATTGATTTGCATATGTTGAACCAGCCTTGCATCCCAGGGATGAAGCCAACTTGATCGTGGTGGATAAGCTTTTTGATGTGCTGCTGGATACGGTTTCCCAGTATTTTATTGCATCAATGTTCATCAGGGGTAGTGGTCTAAAATTCTCTTTTTTTGTTGTATCTCTGCCAGGCTTTGGTATCAGGATGATGTTGGCCTCATACAATGAGTTAGGGAGGATTCCCTCTTTTTCTATTGATTGGAATAGTTTCAGAAGGAATGGTACCAGCTGCTCTTTGTACCTCTGGTAGAATTCGGCTGTGAATCCATCTGGTCCTGGACTTTTTTTGGTTGGTAGGCTCTTAATTATTGCCTCAATTTCAGAACCTGTTATTGGTCTATTCAGGGATTCAACTTCTCCCTCCTAGTCTTGGGAGGGTGTATATGTCTAGGAATTCATCCATTTCTTCTAGATTTTCTAGTTTATTTGCGTAGAGGTATTTACAGTGTTCTCTGATGGTGGTTTGTATTTCTGTGGGGTCGGTGGTGATATCCCCTTTATCACTTTTTATTGTGTCTATTTGATTCTTCTCTCTTTTCTTCTTTATTAGTCTTACTAGTGGTCTATCAATTTTGTTGATCTTTTCAAAAAACCAGCTCCTAGATTCATTGATTTTTTGGAGGGTTTTTTGTGTCTCTATCTCCTTCAGTTCTGCTTTGATCTTAGTTATTTCTTGCCTTCTGCTAGCTTTTGAATGTGTTTGTTCTTGCTTCTCTAGTTCTTTTAATTGTGATGTTAGGGTGTCAATTTTAGATCTTTCCTGCTTTCTCTTGTGGGCATTTAGTGCTATAAATTTCCCTCTACACACGACTTTAAATGTGTTCCAGAGACCTTGGTATGTTGTGTCTTTTCCTTTCCATGTTTAGTGCTTCCTTCAGGAAGGCTTGTAAGGTAGGCCTGGTGGTGACAAAATCTCTCAGCATTTGTTTGTCTGTAAAGGATTTTATTTCTCCTTCACTTATGAAGCTTAGTTTGGCTGGATATGTAATTCTGGATTGACAATTATTTTCTTTAAGAATGTTGAATATTGGCCCCCACTCTTCTGGCTTGTAGAGTTTCTGCCGAGAGATCCGCTGTTAGTCTGATGGGCTTCCCTTTGTAGGTAACCCGACCTTCCTCTCTGGCTGCCCTTAACATTTTTTTCCTTCATTTCAACTTTGGTGAATCTGACAATTATGTGTCTTGGAGTTGCTCTTCTCGAGGAGTATCTTTGTGGCGTTCTCTGTATTTCCTGAGTTTGAATGTTGGTCTGCCTCGCTAGGTTGCTGAAGTTCTCCTGGATTATATCCTGAAGAATGTTTTCCAACTTGGTTTCATTCTCCCTGTCACTTTCGGGTACACCAATCGGACGTAGATTTGGTCTTTTCACATAGTCCCATATTTCTTGGAGGCTTTGTTCATTTCTTTTTACTCTTTTTTCTCTAAACTTCTCTTCTCACTTCATTTCATTTATTTGATCTTCAATCATTGATACCCTTTCTTCCATTTGATCAAGTCAGCTACTGAAGCTTGTGCATGCATCACATAATTCTCGTGCCATGGTTTTCAGTTCCATCAGGTCATTTAAGGACTTCTCTACACTGTTAATCTAGTTAACCATTCGTCTAATCTTTTTTCAAGGTTTTTAACTTCTTTGCGATGGGTTTGAACATCCTCTTTTAGCTGGGAGAAGTTTGTTATTACCGATCGTCTGAAGCCTTCTTCTCGCAACTCGTCAAAGTCATTCCCCGTCCAGCTTTGTTCCACTGCTGGCGAGGAGCTGCGATCCTTTGGAGGAGAAGAGGCACTCTGATTTTTAGAACTTTCGGCTTTTCTGCTCTGGTTTCTCCCCATCTTTGTGGTTTTATCTACTTTTGGTCTTTGATTATGGTGACGTACACATGGGGTTTTGGTGTGGATGTCCTTTCTGTTAGTTAGTTTTCCTTCTAACAGTCAAGATCCTCAGCTGCAGGTCTGTTGGAGTTTGCTGGAGGTCCACTTCATACCGTTTGCCTGGGTATCACCAGTGGAGGCTGCAGTACAGTAAATGTTGCTACCTGATCCTTCTTCTGGAAGCTTCATCTCAGAGGGACATCTGGTTGTGTGAGGTGTCAGTCGGCCCCTACTGGGAGGTGTCTCCCAGTTAGGCTACTCGGGGGTCAGGGACTCACTTGAGGAGGCAGTCTGTCTGTTCTCAGATCTGAAACTCCGTGCTGGGATAAGCACTACTCTCTTCAAAGCTGTCAGACAGGGACGTTTAAGTCTGCAGAAGTTTCTGCTGCCTTTTGTTCAGCTATGGCCTGCACCCAGAGGTGGAGTCTACAGAGGCAGGCAGGCCTCCTTGAGCTGCGGTGGGCTTCACGCAGTTGGAGTTTCCAGGCTGCTTTGTTGACCTACTCAAGCCTCAGCAATGGCGGATGCCCCTCCCCCAGCCTTGCTGCCACCTTGCAGTTAGATCTCAGACTGCTGTGCTAGCAGTGAGTGAGGCTCCGTGGGCATGGGACCCTCTGAGCCAGGCACAGGATATAATCTCCTGGTGTGCCGTTTGCTAAGGCCATTGGAAAAGTGCAGTATTAGGGTGGAAGTGTCCCAATTTTCCAGGTACCTTCTGTCACAGCTTCCCTTTGCTGGGAAAGGGAATTCCCAATCCCTTGCACTTCCCGGGTGAGGCGATGCCCCACCCTGCTCCGTGGGCTGCACCCACTGTCTGACAAACCCCAGTGAAATGAACGTGGTACCTCAATTGGAAATGCAGAAATCACCCGTCTTCTGCATTGCTCACGCTGGGAGCTGCAGACTGGAGCCGTTCCTATTTGGCCATCTTGGAACCTACCCCTGTGAAATCCATTTTCTATTCACGTCCTGAGTTTAGTCAATCTAGAGATTTTTATAAATGGAACTGCTTTATGAGTATCTTTTTAAAGTCAGAAATGTAAACAGCCATTTATAACAACATTAATATAATTACTCAAATACTACATGATACTGTCTTGCCAGAACATACATTCATAGTGATAAACCAAAACCCTCTTAACAATGCTTAAATACATTTGCTTTTAAAAGGTGTCATTGGTCCAGTTACTAATGATATTAATTGCTTTATTTCCTCAAATCCCAATTTTGCACGATCCATTTTCCAGAGCTTAGTATTGATTTTTTAAAGAATAATTGGTATAATATTAAGTGAGACAGCCATGTCAATCAATTGTAGTCCTCTCATCAAATGGACAATTAATGCCTTGCAAGCATGGGTCTACACATAATGTTTTCTACAATGTCAGTAGGATTTCATGTGACTGGGGTTCTGCTCTTGCCTTTTTGGATTCCCTTCTCTGCCTGCCTTCTTCCCCTTCTCTTCTTGGCTTAATTATTATCTTTCACGAACTAACACAGGAATTACCTTTCTGTGAGATCTTTCCGGAATCCTCACATTCAATGTCACAATTAGTCTCTCTCTTCTCTCAGTTCTGTAGCACTTTGTTTTTGAACATTTAGCAGAATGACTAGTTAGTTGGGGACGTGCCCATGTCCCCAGCTAGACTTGGAGCTCCTTGAGGGCAGTACGTGCCTTTTCACCTTCTTCTCCTCTCCATTAATGCAAAGTAGGTGGCAGATGCATCCTTTCCGAATGATTGACATCAATAAGACATCAAAAAAATATTGGACTAGTAGAATTTTCATTTTGTTTGAACAGGTTAATGTCCATGTTGGTTTACTTGAGAACACATAATTGGTGTAAAATTAGGTGACAAATTTGTAAATGTGGCTTTAGGGAGTCATTTACATTGGAAGATTGAATTCTACTGCTGACTTCTACTGACTAAACTGCTGGCATTCTGTTCTTTACAGTAAAAGTGACATTGGGTGAAAGCATTGGTATTGGTGTCTAGCTGTTTTGAGCTGAGGCTACCTTTGTTTGAGTGAAGGGAATATTTGGATCATCTGAGTGGAAATATGCATGTCATGAGACAAATATGCTGGCATTTCTGTTATGACAACAGATGATATCCTCTTCCTGAGTAACTTGGGAAAGGCAGGGAGTTTGGGGAGGCCTGCAGCACGACCTGGGTCACATTCAGAATACGTTCTGCTGTTCAGAGTTTCCTTGCTCTTGAGTATCACCCTTTGCCTCAGTTTTTCAGATGGAAAATGGGTGGAAGTCAGTGGAATTATTGTGTAATAAAAACAGCTAATATTTATTTCCTATGCATCAAGTACCATACGAATACATGAGCTCATTTAATCCTGACAACAGCCCTGTGAGGTGGTACTATTAGGATCCCCACTTTACAGGAGAGGAAATGGCACCTTGGAGAGGTTAAGTGATGTGCTCAAGGCCAACTGCTAGTCAGTGGAAAAGTCTGAGACCCAAATTCATCTTTCTGACCATTGGGCCTGTGTATGTGTGCGTGCGTGTGTGTGTGTGTGTGTGTGTGTGTGTGTGTGTGTTTTACCTCCATGCTAAGCTGCTTCTGCGATCGCTCTGGAGAGCCTCATAAAAGAACTAAATAAATCAAAGGGGCATGGGATATCCTTCTTAGGGAGAAGAGTGTTTAGTAGGAGGTTATTATATGTTTTCTTGAGGAAATTCTCGGCCTAGAGTAAAGACAGATGGTATAAAAACTGTACCCTGGTTGATTTGATTGACACCTCAAGATGTTTTGAATCTAGTTACACTTACATTACTGTCAGGTGATTTCTGAGATGTTGCTTCATTGCAGTACAAGTTCAGAGGACAAAGATCTTCCACGGTTGGAGAAGTCAGTGTGAATGGAGCATTGGAGGTTGTGCTGCCTTTTCTGAGCTGTGCATGGTTGTCTTTTTTCCTGCCAGTAGGTGGAAATAGAACTGAATCTTTCAGCACTTGCTTTTTCAGCTGAATACTGGCAGGATTCCTTTAATTTCTGCCGTGAAGGAAAAAAATAAAAAACCTCAGGAGAAGTTTGGAGTGTTCAGTTGGAGGACTGTTACTCTGCAGACTGGAATACTTCCAGTCTGATGGTCAGATAATGGTTTCAGCCTCCTAGAAGGCCAGGGTGCTGGAAGCAGCTGCTGGCAGCCGTGGGTGTCCCATGAGCTCTGCTGGACACCCACCTCGAGGGGGGCTTTTCCTATCATGACCACACATCCTTTTACTCCTCCTGTCCCGCCCATTTAAACCTTTGTCTTTACTGTCAAATTGTGTATCATGTTTATTTTCAGAAACTACATTTCTGAAATTAAAATCTACCAAGCTGAAACAGCACATAAATGGATAAAGTACAAGAGGAAAGCCTCCCACCCACAGTTCCCCCACTTTCTCATTGGATTAACATACGTTTTTTGCATCCCTATCCAGACTTTTTCTATAACATAAACAACTATATATCTCATCAAAATAAAACTGGCATTATGTAACATATGTAACAAATGTAACATATGTTGTTCTATGTCTTGCTTTTTGCACTTTTGAGTGTATCGGGGCTGCCCGTGAATGTGATTAGCTCTGGTGTTTCCCAGCTGGGGGCAGTTTGGCCCCCGAGGTGACACTTGGCAATGTCTGGAGACATTTTCAGTTGTCAACAACTGGAATGATGGGGTGCTACTGGCATCTAGTGGGTAGAGACCAGAGATGTTGCTAAATATTCCACAAGGCACAGAACAGCACCTCACAAAGCATTATCCAGCCCCTAATGTTTAGTGCTGAGGTTGAGAAACCCTTTGCTAGGTAACCTCGTTCTTTGCAATGGTGCACTGTATTCTATAGTGTGAATTTCTCATCCTGTGTTAATGTTTTCCTACAGGCAGTCACGTAAAGTTGTTTCCAACTCATCTCACCTATAATCCCAGCCCTTTGGGAGGCCGAGGTGAGAGAATCGCTTAAGGCCAGTGGTTTGAGACCAGCCCAGGCAACACAGTGAGACCCCAAGTCTGCCAAAAAAAAAAAAAAAAAAATTAGCTGGGCGTGATGGTGTGCATCTGTAGTACTAGCTACTCTAGAGACTGAGGTGGGAGGATCACTTGAGCCCAGGAGTTCAAGGCTATAGTGAACTATGATTGTGCCACTGTACTGCAGCCTGGGTGACAGAGCAAGACCCTATTTCAAAAAAACAAACAAAACAAACAAAAAAAACCAGTATTGGAATAAATATTGGTTTACATCTTTGTGCACTTTGAGATTTTGTTTCCGTGAGATAAAGACACAAAATTAAAATATCTGAGGATAGGGACTTTATTTTAAAAGTAAAAAGTGCTATTTTACACCCAGAATCCCTAATTCACAGTTCCAAAAAGCAAAAGACCTAAAAACAAAGTTTAAAAATTAACAGCAAACTCAGAATTTGGTGGCAAAACCTTACTTGAACTTGTGTGAGGCTAGTCTTTATTTATTACATTTAATGTGAATATTTAGACATCTGTTGCAGAAATCTTTGTTTGATTATGGGATACTGTCTCAGTCTCTGATGATGTAGTTATATAATATGGCACCTTATTGACTTTTTAAAAATATCTGAATTGAATTCCAAAGCTCTTTCAGCTTTTTGGCAAACATGGCTATCTGATAGATTTGTTTGCATTAGAATGGCAGCCTCAGGAATTTAATATTATAGTGATGTGCAGCATTTAGTCCTTAATAATTCTTATATGTTGAAATGAGCAGGTTGTGTGACTTCAGTGATTTTGTTTTCAGCATCTATAACCCCCTTTTAAAGGTGATTTTAGTCCTATAAAGAAAAATTGCATGTTTTCAGGTCACAATTTTTGCCTTGTGCTTTTCCATACAAATTAGCCCCTCAGAAAACATGAAGCATGGTCTTGAAAATCACTTTTTGCTCATTCTTTTTTTTTTTTTTTTTTGAGACAGAGTCTCGCTCTGTCGCCTAGGCTAGAATGTAATGGTGCAATCTTGGCTCACTGCAGCCTCTGCCTCCCAGGTTCAAGCAGTTCTCTGCCTCAGCCTCCCGAGTAGCTGGGATTACAGGTGCCCACCACCATGCCCTTATAATTTTTGTATTTTTAGTAGAGATGAGTTTTACCATCTTGGCCAGGCTGGTATTGAACTCCTGACCTCATGATCCACCCACCTTGGCCTCCCAAAGTGCTGGGATTATAGGCGTGAGCCACCATGCCTGGCCTGCTCATTCTTTAAAAGATTGGCAATAGCTAAAACATTTTGCATGCTTGCCCTGTTTCATGCTTAGCAAACATTACCAAATCTGAGCTCCACAACAATACTTGTAGGAGGTAGTCTTTTTATCTTAGTTTATCTGCAGGGAATGGGCTTCTGGAAGTTGAGGATGTGTGCAGAGTAACATCTGGGAAGAGGCAGAACCCAAATCTGCAGTTGTATGTGCTACATCCCTCCCCGGTGTAATTAGAATTCACTTTCCCCCATGTGGACAGAGTTTTAATATTTCTATTAAATTGTAATTAAATTAATTAAATTGTAATTGGTAGCCATGCTTTTTCTCTCAAGGGGCTACAGTTGGACTTGACAGCAAATAGGCAAATGCCACACTTGAGTCAAGTGGATGTTTTCATCACAACATTAAGAGAAAGCATTGGAGCAAATCTGAGGTCACAAAGCTCTCCCACCAAAGAACTAAGCATTATTTGAAATGAGGAAACATTAATGTCCTCCCTGGAGCCTGGAATTGACATGAAATTAGGGAAAAGCATCGAGTTATATTTATTTCTTTTGGTTTAATCCCAAGAAGATGTCGGTTTTCATTATGAAAGGGGAGGGAAACATCACACACCAGGGCCTGTCGTGGGTTGGGGGGCTAGGGGAGGGATAGCATTAGGAGAAATACATAACGTAGATGACAGGTTGATGGGTGCAGCAAACCACCATGGCATGTGTATACCTATGTAATAAAACGGCATGTTCTGCACATGTATCCCAGAACTTAAAGTGTAATTTTAAAAAAGAAATTCAATTTAATGTAAAAAAAATTTAAAAACATATTATCTTCTATTATTTACAGCAGAGCCAATTCAAGAACCCCCAGGAAAAATTCTTGCCCCAAGCCAACTGGAATTTCTGACTCCTGAATTTTTTGTGTGTGACAAGCTTAGCCTGGGGTAAAGTCCAGGAAGGATGCTTCTATGTTGGTTTTTTAGCTGTTGCTGACATGATTCCCTTCGCTGCCTCCTAGCTCTCGAGGTTTCTCCAAAAAGCATGTGCAAGAAACTTTCATATTCCTTCCTTGGAGGAGTTTCTGATGTTCCTTCTCCACTGTGTCCTCTGCAACTCAATCTACTGATTTGTTTTAACATTTCAAGTGTATAGCTGATTTTACTATTGTGATGGGGAATCCCAGGGTTTGAACTGTGTGCAAGCCAGTTAACTACTCCTGTTATTTCTTGGCTTGGTAGGCTTTTATTGTTACTTTCAGCTGTCTTTCAGCTTTTTACCCACGGTCCTTCACCTTTGATGAGTTCTCTCTGGTTCTTTGGTCTTTGAGAAAGACCTAAGTACACTCCCCTTAGTCCCTCATTTAAATGCCTATTCTCACAGCACCCCTGAACCTTGAGGTGTCTTTAGGTTCTGCATGAACACCTCACAGGTCCAAACTCCTCTCTGCCTCAGGCCCTTTGTATGTGCTAGTCCCTCTGTCTGGGACACACTTTCATAGCTACCAGCCGCTTTTTACCCGGTTGTTAACTTCAGTTTATGTTCTAAAGGAAGCCTTCCTAGACCACCACACCCCTTCTCCTAGCTAAGATCAGCTATTAGTTGTGATTATTTCATAAGTCAGTCTCTACCATGAGATTGGATATGCTGTTAGCCCAGGGACCAAGTAAAATGTTTCAGTGCGATAACTATTTGTGCAGTGAATGAACAAATGCGGCTTGTACTTCTCTGGATTCCCTCTCAGCCTCTCTGCTTTTAGACTTTATTTTCCAGACCTACATTTTTACTAAAATATGTATGTTTCCTCACATCATTTACTGGCCCCGTTCACCAGCCTTTACACTGTTCCCATTCTAGGCCCAGCCTGTGCTCTCAAAAACAGACTTATCAAGGCACTTCTCTATTCTGTTGTTTCTTAATATCAACAAGTTGTTTCAGAGATAGTTTGTTTGCTTGTGTTTATTTATTATGGATATTTCAAGAATACAAGGAAAGCACAAGGAGCTTATGACAAATAGCCATGTACCCACTGCCCAGACTTGCAGGTGGAAACATTTGCTATGTTTGCTTCAAATAAATAAAATGTTACCGAAACAGTTGAGGCTCCCACTCTCTCCTCTCCCTTCAGAGCTAACCACTGTGTGGACAATTGCCAGATGAATTATTGGAACACCTGCAAATGAAAGTAAATAGGAAACTTGACATTTTGGCTAGATTATGGGTGGGAAATGTTATCTCACTCTTGTTTTTTTAAATATTTAACTGATTTCTAGTAAAGTTGAGCATTTTTAATGTTTGTTGGCTATCTGGGCTGCTTCGATGAATTACATGTTTATATCTTTTTCTGTTTTATCTATTTGTCATTTTTCTATTTATTTTTCTTTCTTCTTGGTTTGTAAAGATCTCTGTATATTTGGATTATTCTGTTGCCTGTAATATGTGTTACAAATACCAACTTCTAATCCATAACTTTTCATTTAGTTTTGTTTATATTATCATGTGTTGTGTAGAAATTTTAAATGTCTTTGTGATCTGATGAACATTTTTCTTTAAGATTTCTGCTTTTTATATTTCAGGAAACCCTTATGCTGAGATTGTGAAGGTATTCTCATCAAAATGTTTTAAATGTTTTGTTTTTTACATTTTAACCTTTCATTTGGAATTTATTTTTGTAATTAGGTAGAAATCTAATTTATTTTAACCAAGCTGCAGTATGCAGTTGAGTATATTTATTCTTTTGCTTATCTTTATACCACTGGCTTGTTTTTCATGTCTTATTACACTGCCTAGTACCTCTAGTATGGTATTAAATAGACATGTCATCAGGCATTTGCTAAACCTTATTTAACTTGATTACACGAATAATCAATAATGTAGGTCTATATCAGCTTTATAGATGAGGTGACCGAAGCTTACAGTAGTTAAGTAACCTTTCCAGAATCATACAGCTAGGAGGTAAATAACAGAGCCTGGGGTCAAACCCCAGTCTCAGTGACTTCAGAGTCTAACTGCCTATACTGCCTCTTGGTCTCAGATGACTTGGGGGAAAGGTATCCCCTTCCACCTTGCCTGCTTGTGCAGGCATGAAATTTTACTGAAGTGATGCCAGAGAAGCACTTCCAGTGTGTCTGGAGAAAACTAATAGACTTTGTTTAATTTAGACCTGCCAAGAGTAGATTAAAGAACCTTATAAGTATGAAACAGTTCTTATTCCAGATAATATAAGCATTCACTCAGGTAATATAATCACATCTCAGTGGAACTTCAGCTATAGGGAGTAGATCTTCATAGTAAGTTAACATTCTGAGGAATATTAACAAGTAACTGCAATGCCTTCCTTCCCAGCCTCTCTCTATGAAAAACCTGAGGCACCTTACAAAGATTGGCCTAAAACAAGGTGAAGTAAGAAGATGAGAAAATTAGGACAAAGAGAAATAAATATGGTAAAACAGAAAATAATTCTTGCCTTAGTGTCATTGGCTAGAGTTTGGCCACAACATAATCCTAAGCTTCCTAGCAACTGAAGCAAAGAAAACCTGTCCAGCTCTACAATTCACAGTGGGCACGAGATGAAAATAGAATGGTTGCTAGGGGGATACTCAGTGCTTCCTGCTCCTGAGACTGGAGAGAAAATTGCTCTTTGGCCTCCAGAGAGGGACCCTGTGCAATCACAGGGACAGTGCTTACAGCATCTTCTCAGTGGTGGGAGTGCACCTCATGGGACTGCATTCCCCTACTTTACCTCAAGCTCCTTGAGGGGTGAGCACCATATCTATTGTGTTCTTCATCATATATCAGGGCCCACCACAGTGCCTGAGACATAATAGGTGCTCATAATGTATTTTTGAATGAATGAATGTTATTTGTAATTTCTATCAATAAAAGCCAGTGGGTGGATACAAGATCACTACACAAAAATTAGTAATTTTTTTCCATAAACTAGCAATGAACAATCTGCAAATAAAATTTCTAAAAATTCCACTTATAATATCATCAAAACAATAAAATACTTAGGAGTAAATTTATCAAAAGAGATGTAAGACTTATTCACTGAAAACTACAGGACATTATAGAAAAACCAATGGCAAAACATTTGAACAAATTCATTAAAAGCAATTCTATGTGAAGTAACACTACAGAGATTTCTAGGTATGTGGCTTTCTGATGATCTGACTTGATCAAAAGGTGTAATTTTAGATTTTAAGAGGAATATTTAAGCTGAACATCGTTTTGGCAGTTCTCTATGATTATTTCTTTTTGCAACCAAGCTCCTGGTAAGAAGGAATCGTAGAGAATTGGAGTTTGCATTCTCTGTTTGCATTGCATCAGATTCTTGGTCAAGAATCTGAATGTTGCCAATAAACGGTGCTGTTAGGAATTAAGGTGAGCCCATAATGTATGGTACCATAATTGCTTTGTGAATTGGAAAGGTGTGTATTGGATAAAATAACATCAGGGTGTGTGTGAAAAATGGGACCTTGCCTCAAATGTTTAGCAATACCTAATTAAAGACCCTTAATATTACTGATTCCAATAATTAATCTGTATTCTGATGTCTAAATATGTCTGTCGTTTTCATCAGCCCATTTTTCTGGGGCCCACAGCATATGCTTGCCAGTTCCCCAAACAAGTCTATGAAGGAGGCACTGTTATCATCTCCTTTTACAGAAGAGGAAACTGAGGGCTAGGGAAGATAAGCCATTTGCCCAGGGTTCCACCCTAGCATGTGACAGACCAGAACCTGCACCCAGACACCCATTTGCCCTGCTGTGCAGCCCTTCTCATTTCTGGCCTAAAGATAGCCAACATCAGTTTTCTCTGATTCGCTACAAGTATTTTTCCTGTTTGGTATAGTGTGTGCTTGGACTTTGGAGGCTTCATTTTGATGTTGTGCTCAGTATGCCACAATTAAAGAATTATCCTAATTTTAAGATCATCTTTCCAGAGAGTCTCTCAGAAATTCAGGATAACCAAGTACAGTCTGAATGACATTTGCCAAGTGTTGGCCTCGGAAAATTTATTGCTTCAACAGGGGCCTGTTGCCAGTAACGATTAGCCGACTTTTTTCTTGCCTAGCAAAGACGTTCATTCTGTGAAGGTAACTGAGAGTTTGTAGTTAAGATCTTGGACTCTGGACTCAGTGGACACGGTTCAAGTTCTGGCTTAATAATAGAACCTTCCACATAGTATTATTGGGAGGATTAAAGGAGGCTATCACGTAGGGCACTTAGCACCATGGGGTGCTTAGAAAGCTTTTAAGAATGGTAGCTGCTAGAACATACAATCCTTTAAAGCTGGACTTTGGGGTAAGGAGTGCGCTTCGACAACCAGCAGTAGCTGCCAACAGTTTAGATTGAGAGTGGCTCCGTGCAGCCAAGCCTCCTAAAGCCACCTGGAAGCTCTCCAGTCTGGACTTTGAAAATTTAAATATTTTTCAAATTTCTTTTTGACCCAGTTTAAAGAAAAGGGATTCCACAGTGTGAAAGGGGCTGCCATAGCTTTGCCATTTCCCCTGAGGAAGGGCCTGAGGGAAGCTTCCTTTTGTTGGTGGAAGAAATGAGGTGAGAGGGCAAGAGTTTGGGGTAGGGAAGAACTGGACTGGAAGCTGAGTCTGGTCCTCTTTAGTCTGCCTCTTCAGGCCCCCATCCCGGCCACCTGTTCTTCTTCTGTAAAACCAGGGGGCTGGACTAAGAGGCCCTTCCTGTGCTGACATTCTGTGAAACCATAAACACTTGCCTTGAGCTATGGTTTAATGTGAGCCCTCAGAGCCGTTGTAAGTCTGGGCCATTGGAAAGATGTCTCTGCATCTTTCATGTGAGTCAAGAGGTGGCTTTGTCTTTTATCTTGTCTGGTGTCCATACATCCCAGCTTTAAATTCCTCTTAAAATTTGGAGCCAGGGAAAATTTCTCTTGCTGCTTGAATCTTCACACTGTTTCTGATTGGACAATGCCAATGATACACCTCAGGGTATTTCTGTTATTGTTTCATTTGCCAAGATTCTCAGAGCTAAATGCAGTGACCAGCAATTGTGGCTTCCCTTAAACAAGTCAGGTCTCAAAATCTGTCTTAAAACTGAATGTTGTTGTTTAATTTTATGTACTTTAATGGAGAAGCCACATCAAATCCATTTGTGGCATTAAACAGGATAAATCACCCATGCAGAATGAC
Organism: Theropithecus gelada; assembly: GCF_003255815.1. NCBI lineage: Eukaryota > Metazoa > Chordata > Mammalia > Primates > Cercopithecidae > Theropithecus > Theropithecus gelada. Next base: position 90,482,923 of record NC_037677.1, read on the forward strand.
ATAGTAAATAAATGCAGAAATGCGTGAATACCCCGCCTCACTGTCAGCTACACCCATCATCTGGCCCCTTCTCCGCTCCTAGTGAGTATGAAATTACAACAACAGTAACAAGTAAAATGTATAAAGGACCTACTCTGGACCAGTCACTGTTCTAAGTGGTTTATATATATTTTCTCTTTCAACAATCTTGTGTTTGGGGGTACTATTATTGTATTTATTTTAAAATGAGGATAGGCAGGATTTGGGGGGACATTAGATCCCACAAAATTCCTTTGGCCTCGGGGGTCCTAGTGGCAGAGAGGCTTTGCCCCATCTGGTACTGGCTTGTTTATGTGGCTAACTAGTAAGCTAACCAAAGTCAAACAACCAAGAAAAAGACAAGGAGGAGGAGGGGAGAATTGATGACCATAGAAGGCAGGAAAACCCTCTCTGGCTTCTGACCATCCTGAGATCTACTCTGAACTCCGGTACTGACTTGAGGAATCTGTGGAGTCTCAGAGGCAGTCCGTATTTTGGAATGTGTATGGAGGTAGAGCTGTGCTTGGAGGAGTCATCCTGAGTTCCTGCAGACGGGTCTGTTAGGAGGCCAGCTGGGTTGCAGGGTATTCCACATGTCCATTGAGGTGCCCTGCCTACCTGATGAGTCTGTAGAAATATTCCCCAGGGGTTGCCTGACTTCCAGGGCTGGCACTAAAGGAGGAACTAGTCAGCCCATTTGACCACAAATCCTAAACAGTTCCCATGGAATATTCAGTGCTCTGCGCTTACTTCTCTTAGCCCTGAATGCCAGAACGGCCACTAGCAGGGGCAGGATGGGAAACTGCAGCGGCCTGTCACAAGCAGGCTGATCACCCAGGGCCTGGCTTGGAAGACAGACTGGGTAAGTATAGTCTTAATTTGGCCATTGTGCTCAACTGGCAATGTGCCCACAGTCAATATGCAGATATCTAGATGTGGCCAAATAGTAAGACAATTCTAAGAAACAAATAGTTGAGAATTTGCATGTTCAAAAGTATCTCTCAGTCACCCCCTATGCCCAGTACGATGCCAGATCCTGGGGGTATGGCAGCAAGCAAGCTCGTTGGGGACCTGCTGATTGGGAGCTCACAGCGAGCAGGCAGGCATGTGATTATTCCACAGGCCATGACTTCTGGTGTGGTTAAGTGCTGTGCTGGGGAAGCCTTGTCTTTTGGAATCGCTTTGGGTGGCTCTTTCTTTAATCTGGGGATGGTATCATTGCTTGAAACATTTTTGGAACTGCCCTTTAGGAATTGCCTTTGGAGCTGATTTGGGTCACACAGGAAAATCTATCTCACTTTTATTTTATAGCCACACCTAGCTTGTGACCAAAAATGGTATTGCCCAGCTTGCCGACCCATTTTATATTCCAGTCTTGGCTCTGACTTTCTTGTGAGCCAAAATTACATCCACCCTGTAAAGATGGATATTTATGACCACTGAGCATATTAGCAGTAACTTTGATAATTTTGAAGCAATTTCTCACTTGCCCAAGCTCCCATTGTCCTTTATATCTCTGTTGTAACACTGTCCAATCTCTCTTGCAACTGAATTACCTCCTCCTGCCTGTGTTTTCCCCACTAGGGTGGGCATTGGAGGATAGGCCCATATGTCTACACTCTCTACAGTGCCCAGCACGGAGCAGATGTTCAAAATGTGTATTTGTTATAATTGAATGTATGGGTTGAATTGAAAGGAATCCAAGAGGTGTCTCAGGATTGCTCTGAGTAACAGGAGCACTGTTGGAATGATGGGCAGCCCAGTGGGCTGCGGAATCTCACAGGTCTTGCTCCAATCCCTATTTGTCCCCTTGAGCAGCTGTGTGGCCCTATGCAAATCATTCATTCCCTCAGATCCTTCATTTCCTCATCTGTGGAATAGAGGTAATAATACTTGCCTTACTCGGGCTATTATAAGGACAAGTGGAATATTCACATAGTGCCCTAAGCATAGTGCCTAAATGGAGGTGATTAGTATTCTTATAATATTGGAGCAAATTCTCATTTGGATGCATAAATTCTGATTTAAAAAACTAACTTACCCAGAAGTCACATCATTTAAAATCATTTGCTGGCCAAGTACAGTGGCTCATGCCTGTAATCCCAGCACTTTGGGAGGCCAAGGCGTGAGGATTACTTGAGCCCGGGAGTTCAAGACCAGCCTGGGAAACATAGTGAGACCCTGTGGCTATAAATTTTTTTTAAAAATTAGCCAGGTGTAGTGGCTTGCACCTGTGGTCCTAGCTACTCAGGAGGCTGAGGTGGGAAAATCACTTGAGCTTAGGAGATCGAGTCTGCAGTGAGCTGTGATCACGCCACTGCACTCCAGCCTGGATGACAGAGTGAGACCCTGTCTCAAAAAAAAAGAAAGAAAAGAAAAAGAAAAATCATGTATCATAGAAAATGTATTCTGCAAGGAACCCTAGAGCCCATCTAAGTCCAACCTCCTAATTTTCTTTTTCTTTTGTAGAGAGAGGGTCTTGCTCTGACATTCAGGCTGGAGTGCAGTGGTGCGATCACAGCTTTAACCTCAAACTCCTGGGCTCAAGTTATCCTCCTACCTCAGCCTGTCAAGTAGCTGAGACTACAGGCGCACACCACCACACCCAGCTAATTTTAATTTTTGTAGAGGCGGGGGTGGGGAGGGTCTCACCATGTTGCCCAGGAAGGTCTTAAACTCCTGAGCTCAAGCCATCCTCCCACCTCATCCTCCCAAAGTGTTGGGATTACAGGCATGAGCCACCTTGCCTGGCCCCAACCTCCTAATATTAATGAGATTCAAAATGGGAAATGGACTGACTAAAGTCATTGGTTCATGGCAGAACTGGGCCAGGCCAGAGCTGTTTTCATGTGATGTTTGGTACTTACCCCTACATTTGGAGGTCCCACCTTCCTTGCAAGGGCCTTGCATTTATGCTAAGAGCTCTGGATACTGGCACTTCTGGACAATGGTAGCTAAGAATTTAGGATATGCACTTGGGGAGCCACAACACATGCTTTGCACACCCTTTTGCAGCAACACTTTGTCCCTCTGTGGAGTGCTGAGCATGCTGTGGTTGTGTATCTCACAAAGCTGGCATAAGCAATACAAACTGGTGGTTAGGAAGCATGCCCGACAAACCTGGTACCGTTACTTACCAGCTTACCACTGCTTGACCTCTCTGAGCTTCACCTTCTTCACCTGTAGCATAGGAATAATAATGGTATCCACCCATAGGATTGTTGTGAGGGTTAAATGAGATAATGCATGAAAGTGCTTACACATTGCCTGGCACAGGATAAACACTTCTTAAAATTTACTGTTATGATCTGTAATACATCCAAACCAAATATTCTGCCTCTGGCATCTCCACTAGTCTCAAGCTAACCTCTAATCTGCCATGAAGCCTTACCTGGTCTCTCTTCCAAGCAGGTGCTGTTGACAGACTTTTACCCCTCCCTTCACCCCGCCCCTCACCCAACAGTAACATGAACTCTCACATCTGTTTCACCCCAACCGTGGACCACAAGATCCTAAAGTAATCAATAGCAGTTGCCCATCAATATATAGGGCTAGGAACTCCTGGGTTTTCTTGTTCATCATCAGTTATAGGAAGAAAAATTGACCGCTGGCTTAAACAAGTACTGCCTCTCTTAGAAGTTGTCTTGACTTTGAAGGCACTTAGACCTTTGGGAGGCTCTGCTATTCTGCAGCGTGGCAGGTGCCCACATGCCTGGATGGCTGCCTTCTTTTGTTATTCCCTTGATACTGGGTTCTTCGCACATGCATACACTTTGAGTTCTATTTGCTACCCTTTTTTAAAACCTTGACTAAAACAATGAGTAATTGGGAAGTTCTGAATTTCTATTTGGAAAACAAATTGATGAGATCAGAAAAATCCAAGTAATCCTAAATTTACAGAAGCCAGATTACTAAAACTCAAGGGCATTTTTTTTAAATGTAGACAAGTTGTATTTCACAGAGGTTTTTGCAATGCCCTGACTCTGGATTGCAGCCCTCCCTCGATTCTGGGTATTACATCATTTCATTTCAGCTAATGTAAACAATCATCACCCTGCATGTTGCAGGATTTTTCACTACGATTTGAATTGGGCTTCATTCAGTGGGTCGTTGTGGTGATTAATGGTTTCAGAAGGAAGTGCAGCAGGAAGAGACTTTGCAGGAATGGAAGAGGTGAGGCAGCTCCATGTGAGATTCTGCAAAAGGATTAAGATTTGGCACCAGGCTTGGTTTCTGTGCAGCCTCTTAGGCAGAGAGCCCCAGGAGAGGGAAGCAGGCTGTCAGCTGTGCCTTTGCACGCTCTCAGCTGCCTTGAAGGTTGGTTGGCTCTTCCCGCTCTCTGAGGTACCCAATTTTACCTTGTTAAAGGATGGATGTGGATGCTGGAGGCTTAAAGAAGACCAGGTAAGGGTTCTTGTTGTCTAAGAAATCTCCCAGCGTTCTTAATGCATGGAATCCTGGGGACTGTTTCTTTACTAGCACCATGGTGCAGTGTTAGCCAAAATACAATTCCTCTGAGACATTTTACAAAGAGGATCAGAGAAGTTTCTTTCCTTGTTAAGAAAGTTTCTAAAACGTTTTAACCTAAAATGCTTAACTATAGAGATACAAATAATTTTTCTTGCTGTGCATTTCAGCTTTGAGATTTTTTTTTTTGCATGTTAATCTACAAGATCTCTATAGGTATCCTGAGAGTTTATTAGATGTTGGTTTTCATTCCTTTTGCAATGGCTTATGGTATATTATGTATTAACATTTAATGGGATGAAAACTTCTCACTCATTATATTCTTCAGGATACTTGCTTTTGAATAAGTTGCTCTTCTTTTTGCAGATTTGGTTTGTTGCTTTCTTTTTCACCTTTTGGCTTTTGTGATTATAATACTAGTAAGGAATATCCTGAAGTAGAACTAATTTCTAAGAGGAAAAAACTATACTCAGGATTTAAATGCAAACATTTGATAGCATCCCTGATTAAAATAGACTACATGTTTTTTGGTGTTTCAAATATGCTTTTTAAAAAATATTCAGTGTAAATGTCCATAGTTTGTGGGAAAGGTAATGCAGTTTATCTGAGTGGTCATTTACTTACAAACATTAAAAGGATATTAGACCTTTGATAAGATTAGCTGAAGAAGAGGTCATTGAAAGGAGTAGTTTTCTGCTAACCACCAACTCAATTCCAAATTCTGTTTCTTTTCTTTAAAAAAATGGAGTTAAAAATAACCCAGAATAAAACTTGAAAACTGTTTTGTTTCTCTGTATTTGGCTAACTTCATCGCAAAGTACTGTGTTTAAGGAATTCAAGCTATGAAGACTACTCTTGAAATGGTTCACATAATTCTATCTGTGAATTTCCATAATCCTTTTCAAGAGCATATGATATTTTATGAGTATTAGGGTTAAAATTTTCAATTAAGTGTTCATTCCTTCTACAACCCTGAGAGATGGATAACAACCCTCAGAAAAATAACATGAGAAATTGTGTCAGTGTCCTGACACAGGCTCAGTTTTCCTGTACAAAGTAGTGTGGAAAGGGAACATTTGGCATATCTCCTTCCTTATGGAAGGTGTGGGGTGTCTTGGTAGAAGTGAATGTCTGTGGTTGTTGTGATAGATGGATAGATGCAGGGACTCCTTGTCACTTTAATTTATTGGAAATTAAATGTTTTCATTAGACGTAGGGGACTCTGACTTTCCAGCTTTGGTTGAGTGAGACAAGGTCTATGCACCCAGTGATTCTTCTCGTTTTTGTTCAGTGAGCCCTTTCAGTCCATGTCATCCTGTTTTTCTTTCTGGAAACAGACTGGCAGCAGTCTCTTGCGTTTTGTATTACTTTAATCTAGCATTTTAACCATTGTGTTTTCTTTTAGTGGGATGGCTAATAATAAGGTTGGCTTAAGCCTCAATTTGAGAAGGTGTGAGAGTAGCTGTAATCTTTAGGAAAAGAAAATCATTCCAAGAGTTAAAACATGCAGACTCTTAATTGTGCTGTGTCCATTCTCCTATTTTTGGGGAATCTAGACAAGCTATTGTTACAAATGCTTTTCCTAAAATGTTTTCAGAAGACCAAAACAAAATATAATTTTTTGTCAATGTATTACACTATCCTCATTCTGTCTTCTTTCTCCTCATCTGTCATTTTGGACGGAGGGAAAATTGTTCAGGTAAACAATTGAGGAACAATTGCCAGGAACATCTGGGAACAGTTGCCATGAATTATCTTTTCCTTCTTAATGTGATCTTGATGAAGGTTTTACTTGTTTACTCTTTTTATTTCTATTAAAATGGTAAGACATGTGCATGGTTGAAAAAAATTCAAACAGTATAAAAAGGGTAAACAATGAAAAGCCTCCTCCATGGCGTCTTAACACTCAGTTCTTCCCTCAGCAGTAAACGATGCTTTAGACCCGTGCTTTTCAAACTTCTCTATGCATAAGCAACACCTGCAGAGTTGGTTACAACACAATTTCTTAGGCTCTTTGGGGTGCGAGGAGTAGATTGAGAGGGGAGAGAAAGATAACTATAGTTCATTATATAGCTATAGTCTATAGTACCTAAGAGACAGGTGGAATTTGAGTATTCTAGTGACAGCAGGAGACAGGGGTACAAAGAAAAAAAGACTGTTGAGTTTCTTAAGAATTGAAAATGCTCTTGAGACAGTTGTCAGTGAAGAGTAAGAAGCCGTGGTCATGAAATAGAGTATTAGAGTAGTGAAGAAATCCAAGGAGCCTCAGCATAAAAATGCCATCGGGAGAGGCCCAGTGGGTGGAAATAGGGAAATAGTCCATAGTTAATGGAAAATATAGCAATAGAAGGGGGTTATGGGCCACCTGACAAGGATAATGAGATTGAGCTGGAAACTGGAATAGGACTGGCCAAGCTAAAAAAAAAATCAGGCCAATTAGCAATAATGAGAGTGTTTATTCACTTGTAGATTGGCAAAATACCTCCCTGGAATGAATTAGGACAAATGGTCACTTCCTGTGCTAATGATTTTATAGCAGAAAAGAAAAAGGAATACTGTAGAAGGTACAGGGAGGTGTCTGTGTGTTAGCCACTGTAATTTAATAATCCTAAGAAATGTAAGATTAATGGCCTGATGCAAGGAATGGAAAACCAAGATAATGTATAACTGATGAGAATTTTAAAAGCATGAATAGTAATTATGAAAAACAGCAAGCCTCAAGGATCTTGTCAATTAATTTTTTTAAAAGGTTAACTACCAAACACCTTTTCGGAAACACAAAATATGACAAGATTCAAAACATCTTTTTGAGAGGCACAGGTGAGAAAAACTAGGTTTTTTTCCCTACCCCACCTTCTTTGTCCAATAAAGTAAGAATCAACAGCCAACGCTAAACACTTTCTTTGTGGCAGGTATTGTGTGAAATCCTTTATGTGCTTTAATTTATTTTGCCCTTATAGCTCTGGGGGTTGGGATCATAATTATTATTTACAGATACAGTGCAAAGAGGATTGCTCAAGGAAGAGCATATTCCTTCATAAGGAAGGGACATCTTTGAAAAAAATAGGAAGTTCAGTTGGAAAACCAGAGAAACCCACCTAGAAAGCCCAGTAAAAAGGTTCACATAATTTAAGGAGCATTCTATAAGAAACTGACATTAAAGCAAAAATAAGAGAGACTTTTATAGGAATCGAAGTGAAGGAGCCAGGCAAAAATAAGGAAGAGACTTCATAAGGAAGAGACATCTTTGAAAAAAATAGGAAGTTCAGTTGGAAAACCAGAGAAACCCACCTAGAAAGCCCGGTAAAAAGGCTCACACATAATTTAAGGAGCATTCTATAAGAAACTGACATTAAAGCAAAATAGGAGAGACTTTTTATAGGAATCAAAGTGAAGCAACCAGGCAAAGATCCAGCAGAACCTTTGCAGATGCTCAGAATACTCCTGGGGCGATAGAAAAAGGAGCCAGCAGACACAATAAATTATTTGCCTTGGTCTTTTCAGAAAAATATATCAAAATCATCTTTAGAAGCAGAGGTACTAGATCAAATAGTAGTAAATGAACAGAATGTTCTAGACTGAGTTGACAAACTGGATATGGATAAATCACAGGGACAGGTTGGCCTTCATCCAAGAGTTCTAAAGGAATTCAAGGGTGAAATCATGGGGCTGTTGTTAAAAGCAACTAATTTTTACTTTCGAAAGTCTAGCAACCCCCTAAACCTTGGTTGCCTGGTAAAATTGCCCAGCTCCATCTCCCTGCAGTACATTATTTAAACATAAATTATAATATGCATGTAAAATATAAAATATAATAAATCAAATAATATGTTTTCAATAACTGTGATTTTGAATTCCCAAACCATGTCACGTCACTGTTTTGAAAGTCTGTGTGAACGTTTCATTCTTGAAATTTCTAAGCATTACCAGCCCCTTAGAATCATGTAAAATAAGCTTATCATAATTCGTGTGAACTCAGTAGCAAAAGCACAAAGAAACAAATGGGCAGAGACTCAGTTTCAAGAAAGGATTCATCATACAACGTTACTTCACTAAAGGGGGAAAAGAATCCTGCAGCCTCAGAAACAGACACTCAGTGTCCGTTAATTAAATAAATGCCACGTGAAGGATTTGAAAACTAATCAGCTTTTGAGCTCCTAGCTGCACAGTCCCACTGCCCAATTTGCCTGGTGGTCTGGCCCTGCTCTCATTTGTCTCAGGCCTTCTTCCATTTCTTGAGGTCTTGACTCCGCCTAGCCCTGCAGCCCAGGTGCTCTGTTCTCTGCTTTACTGCAGGTGGCCCTAGTTTTCTATCACCCATGACCTGCACTCTGTGTCGTACAGTAGAATAATGATGAGGGCCTGGGTAAGACAGAATTGGTGCTGGGTAAGACAGAGAGCCAAGTACAGGTTGTCAGGATCAAAAGCTAGCAGTAAACCAGAGATGTGGAATGGAGATGGTCATTCAGTCATTTAATCGGTATTTCTTTTGAGCTCCTAGAATGTACCAGGCATTGTACTGGGGATATAAATATGAACAAGGTAGCCACCGTGATAAAGAGAAACCAGTAAACAATTACAGTAGAGCAAGATTTCTCAATCTGGACACTAGGTTGACATCCAACTATTTCCTAGAGGCAAAATTGCCCCTGTTTGAGAACCACTGTGGGAGAGTATGATAGGTGCGTGAATGGAGAAAGAATAGGCCGTTATGGGAGATCACAGCAGGGCTTCCTAATGCAGACCTGGAGGTGAAGGAAGAATGCCTAGAGGAAGTCATATCCTACAAGGCATCTGCAGGGTGAGTAGCCCTCACTTGGAAGTTGGAAGAGGACAGTCAAGGAAGGGAAAGGCTAGACCTGGAGACCAGAGGGAGGAAACCCTGGGTCAGCCATGGGTAGCTACCATGGGTAGATACTCTTACCAGTGGTGGATGCTCCTTTTGGTGCTAGCCTTATCAGTCCCCAAGGGCCAGAGTTTCACACCCGGCATCTGACAGCATGCTTTTGGAGGCCGTGCTCATGCGCATAGCTGCCACTAGATGAGGAGTGATGTTGGTTTAGAGACCCTTAGGCTTTGTGGTCTTGGGTGCAAAAGGGAAGGAAATTAGTATCTAATTCCATAGAAGTAGAATTCTCACTAAATTGACTGCTCCTTTCAGCTCCAATGCCTATTTTTGATTAGCTAAATCTAAGTTCATTTGACCAAGATTAAAAATTTATTAGCAAAAAAACTTACATGGCTACTCCACAAACTGTTTCCAACTGCTGGTAACTGCAGACCGTTTTGGCAACTGTGTAACAAAGAGTACATTGTAATCATCCTTAAAATACCTCCCTTTTCCCTCTATTTGCTCTATACCTGGCTCCTTTCTAGAGAGAGACTGGTCTGTATTTCTACCAGCAAAGGCCCGTTGGCCACATACTGGGTCAGCCTCAGGACTCATGCAATGACAGGCACATTCAGGAAAGATGCGCTTTGTGTCTTCACATGGTAGGATCCCCTCTGCAGCATGTCTTTTCCTCTTGGCTCCTTGATCCCCTTGTCCCTCGGGGCCCTTCAGTTTCTTTCTTTCTTTCTTGTTTTTAATTGTTTTGCTTTGGTTTTGGTTTTGAGACAGGATCTCTCTCTGTCACCCAGGCTGGAGTGCAGTGGCACAATCTTGGCTCACTGTAACCTCCGCCTCCCAGGTTCAAGCAATCCTCTCACCTCAGCCTCCTGAGTAGCGGGGACTACAGGCATGCACCACCGCGCCTGGCTAATTTTTGTAGAAATGAGGTTTCATTGTGTTGCCCAGGCTGGAAATTTCTTAAAAACAATGATTGACATTGAGCACTTGCTTGTGTCACCAGCCACAGGGCTGCATGGGAGAGGAGAGAGAGACACTAAAAGGTAGGGGAAAAGAAAATTACTAAACCTAGCACCATACTAGCCACTTCAAGTAAGCTATTTCCCTTAATACTCCCAGAAAACCCTTAATGGGTGGTGTCTTCCTCACTTTACAGATGAGGACCAGGCCTGATTTTATACAGCTATAAAGGGGTACAGGTGGGATCTGAGCCCTTTGTCAGACCCCAAAGCCCATGTTCCTTCTACTTCTGTGTTTTGGAGGAACTATCCAGGCCAGTGGGCCTTTTTGTGGCCCAGCTCCCAGGCCATTAGGACAATATCATCAGGGGTCTTCAGGCTACAAGGCAGATCTGGACTTGAGGGAGACTGTCATCTTCAGCTGTTGTTGGGGGCTTCTTGTGATCTACATACATCCTTATTTGGGCCATCGCTTCATTGCCCATTCCCAGATTGCTGAGATGGCTTCAAAAGCAAGGACCCCAGTTCTCCTTACCCTCACAGCTGTCCTGCTGCCTGTTCCTAGGGCATGATGGAATGATGTTAAAGATTCCAGAACCAGAATTTAGGAAATCTGGAGACTAGGTACCACTACCTTCCACTTGCTAACACACTGAAGACCAAGCAACAAGTAAATCTGTTGCTTATCCAACAGATGCTTTTGCAAAATGATAAACCAGTTATATTAGTCCATTCTCACCCTGCTGATAAAGACATACTGAAGACTGGGTAATTTATAAAGGAAAGAGATTTAAGTGACTCACAGTTCTGAAGGGCTGGGGAGGCCTCATGAAACTTAATCATAGCAGAAGGGGAAGCAAACATGTCCTTCACCTGGTGGCAGCAAGGAGAAGTGCCAAGCAAAAGGGGGAAAAGCCCTTTATAAAACCGTCAGATCTCATGAGAAATCACTCACTATCATGAGAACAGCATGAGGGTGACTGCCCCCATGATTCAATTACCTCCCACCAGGTCCCTCCCACGACCTGTAGGGATTATAGGAACTACAATTCAAGATGAGATTTGAGTGGGGACACAACCAAACCATATCACCAACCATAAACCCTACCTGATTGTCTCAACTGGTTGCCCTGGGCATGAAATCACATAATGGTTATGAAGACAGGCTGAAAAGATGCACAACTTACCATTGTAGAGAGATACTGTGTCAACAATAAAGGGGAAAAATTCCTCATTGAATTGGCTTATAGGAGAGACATGTTTGTTAAGCAAAGGGATGAAGGTGACTCCATAAGAAGGTGAGTTCCAGAGAGAAACGTTCGTATCAGTGAGTCTGACTTCTGCATCAGGCTAGCAATTGGAACTTGTAATAAAGGGAAACTTTCTATACTTAGGTAATATGACATTTTGGGCACATGGCATTGTGACTTCTATGAAGGAAAGTACCAAGAAGGTTATAACTGAAAGGATCACACTGATTACCCAACTACCCCTCTCCTTTAACTGATGATTAAACTGAGGATCAGAGACCTGGATGGGTAGACCAAGTTCATGTATAGTCAGAGCTAAAGCTAAGGCTACTCGACCTATAAATAGAGGTTTGTTTACACTGTGTATGTGGGAGAAGGGAAACCATAAAATATCTTTTATTTAGATTTTACTTGAAAATTATCTTTGTAAGGAGATTATGTCTCCCTCCAGAGGCTCTTAAAGATTTGGTCATCATGGACTGCAGGTATGCTGTGCTGAAAAGATTAGGACCTGTGCTGAAGAAAGCACCACATAGGCACACATCAAGGGGAAAAAAATGATTTTTTCTCACAGAATTTATTCATTAATAAATCTATTCTTTCATTCAACCAATATTTACTGTGCATCCACAACAGTGTGCCAAGTATGATGCTAAGTGCCGGGATATAGGGGTAGACAGACAAGCCTCTTTCCCTTTGAGCTTCCAGTCTAGCTGTGACCAGACTTATTCTGAAATGATTAAGGAAGGTATCCAGTGAGCTATGAAAGGTGGTAAGGTGGAGCTTAACCGTAAGAACTCCTGAGCGGCCTATTTGATACAGGGATTTAACAAATGGGTTTCAGAATGAGTGATTCCAAGTAAAAGCATTAAGCCTGGTGGTCTAGTGTTTTGGAAAGTTCAGCTGTTTGCACAGAAAGGAAAAAGGTTGAAATAAGGGAACCCACCAGGAGCCTGCTGCCATAGTCCAAGTATGTGGTGCTGAGGCTTTAGCCAGAGCTGGAGCAGTCAGAATGGAGAGGAAAGGTGTCATCTGAGTCATGCTCCAAAGTAGCATTGGCTGCCTGGCCTAGGGGTTGAAGGAGAGGAAAGAGACAAAGGTGGTGCTGAGGTTTCTGATCTACAGCAGCAGACAGGAGATAGAAATGAGATTATGGAGACAGTGTGCATATATGGGGGAAAGTGACAAGGTCAGTTTGAAGCAGCCTGATTCGGAAGGGACCGGGGAATGGCCCAGGTGAGCTGTCCTCGCAACAGCTGCTTAGCCCTCACTTGGACAAGTACATTTAGGAACCTTAGGAAGGGAATGACTTTTCATGTCGTCAAGGAGACTGAACTCTCGTGGAAGACAAGTAGTTGCAGAACAAAACGGAAGATTGCTGGGGATTCACCATTCCTTCCTTTTTTAACAAAAACTTCTTATTGTGTAAATTTTTAAACAAACACAGAAATACAGAGAATAGTATAATGACCCCCTATGTACCCATCACCTAGCTTCAACATTTATAAACATTGCCAATATTGTTTTATCAATCTCCCCTCAGGAGTATTTCCTCTCTACCTTGTTGAAGTATTTAAATCCCAGATTTTATATCACTTCATGCATAAATACTTCATGGTATATTTTTAATAAATAGAGACTTTATAAAAAAAGAATGCAATATTATCATACCTAAATAAATATTTCCAAATTACGATTTAATGACAAGCCTATATTCAGACTTCCCTGGTTGTCTTTAAAATGGCTTTTAATATTTGGTTTTTGGAACAGGAATCAGATGAGGTCCAAATATTACATTTGACTGATATTTCTTATGAATCTTTTCATCTCTAATAGATTATCTCTTTTTATTCTCTCTTTTATACACTCTTTACTTACTGAAGAATCTGTGGCAATGGACCTGTGAGACATTCAGCTTTCTTTGGAACACCTTGAGTTAGTGTTTGAGGCTTACTTCTTATGAGTACAATAAGCATAAAATTGTTAGGTAGTTCTGGAATGACCTATCTTGTATTCCTTCTGTTTTAGGATTCTCAGTCCTCCATAGCTGGTTCTAGGGAGCTGAGTGCAAGGCTGTGCAAGGGCAGCAAGGATTTTCTTTACTAACGGCATATTGAGAACACAGCACAAGCAAGGCCATGCCAGGCCATCTGGGAAATACAGGCAAAGTAGAAGTGCCTTTGCTTGGCTCCGAGGAGCTTATCACGAATTTGGAAGAAAGAAGATTGCCTGAAACTAACAGATTAACACAGGCAGCTCAGTGTTGGGAAGTCAAGTAAAGCTACACTTGGCTCCAACCCCAGCCTTGACTCTTAACAGCTGGGTGTTGGTGAGCAAGTCATTTTATATTTCTGAACCTAATTCCTCTTCTTTAAAATAGCAAGGAAAAACTCTGCCTACTTCAGGATTATATGAAAAGCAAGCAGCATGGGCCCTGGAGTTAGACTTTAAGCCCTGCTTCCTTCTGATACCTGCAGTCATGGGCTACTTTACTCCATGCCAGTCCTGTGCTCAGTACTTCATACACATTACCTCAGTTTAGGCCTCTCAGCAACCCTTTTTTACAGATCACAAAACTAAGGCTTAGAGAAGCAGTTTCTGTACATTTACCTACTTAGTGAATTAGGATTTAAATGCAGACAAAGTCGAAGCTCAAATGTTAAACTGCCAAGGTATATTATTTCTCTCAAATACATATGTCAAGGTTCAGTATTCTTGTTTATAAGGAGGGAGCTATCATATCGACTTTATGGAATTATTATGGAAATTAAATAAGACAAAAGGTACTCAACAGATAACAAATGCACAAAAGTATTTGTTTTCATGGTTGTTGTTATATCAATGGTTGAACAAGTCTGTAAAACATGAAATTGTACAGAACCATCTATAAACACAATAGGAATATGGAAAATGGAGACATTAACTTGCATTGAGGCACTTATGGTGAGAGAGGGGGCAGGGAGGATCCAGTGGGTCTTTGGTTATCACAGGAGATAAAAGCACATTCTAGGATGGGGGAGCAGCCCAAGCAGGGAGACTACATGAATGGGGTGTTAAAAATACCCTCTTTAAACTTCCTATTTGTCCAGTTAATGCCACTGAGGTTTTAATGGTCAGGGAGAACACACAGGTACACCCCTGACGCCGTTAAGAAGACTGAGTGGGAAATTACAAAAAGAGGCTGTGATGAAGAGCCTGGTGCTCTGGTGGGTCTCAGCACAACCTCTGTTTGGTCCTATGGTCTCAGCAAGTTACCAAACTTCTTTGCATCTCGCTGTTTCTTTCTAGGTAAAATGGAGATCATAAAGGACTTAATGATATAGGCTATCTAGGGATGTTTGGGGAATTAGATGAAATAATATGGGGAAAGATAGTGCCGGAAAGACCCAGGGCAGAAACGAAGAGAAGTCAAGAACTTAAGTCCTTCCATTCCCACATCTATGTCACCTTCCCTGCTTCTATTGGGGTTGCAGTCTTCCCTACCCCTTCACCCTCCCTATCTCAGGGGTACCACAGAGTTAGGCTGCTGAAGTGACAAAGTGAAAATGTTCTCAAGGGCTCCCTGCTTTCTGCAGAAAGAGGATCCTGGGTAATACATGTGAGAATCAAGAGGAGAGAGGTTGGATGTGCTCATCTAGGCTGGCTACTTGCTTTTGCTCCCCAAATTTTCTTAAGAAGTTTATTCCCAATTTCTTGGAAAATTTAGAGCAGGGATATTTGGTGTAAAGCAATGACATCATTGGTCTTTGGGATGTCGATTGCATCTCTTTTGGGGAAAGAGAAAGCAGGGAAGGTGACGCAGAGGTGGGAATGGAAGAACTTCAGTTCTTGACTTCTCTTGGTTCTTCCATGGGTCTTCCTGCAGGTAAGAGAGATTTTCAAGTCACTAACACTTTGTTGTGAGTTAATTGTGTCTGCTCTTCCTCATACTGTGTGCAGACCACTATGGAAGATGGATGCAAACAGGAATGACCTGTTGTAAGACTAGTGAGCAATACCAGCTTGGGAGGGTATACAAGTTTCTGCAGGGGCCACAGGGGAGGGTTCCCTGTCTGGAATTGGAGGCTCAGAAGGGGCTTCCTCCAGGAAGCATTTAGAGAAGGAGTGTGACTTAGCTGTAGTTACCACAAAGAAGGAACAGCATTTGCAGAAGCCTAGAAGTGAAAGAGAGGAGTGAGTCCACGATGGGTTGGGGACCCCTGTGGGGAGCTATTTCTGCAGATTCATAGGCCCCTCAGAGCTCTCCACAGAGGAAATATGGTCATTGTTTGTCAGAAGCCCTGCTGAGGCGGCATGAGGCTTATGAGGAAATGGGGCATGAGACAGCGAGGTGATAGAAGAGTACTTCCTAGCAGTCTCTCACCTGCGCACCTCACCCATGTGTGCACAGCACACAGCTCACCCCTTGGGGCTTCAGTGTTTTCATGAATGAAATGAGGACTAATGAAGTCCTTTCAGTTCCTCAGCTCTTTGGCTCTCTGAAAATATTTTTAAAGCTGAGGAAAAAAAAATCAAGTAATACTGAAAACAGATTTCAGTCCTTATTAGGTTGCAAAATGGAAACAGAGACAGAACCTGGTATTGAGAAAGAATTCAAAGAAGCATTTAAGAAGAGACATCTTTGATATTGAGTAGATAAAGAATTTATGGCAATTTTAGTCTACACTGGGCTTGAGTTTCCAACAAACAAGAAATAAATCAAAGGAGAAACCTGAGGCAGAAGAGAAAACCCCCCTCAGAAGCAAGTGGGCATTTGAAAACAAGTGACTCAGGTGACCTCCTGTCGGTGGGGTGAGCTACTCAGTAAAGACAGGGCCAGTGGTTGGCACAGGGAGACATGCCAGAGTGATGGTGGCAGCAGGTGTGAGTCAGAGAGGCTGAGCTCTCTGGAGGGGCTGGCTTGCCTTTGCCTGGAGGGAGATGGGGGCAAAGGTTGTGGGCACAGAAGGATGTTGCCCCCTGCTCTGTGTGGAGGCACTGAAGGGGTCTGGCCTGGAAGGCCATTTGTACAGCTGAGTGAATGCCACCTGGGCTGGGCAGAACTGGCATCTCTTGTGCGGTGGTGGGCATGTGATAGGAGACATGTACCCAGGACATGTACCCAGAGTTGCCTGGGGACCTCCGGGGCTATGGGTCAGAACCACTCGGGTGAGTGGGGCTGCAGACGGGCGGCTCTCTGCTCTGCCTGCTGAGAAGTCAGATTCGGACAGGGAAACTGAGACAGGGAGGCAAATGGGTTTTCTCTCCTTGGCATTATAACATGAGCCAGATGCATTGAATCAGGCATCAGCATTGTCACATCAGTAGTGACAATAAGCATCTGTTCTATGCCAAGCATTAGGCTCTGCCCATTATCTACATTATTCCCAGACCTCACAACAACCTGTCTAGGGGGCATTGTTTTTAATCCCCATTTTACCCCATATTCCAGTGAGCCCGAGAAACATTGAGCCTTGAAACTAGTGCATTGCAGAGATGGGGAACCACACCCAAGTGTACCTGTTTCTCTTACATGAGAGAGACATAGTCTAAGTTGTGTTTTCCAATCCCAAGCAGTTGTACCAATGCTGTACTCACAGTAATGTAAAACATAAGCAACATTGAGTATTATTGTTTTTAAGTTTTCACTTTAATAAATGTAAAAATGATACCTTTGTCCCCTTTTGCATTTTGTTGATAACTAGTGAAAGTGAACAACGTGTCTGCCATCTGCCTCCTGGGTGGATTGTCTTCTTGGCTTTGCCCATTGCTAGGCAACTCATGTCATGTCACACGTGAGGACAATACGGTCCAGTGTGTTTGAGTGACCTGACCAAGGTCACACAGCTGCTTATCAGAGGGGCCTAGGCCAGAACTTGTGCCAGCGCCTCTTCCATGGCTATCCTGTCTGCATCCTCCATACCCCAGCCCCGGGCTGCACTCCCAGCTTCTCATCCTGGTGCCACGGCAGGTGGTATGAGAAGCCCACCCATTCCCAGGGGCTATCCAGCAGGAAGACACAATAGGACAGGCAGCTCTTTGACGAAAGCATCCCAACGTGAAATCCTTCTACAAAAAGCCCTGGAATCTCTTCTGATGAATAATAGGTAACCACTCAGGCATAGTTTAAAATAGTTTGGTTTGTTTTGAAATTTTTTAAAAATACAAAGGAGAAAAATGGTGGAGGAGGCAGATGGCATGTTTTAAAAGAGTTACTGCTGGAGATTTTAAAAGCCAATATAAAAACTAGCTAATAAACTGTCCATCACAATCTAAAGATAGATATACCTAAAATTTCACTGGAGCATTTGAGGACGAGAACAGCTGTTACTGTGAATCTACTGTTTATTAGGCACTGACTGTCAGGCATCATGCTGAGTTTCTGAGTATTCTCACTTATTCTTCACAACCACCTGATGAGACAGATACTGTTATTGTCATTATCACCATTTTACAGATAGGCAAACTGAGGCTTATTTTTTTTTTTTTTTTTTTTGAGACGGGGTCTCGCTCTGTAGCCCAGGCTGGAGTGCAGTGGCCAGATCTCAGCTCACTGCAAGCTCCGCCTCCCGGGTTTACGCCATTCTCCTGTCTCAGCCTCCCGAGTAGCTGGGACTACAGGCGCCCGCCACCTCGCCCGGCTAGTTTTTTTGTATTTTTTAGTAGAGACGGGGTTTCACCGTGTTAGTCAGGATGGTCTTGATCTCCTAACCTCATGATCCGCCCGTCTCGGCCTCCCAAAGTGCTAGGATTACAGGCTTGAGCCACCACGCCCGGCCATGAGGCTTATTTTTACAAGTGGCAAAGCTAGGGCTTGAACCTTGGGCCTGACTCCAGTGTTTGTGCTATTAATTACTGATGCTACCAGACACCCTGAGGAAGCATCTAAGCCAGGGGAGTGGCAGCAGCCCTCTGACCTGCAAGAGAGCAATCCTTGTAAAAACAGATTATCCCAGCCACTTTGAATAATAGTTCTTGATCCAGAAAAAAGCACCCAAAAGACCACTTTTCAAGATCCTTCCCTTCTTTTAGATGAATATCAGTGTCATGTTTCAGTTTCAGTAATTGAGGCTCAAGAAATTGGCTGTACAAACCACCGTGGCACTTGTGTACCTATGTAACAAAATGGCATGCTCTACACATGTACCCCAGAACTTAAAGTATAATAAAAAAAGAAAGAAAGAAATTTGCTGTAGGCAACTCTAAGTGTTGAGCTGAAATGACCCAAACTCAAGCATCTTGCCTCCTCCCAGGAGGGCTGCTATCCTTACCCGCACTGTGTGTGTGCATGCACATGCACACACAATGCAACTCACACACCAAAACAGCTAAGAATAAAATGGGTTTGAATAACTCAAGCAAACAGTTGGTTGAAATTACAGACTCCAAGGCGAGTAGGCAGCAGGCCAGGACATTCTCATTTCATGTCTACCAACAAACTATCTCCTTTTTAAAGAGAAATGTCATTTTGATTTCAGCCATCCTTGCAGGAGGTTTTTCAGTGTAAATTCCTCTTGGCCTTCCTAAGTAAAAATGAAGAACAGCTGATCCTTGTCTTGTCCAATGTATGGTTTTCCCTGGAACTTTTATGAGCTGAGTGGGATGAGCAAGAGAGGAAGTGTTCTTTAAGAGAGTCAATGTGCTGCCACTCTCAGCTGCCTGGTGTTGCCTCTAGCAACTAAGATTTATTTTTCAAACACGTATATGGTCCTTATTGTACAGCAGGCACTGCTCAAAGCAGTGTACAAATAGTAACATCCTCTTCACAACCCTATGAAGGGGAAAGTGAGGCAGAAAGGAGCTAATTAACTGGCCCAAAGTCACATCGCTAGAGTGGCAGGTGGGATCAGGGCTCAGGTAGCTTGCCTTCGGTGTGCATTACTCGTGGTTAGTAGTGTTGCCAATTTCTTCTCACATAGAGTTGATTATCTTCATGCTGTTTTTCTCACACAGAGGTTAAGCCTGAAGTTCACATGTTACATGACCCTGGGGAGAAAAAGAAACCTAACTACAATAAGCAATGGGAAATGAGTCAGAGCCTGTTGATTTTGATGATTGATTTTGTGAGAGCGATTTGTCAAATGAATGAACAAATGAATGATGGCCTTTTGCGGCTTCTGTTTGCCACTTTGATATTCCATGATTTATTTCTTTTGATCTTCTAAGCCACCTAATTTAAATACCCACAAATTCAGATATTACGATTTTTCTTTTTCTTGAGACGGAGTCTTGCTCAGTCACCCAGGCTGGAGTGCAGTGGCGCAATCTTGGCTTACTGCAAGTTCCACCTCCTAGGTTCACGCCATTCTCCTGCCTCAGCCTCCCGAGTAGCTGGGACTACAGGTGCCCACCACCATGCCCGGCTAATTATTTTGTATTTTTAGTAGAGATGGGGTCTCACCATGTTAGCCAGGATGATCTCAATCTCCTGACCTCGTGATCCACCCGCCTCAGCCTCCCAAAGTGCTGGGATTACAGGCGTGAGCCACCGCACCTGGCCCAGATATTACGATTTATATTTGGCCTTCAGTCCCCTGTCTGTATCTGGCACAGTGGACTCAACTACAATTCACCTCTTGTGCATTTGACCTCTCACTCTAAAAATAAGGGCCAGATGAATGTTCATATTCCTTATAGAACAGATGATGGTTTTACTAGACGAGTGTGGTTTATACTTTAGAACAGCAGCTGCACATATGGAATGAAATTATTTGAGTAACCTATTTTCAAACCTTGACACACACATTTGGCTTAAAATTCAACATGCGCTTTCTCAAAAAGGAAGCAAATGTAAACAGTCTTCTCATACATTATCCTGCACATCTGAATCCTATGTTTTATTTATTGGTTTCTCTTTTGAGTCTGGAATATAATCAGTTGGAAACAAGAAAGAAAGCCCCTTTCATTCACCTCTTTGTGATGCCATGAAAACGATAGAATGTTTGAGCTGATGAGGGCCCTGGAAATAATCAGAGGAGACCCTCTTATTTTATAGAAGGATTCTCAGGCCCAGAGAAGTGCAGTTTGCCTGGGTCCCTCCAGTCAAAGATGGTGAACATGGGCTTAGAACCAGGTTGCCTGACTCTAGGCCAACTGAGTTGGACAGTGTTGAGGTAAACTCTGAAAAGCTGGTGTTCAGGGGTTCTCCTGCCCACCACAGCTCCCCACCTGACCCCTCCAACCTCGGTCAACACCCAGATACCAGGGATCACCTGTCTGTTATCTCAGACCAGAGATACCTCTTCAAGCTTCAGGCCTGTACTCCTTTGTGTATTAGGCACTTATCACCACTCATCCAAACAATACATTGACTGATAGCGCCTCCCCATCTTCCTGATCATCTCCCCCATACACACACTCACACAAAACACTTTTAAGGCACAGACCCATTGTTCTCAAAAAGCAGTCTTGATTACCTTGTCCTTTTCTAAAATGTTGCCATTGTCCACTTCACTCACTCCCACTCTTGTATCCCAGTTTCGATGTTGGCACACGGAAAGCACTCAATAAATATGTCTTGAATGAATGAAAGTCTCCTTATTTCCTGCTAAAGAAATTAATCTGCGTTTCTTAGCTTGGTGGTCAAGGCCCTTTATCATCTGGCACTAATCTTTTCCCATTTTGCTCCCTTCCTCCCTTCTGTTCTCTGCTAATTAAACAACCGAATAGCTGTTTTTTAAGGTAAAAATGTATTGTGTACCAATAAACACTCAACTTATTGAATGTTTATGCCAAGCCTTTTTAAACCTTTTTATGAGTGTTAACTCATTTAATTCACACAACAAACCTATAAGGTTGGTACTATCATTATTACCATTTTACAAATAAGGCAATTGAGCCACAGGTTAAGTTACCTCTCTGTGATCACACTTTTAAGACGAGGCAGAGCTGGGATTCAAACTCAGGAAGTGTGGCTTCACATCCCACGCATGTAGCCACTATGCCATGGCTAGCTTTCCTGTTGGTTTATTTTTAGTTAAAACGGTCTGGAAGTACATAAAAAGTAACGATTTTTCACCCACTTCAAAAAGAATTTAGATAATCAATGTGTATTCTTCCAGATGGTTTTCTTATGTTAACTAGTATATTTACATAATTTGAAAACCAAAATTATACATACTACAACATGCCTTTTAAATTTACTATATTTTTGAGATCTTTCCATAAATATTGCTACACATATCTCTTACATATATCACTGCCTCATTATTTTTCATTGTTCCCTAGTATACTCTTATACGGATACACCCCATAATTTATTTTTTCAGTCCCTGTTGATGAACACTTCAGCTATTCCCAAGATTTTTCCCTTAGGAACAATGCTGGAGTGAGCATCTTTATATATCTATGTGTGTAATGCTAAATATTTCTGTAATTCAGATTCCTAGAAATGTGATTGCTGAGTCTGGGGGTATACACACTTAAAACTGTGATAGATACTGATAAATGGCCCCCTCAAAATCCTGTCCTCCCATAAATAATGTCTTGCAGTTTGCCAATTTATCCTCCCACAAATAGTGTCTTGCAGTTTGCCAATTTATCCTCCCACAAATAGTGTCTTGCAGTTTGCCATGATTCCCTTTTCCTCTGCACACACATTCAGGAATTGAATGCTTCTGTCTTAACTGTTCCAGTCCTTTCCTCTCTGGGAGCTCATATTCTCTGCTTGTCTTGCCTTTATGCCTCTCTTTTTGCACAATGAATGTATTTTTTCTTCCCATGCTGCTCCATAATATCAAATCCTCCTTATTCACTGAGTGGTGCTCATGTTGTCTCTGTCTCTGTCTGTCTGTCTCTCTCCCACACATCCCTTTCTCCTTCCCTCTCCCCTCTACCTCCTTGGTTATATAAAACCATAGTGGTTTCTTCGATACAATATTCACATCAAGGCGTCTCAGAGGCTACCTAGAGAAGAGTGAGTTCTGATTGTTCCTGGCAGTGGTGACGCTTTATGTGGTGCCAATTGGGTTGATATTTGTAGCGTCAGTATTCAGCTGTGTTGTTAAAGATGACCCCATTTTGTACCTATTATTTAGGGCACAGCAGCGAGTGTGATTAAGAAAGGAACAAAGAGTTTTAAAGGAAAGCAAAACTGGAGAAGAGCCTTTTAAATGATGAAGGAGATGAGAAAAAGGAAGATAAAGGCAAGATGTTGCTGAACTCCTCCTTCATGCCACCCCCCTAGTTTGGTGCTTTACATACATTATTGCATTTAATCCCCCAGTGAGAACAGACTAAACAGATTAGAAATGGTCTGTCTAGAAGACAGGAGGAGGATGTGAACAAAGTTTCTGAAGTCATAAATAGTTCTAGTGTAAAACTACAAAGATACCCCTTGAAGTTACAGCAGAGTGAGTTTAGGACAAGAGAAAGGTAGTAAGTAGTACTTCCAAATGGGGCTAGTAAACAGTGGACTCTGTAGCCAAAAGTGTGAACAGATGGACAATTTAAATAGCTTTTTAAAAAAGGTTTTAGACAACTGCATGGTAATACATTGCTACTGGATTTCCAATTAGAGTTAGGATGCTTGGAGTCTTTAGCCATTCATATTGAGGTCAAGGAGTCTAACGGTATGTACAGCCCTATAGTCCATGAAGGCATCTGGGGGAGCAGAGGAGATGACATTCGGGGCTTCCATCATCCCTCTTTAAACCAGAATCTCTCTACTTCTTATCTGTTGAAAGTTCTGGGCTGCTACATGAGATTTCCTTTGTGAGGGACAAAAAAAAATTGTTATATTTTTTTAAAGTCTACAAACCATTGCATTAGTTGTTTGACTCCACTATTGGAGACAAGCGCTGGGCTGGATGGACTGTGGATCTAACCGACGGAAGGAAACTTCACTCACGGACCAAGGCTCCACCATTGCTTCTCTCAATTCCATAGTACAAGCGAGAGTCTGACAGCCTTGTAGCTCAGCCCTGACCTCAGTGGAGTGAGGACTCAGTGAGGTGAGAGAAAGCAAGGGCAGCAGCAAGAACTGCTCCTGTTTGTGAAAGAACATCCCAGTCCATTGGTAAGGCCTCCTGGCCCCATTCCACCCTATTACAAGCAAGGTGGGAGCTCCCCTGCAGCCAGTGCCCCCAAGTGCCTTGCCTACTGTGTGCCTTTGAAGGAAGAGTCAGGGAGGCCAGGAGCCTCAGCCGCAGCCCTGGCTCACAGGTTCTGTGCTGTCACCGAGCTACTTACTTCACCCCTACTCTTGCCTGGTTTTTCCTTTGGGCTGTGAGTCAGAAGACAGTGGTTGAAGTCTCTGCTTACCTAACATTTTGCAGCCATAAGTTTCTCTAGCACTCTCAACCTCTTTCCAACCCATGGTCTCATCTGTGTTTCTGTAACAACTCCTACTAATCAGGCTGTTAGGAGGACTGACTGAGATAATGCAAGCTAAACACTTTTCAGGGTGCCTGCTGTGTGGTAAAGCCTCAGTAAATGGTAGTATTGGTGGTGGTAGTTGGGTAATTTTTATACCCCCTCTACCCCCTGCTTCCCCTGGCTGATATCCTGGTTCCCAACCCTGTGACTTGGAGGGACTTGGGCTTCTGCCATGATACCTGCTTCTGAGCCAGTAATCCCTGACCCTGACATCTTCCTGCTGCCTTCCAGTCCCACGGCTCACCTCATCAATACTGATTTTCTGTCCCTGATTGTACCTGCAGTGACATCACAAAGCACAATACATTATACACAGTGATACCCAGTAACAGCCCTCTTTGTATGTTACTGCATTTAGAAAAGTACTGTGTCTTTTAAGAGCACTTCACATATGTCATTTCATATTTGATAGTCTTCCTTTTCTGCAATCGAAATGTAGAAATATCAATGATTTGTCCTAAGGTGCAGGCTTGCTAGTGGCCTAAGGTGCGGGCTTGCTAGTGATAGACAGGCAGAAACCTAGGTCCTCTGAATCCCAACTTCTTGTTACCATTTCCTGCCATCCTTTGAGTTTATGTATTTAGATATATTGGCCTTTGCTTTGATTTATATAAACTTGTAGGTTTCCCTGTGAATCTGGGAGCAGGATGAAGGTAAGAGTTTAACTTCTGCTTTGCAGTTAATAGTGTAGTCAGCTGCTAAAACGTAAGAATACTATCTAGGTGCTAATGAAAAAAATATTATGTGTTAATGAAAAAAATATTATTTTTGACCATTTTTGTTTCAAAATGTTCTGGACTTATCTCAATAAACAGCTGTTAAGATGTTTATCAAATTTATTGCATTCCCCAAAAATCTAAATACCTGAGATAAAGAGAAAATGGGACCCACTTGAGGTTAGGAGTTTGAGACCAGCCTGGCCAACATGGTAAAACCCCATCTTTACTAAAAATACAAAAATTAGCCAGGCATGGTGGCACGCACCTATTGTTCCAGCTACTTGGGAGGCTGAGGCAGGAGAATTGCTTGAACCTGGGAGGCAGAGGTTACAGTGAGCCAAGATTGTGCCACTGTACTCCAGCCTGGGTGACAGAGCAAGACTCTGTCTCAAAGGAGAAAATATGGCCAAAAAATTAAGTTAAATAAAGCTAAACTGCCTTAATAAACAGAAAATGGCATAGGCTTGTAAGAAAGGTATTCTACATAAAATATTTTGCCTCTGCAACCAGCAAATTAAAGACGTAGCAGTTTTGTCTCTCTGTGCCAAAAATCACAAGAACTTTTATTCTTGTTCTCATGATCCACTGCAATGTTCTCTATTCAGAAAGCTCTGGGATGGTTTTTTATTTTTTTTATTTTTTTTTATTTTTTTCTGGCTCTTTTGATGTTCCTCAGACAAAGACTCTTGAGGTTGCAGATTTGATGTATGTTTCTACCAGTGCAGAGATGGGGTTCAGGGGGACATTCCACATGGGCTTTGATGTTAGAATCCTTTGGCAAATCCTGTTTGCCTTTCAAAATGACATCAGAAGGATAGACCTTTTCCTTTTTCTCTCTCTTTTTTTTTTTTTTGAGATGGAGTCTCACTCTGTTGCCCAGGCTGGAGTGCAGTGGTGCAATCTCGGCTCACTGCAAGCTCCGCTTCCTGAGTTCACGGCGTTCTCCTGCCTCAGCCTTCTGAGTAGCTGGGACTACAGGCATGCGGCCGAATTTCTTGTATTTTCAGTAGAGACGGGGTTTCACCAAGTTGGCCAGGATGGTCTCGATCTCCTGACCTTGTGATCCACCTGCCTCAGCCTCCCAAAGTGCTGGGATTACAGGCATGAGCCACCGCGTCCGGCCAAGGATAGACCTTTTCTAAGGGTTGTCAAGGAAATAACCTCATGCGCAGAAAAAGTTTTATGCACAAATATGTGTATCATAACAGCTTTACAATAGTGAAAACCTGGAAACAAATTAACAGTAATAAGAGAATGGTTACTTACACTGTTGTTAAATCATGAGGAGGAATCTCACATAGAATTAAAAGTGAGGTCTAAATAACTTTGCAGTAATACAGAGAAAAGCTTGGTTAATACATTATGTAGAAAAAGATTATAAATTGTGTGTTATATGACATCACAACTATGGAAAACTACACAGTGGTAGTGGTATCACAGGTGATCTTTTGCTTTTCTTTATTTTCCAGTTTTTCTGTAATGAGCATGAATTTTGAAAATTGGAATGGGAAAAGGGTGTTTTACTGAAAACAGAAGCATCATCCTTCTCTGTTGGTAATTTTCAGCTTGATTTGGTTTGTAGTGCTGCAGAAAGTGCTTTTGATTTCTCTGGAACAGTGTTTCTCAACCTCAGCTAGTTGTGGGAGCAGCCCTGTGCACTGGACAATGTTTAGCAGCATCATTGGCCTCAACGCACAAGATGCCTGTAGCATGCATGCCCTCAGTTGTGACAGCCAAAAATATCTCCACACATTGCCAAATGTCCCCGGTGTGGGTGGTCGTGATAAAATAATGTCTGGTTGAGAAGTGCTGTAGAATCATGCACTGATGCATCCCAAATACCCACTCTCTGGGAGACCCAGCAAGAGGTGGTAGTGGGTATTCAGTTGTACACAGTAATGGAGTATGTAGAAATCTAGAAATTCATCCACTCATTCATGAGACATTTGTTTTCCAGAAAGGTGTCTGGCATGAGAAAATTGCGGCAATAGGAAGCAGGGTTCCTTCCAGCTGCAGGGTGGGATTCAGTGGGAGGAATTCAGCCCCTTGCAGGCAGAGGTAGAGTGAAGAAAGGGCCTGGCAAGAAACAAGGCTCATTAGCACTGAGACACCAGCAGTTTTGGTCACAAAAGGAGGTGGAAGCCAAATTCCCAGCCTGAGATGGGAATGAAAGCAGAAATGCAGTTGACTAGACATTGTGGAGCCTGCACCAGAGAACTAAAGCTCCTTAAATTCCTCCTGACAGGGAACAGGATTGTCCTCATAGCCTAGGGCAGCCCTCAGCTTGCTGGTGGAAGGAATGGGGTCTTGGATAAGGAATTGGAAGAGTGGGTGGCTAGAGAGCCCCTGCAAAGCACTGCCCACTCAGTAGTGATACGGTGAAGGGCCGTGGGTCTAGACTGAGACATTTATACTTGGTTCTGGAAGAGAGGAAAGAAACCAAACGAGTTTTCCTATAGGAAAGATCTCTAGAAGTAGATCAAAGAATGTACACTTTTTGAATTTTGATGGATAGTACTCAGTTGCCTTTCTAAATGCCAGTATAATGATCAATGGATTGGGTATAATTTTGGCATTTTATAGTGCTTGAATAATAAGTTTATTATTTTAAATGTTTGCAGTGCTGCGGAAGGTTTATAAAGGTTTATGGCTGTTGCAGTTTTGCTTTCATGACCTGTTGTTGATCGTATCTTTGATTTATGTGAGGCCTAGACAGGAACAGAATCCCTAATCATGAAATTTTTCCTATGGGAAAATATATCTTGCTTTATGACAATCTACTTCATGACGTGCTTTCCAGAAATAATGTGTGGCAAAATGTAGAGGTCATCTATAAAGTTTGTGTTTGTTTTATCTGTTGTGAATTTCCATGATTTTTGTCCCCCTTTGATGGCTAATTTATTTTCCATCCTCTATTAGAGATATATATTTAATAAAATTTAAAATGTTCTTTTTTTAAAATGCATGAAGCACAAGGAAGGTGAATGGGTGATTAATAAGATAGTGATTCAGATTGAATATTAAATGTATCTCATTTCATGAAATAAATGCATTCAGTTAGGTTGAATGATATGAAATTTTCATTTTTCTAGGTCAAAAACAGTCAAGTATCAGCAATTTTATATGGCTCAGTGTAACAGTAATGTTGGCTATAAAGAAAATTTTTGTGAAATGAATATTCTGTTTTTTATTGCTTTCTTAAAAATTCTGAGGTTCATTTCCCTGAAGACAGAGTTGAAAACTTTGGCTGTGTATCATTCTGGGCATGGCTGGAATTCAACAAATTATTCTTGCTTTGAACGATTGTTTCCATTGGAACAAGAGTTCCCAACGAACCCTGGCTGCTCATAGAATCACTGGGGAAACTTTAAAAGATATAATCCATGGCTCCAAACAGATAAATCAGTACATTGGATATGGTATGCAGTGGGGCAGGGCTCAGGCCTCAGTATTTTTTTGTTCCCCAGGTGACTCTAAGGTGCAGCCAGTTTGAGAACCACTGCACTAGCATTTCATTTTAAGGAGTCTCAATGGAGCTTTTGTATACCTTAGAAAAACACAATGCCTTTATTCCTCACCTACTTCTCTATCTTGCTTTGGACCAATAAGGTCCTAAAGATGAAACGTGAAAAAAATATATTTAACTTGATCAACCCCGTGCTTTGGTTTTCATTCAACAGAACATTTATTGGCTAGCTACTATGTGCCTGGTCCTAGGGCTGGGGATTTTGGTGAAACAGATGAATGCTGAGTTAAAGAAGAATTTTGCCTCTTAAAAAAGCCAGAAGTTTATATGAAATGTCCCAAACAGGCAAATCTATAGCGATAGAAGGTAGATTCATGGTGGTTGCCTAGGGCTAGTGAGGATGGGAAAATAGGGAGTGACTTTAAATGGGTATGAGACTTACCTTGGAGGTGAAAAAAGGGCCTAAAATTGATTGTGGTGTAACTATATTAAAAACTATTGACTTGTATACTTTAAATGAGTGAATTGTATGGAATGTGAATTATATCTCAATAAAGCTGCTGTTTAAAAGAAAAAAAAAGCCAAGGGTTCCTTTCGGCACGAAGACTTCACACTGAATAAGTAAATTAGGAACAGCAGAGAGGACACTCAGTACTGTACACCCATTCCTTTCAAAACTAATAGACAATAAAATGGGGACAATAACTGAGGGCAAAATAAAGTAAATCCTGGTTGGAGATGTTTAATTATCACCTGTATTCCAAATAGCACCTGAGTGTTCAGAGGGTGGATGGGCTGGGAGCCGTCGGTGAGAGAAAGACAAGAACTTTCATAGAACTTACTGTGTGCCAGGCACTATGCTAAGTGCTTTGCATGTATTCATTCATTCAGTTATCACACAGCTATCCCCGTTTTACTATTTTGAAATGGAAGCACAGAGAAGTAACTGCCCTAAGGTCATATAGTAGTTAAGCAGTGACATTAAGACTGCCTTAAAGAGTGGAAGTATTCTAACAGCAATGCAACAGTGTGGGAATGGGAGTGGCAGTGGGCAGGGAAGCTTGGGCTTGTTGAGGGGATGGATAGTTGTCACAATGTGTTCAACTAGGGTAATAATGGAGGAGGGGGTAGAAGGGTGGACAGTGAGGGGTTACTGAGGAACTCCCTTGACCATGCTAAGGAAACAAAATGCAGCAGATGGGCATCGTTGAAGATAATTGAATCAAAGCAAGGCTTAAGAAGTCCAAGTTCAGTTTTCTAAATGCACAGATATATGCATGTCTGAATGAGTGTCTCTGGGTCTGTTCCCTGGGTCTCACTACGACCTGAGCTCTGGGGAGAAGTTAGTAAAAGAGAAGTCACAGTGACCTAGGGAAATTGAAAAGCCTCCATAGGACCTGCCTTAGAACCTTACATTCTTTGAATGGTTGCGAAGTTGCAGCCCAAGGCGACTAGCCCAAAATGCTCAGAACATTTGGCATCAAACCTAGACTAGAAGGTAAACCTCTAGAGGGGAAGGAAAAGTCTATTGTCCCCTAACCTCCTCACTTCCCCCAAAGTGGAGCAAATTGGGCTCCCCAGCTTTTCTTTTCCTTCTCAGTGAGACAGATGAGCACAGACAATAACTGTGCAGGGGCAGAGGAGGAGGGAGGGACATTGGAGACTGTGTCCACCCAGGCTTTCAGGCTAACAGTCTGATCTCTAAGCCAAATGCTGCACTTCAGAGCCAGCAACTTTTCGTCCCCACGAATACATTCTCCTTGACCTTTCCACGTTTGCTTTGTCCTCTCAGGGCTCAGTTCATTCATGAAGATTTTTCCAAGATCTGTCCCTGTTCTAACTTCCTTTTATGCTTGGATTTTTATACCAAGCCTCATAGCACCTCCCATGTAGGTAGCGTTTCCTACTATTATAATCTCCACATTACCCCCAAATAATCAAGAGTTCACAGTATAGTTGTTCTTTGCTTATTGCGTTGTGCCCTAGACCTCACAATAGGTTAATCCTCTTATGCCCTATGTTTTTTTGTTGTTGTTGTTCTTGCACGATTCTAGGTGCCAGTAGCCATTCATGTCCCAAAGAAGTCAGCCTGTTCCCAGTGCCTCTGGCTTCCTCTTGACTCCTGGAGTCCCAGCTGCCTGAATCTCTCTCTTCTCACTTATTATTTCCTGCCTCGTGTTAAGTTTCCCTCTTACCTGCCTGCCTTCCAGCCATCCTTGGTCATGTGAGAGACACTCAATGAAACAGGAATGAGTCACAGATTAATCAGCAAGCACTTTATAGGGCCATGATGCAGGGCGATAACTGGTCTGATGACAGACATTGGGGAGAACAGCGGGCATCTCCGGGACATACTCATCTTTGGGACTTGCTCATCTCCGACATGCTGCCCTTGATCCTTCCTCCTGCTCCTTCCTCTCTCCATCCTTTGCTTCAAAATTCTATCTTTCTGTCTTTCTGTGATTCTGTCCTCATCGCCTTCCTCTCCTGCCACAGATACCCCTGAGTTCCTTAACTACTCACAATTTAGATCTCATTTATCCTTTTATTTGCTCTATCTATAGAACTTGGCTTTTCTTGTTTTCTGTGTCTTGTGTCTGAATATAATAATGATGTTTAACATTCTGTGCATGGCCTCTGACTGATTTTGGAAATGGGGAAAGGATCCATGGCATTGGTAGGAAAAGGTTGCCAAGTCTGCCTTAAGAATTTAGGAATGGCAGGGTGTGGTGGCTCACGCCTGTAATCCCAGCACTTTGGGAGGCTGAGGCACGTGGATCACCTGAGGTTAGGAGTTCAAGACCAGCCTGGCCAACATGATGAAACCCCATATCTACTAAAAATACAAAAATTAGCTGGGAGTGGTGGCAGGTGCCCGTAGTCCCAGCTACTCAGGAGGCTGAGGCAGGAGAATTGCTTAAACCTGGGAGGCAGAGGTTGCAGTGAGCCAAGATCGCACCACTGCACTCCAGCCTGGGCGACAGAGTGAGACTCTGTCTCAAAAAAAAAAAAAAATTAAGAAAATTTGCAGGGTAAAACATAAAAGAGCTGATGATGAAACCTGTTGGGTGAACTGATGAAACCCCAAATTTGCCCAGCCAGTAATGGCCATGCCCTTCACCTTCCAAAAGAAGTGCATTTGCTTCTCCCTGGCCTCATGTTGAAGAATTGAAAAGGAGCAATTTGGAGAGAGGGCAATAAAAGAAAAGACAAAGAGCTTCTGCTATTATTCCTGCATCTCTGACTTCCCACAGCCTGTTTTTCAGCTGTTCCCTGTCCACTCCCAGGACCTCTGCCTCCTGTCTTATAGTGTATCATGATCTCCACTGAATAATAGATAAGCAAGGTTGAGTCGTCTGATATGTTCATCCCTGGATGTGGACTTTCTCCTCCAGTCATGAGCACAACAAATAGAGCTCCCTTCCTCTCTCTTTCACTCTCATGAAGTGAATGGCTAAGCAAGGTTGGGACTCTTGTGATGAGACCAGAAGATCTTGAGAAGAGTGTGAGGAACGAGCTTCCCAGTGAATAAAAGGTGACACGACTTTTGGGCCATGAGTGACAGAACCCTCCAGCTGAATCCTCATTTGCTCCTGGAAAGGTACCTTATTCAAAGTAGCTACAGAAGTGATTTAAACAGAGATGTGGCCCCCGCAAAAGCCCTTTTCTTCCAGCTCAGCATCACATTCACTGTCTTCTTTGGCTCCTACCAGCTCTGCTGGGAGTGAGACTCAATGACCTTTCCCTTCCCTGTAGCCTACCCAGCCCACAGATTCTTGCCAAACACTTGTTGCACTGATTTCATTTGTCCCCTGTCTTTGACATTACTGGCAATGTCCAGTATATGCAGATGCCAAAGACCAGCTAAAATCAGTTCAAGGAATATTTCAGGAGTTCCACCTGTATACAATACAATATACAATGAATCGCTAGATCATGGTGGGTACAAAAGAGAGAAAATCCTTGGAACACCCATAAGCAGTTGATCCCAGTGGGTTGGTTATAGCTGTAGTTAGTATATACATTGCTGTTGACACTGCCTTTAATTATGTGTAGTCACATCTGCATTGTGTCCTTTATGAGGTCTTAGAAAATAATGAATGCACCCAATTGTTTAGGGCTCCCACATAGTGAAGGACAACATTATTTCAAATTACTGCAAGAAGTCCAGGGTATCTGGAGACAGGGAAAGCTCTTAAGTCTACTTTTTGTACAATAGAGCTTCATACCATTATTCTATATATAATCTTTTCACCAAAACACTGTCGCCTGATTGTTTCAACAAAAGACCTCTTTGTTTTGATAGCCAAGAAAAACCTTAAGCTCAGTAGAGACATGAGAACAAGCTTTTCAAATTACAAAATGTAAGTGCTAAAACCATATTTTTAGAATGTAAATTGGAAGATTTTTTTAAAAAGTTTTGTTAACTTTAAAAGAAGTTACAGTTTTTTTAAACTCAAGTTTTTAACCTAAGTTTTTTTTAAGTTTTAAAATTTTGATTAATTTAGCATTTTTTTCTTTTTTCTTTTTTAATGATTTCCATGGAGTTCTTTGACATGCAGCTCAGGGTGACCATATCTTTCTTATCTGACTATAGGGTAGGCCCAGGTAAGCTGGAAGGTGATAAGTTTCCCATACTCCTGAGCCCTCTGAAAGTCAAATATATTGTGTTAGATGCTCAACGTCTCAGGATAATCCTAGCCCCGAACGTAGGCTGATACAGTTTGGCTCTGTGTCCCCACCCAAATCTTATCCTGTAGCTCCCATAATTCCCATGTGTTGTGGGAGGGACCCAGTGAGAGATGACTGAATCATGGGGGCAGGTCTTTCTTCTGCTGTTCTCATGAGAGTGAATGGGTCTCATAAGATTTGATGGTTTTAAAAATGGGAGTTTCTCTGCACAAGCTCTCTCTTTGCCTGCTGCCATCCATATATGATGTGACTTGCTCCTCCTTGCCTTCCGCCATGATTGTGAGGCCTCCCCAGTCATGTGGAACTCTAAGTCCAATAAACCTCTTTCTTTCGCAAATTGCCCAGTGTTGGGTATGTCTTTATTAGCACCCTGAAAACGCACTAATACATATGCTCTGCTACACACACATAGCTGAGAGTCTCTATAACAGGACAGAGGTAGTCCATCTGGGGATAGATTGAAAGTCCCTGAGTCATCCTTATGAACTTGAGTGCAATTTTAATGCCATGACCTGTCCATTTTTTTGTAACCTCTTTGAAGGCTTACCTTTCCAGTACTATCTTACAAAAGTGGAGAGAAAGGTGACATTTCCTATAAGATGTTCCATCTCTTTTCAGATCTATACCTCCAACTAGACAGCATAAGTCCTAAGTCCTCACCCACCCTGTGGGATGCTTCTGAAAGTTGTTACTTACCTTGTGAGTACAAATGAAGTAGATGTTCTCTCTCCTATTCCAGGCTGGTAGGTAATGTGTACTTTGTCCTTTCTCATTGGTTTTTGTTAATAAAAGGAAACTACCAAGCTATAAGAAATCTTAGAAGTCATCATCTTGGTTCCATTGGTGCCTTAAGAGAAGAGGCTGTGTCTTGTTTGAGGTTACAGCTTCAATACTTAGCACAATACCTCTGGAAGGCAATGGACGTCCTCAGGCATAGGAGATACAACCCTCCAGCTTGTATGCATGTCCATACAGCTTGCATAGGTAGTTTGCTTAGGAAATGTTTGTGAACAGAAATGGTTCTGGCCTAGAATTGCATCTACTTATAAGGACTCAAAAGGTTCCTGTTTATCTCCCCAAACTCACTGCTCAATCTCTTAGCTTCACCTATATGGAAACTGTTTTGCACACACTGTTCCCTTTGCTTAGAACATTTCCCCCTCTCTTACCCTTCCTCAACCTTGCCCTAGCTGACTCTTACTGTCTTTAGGTTGTGTCTTAGATGTTACCTCCTAGAAGAACTTTCCATGGCCTCCTAAGACCCTCCTCTGTGTATCTGAAACACTGTATGCCCACACCACTGTAGAATTTTATGCTGTAATAACATTGCCCATTATCTTGCTTACCTTCCCTGATGCTCAGTAACTTTCTTAAAGACAACAAGCTGTTTTATTCATTATTTTATCTCTGGCTACTGGCAACCTATTTTGCACAAAATAGACATTCAGTAAATATTTGTTGACTGAATGAATGAATGAACAAAGTCCAAACAAGGAATATATTCTTAGGCATAGATGGCTTATCTTTCAGAAATTAAAGTGCAGCTACTTTGTGTCTGCATTGAATGCCAGTCCAAGCTTCTCAGAGGATTCCTCTGGATAGGCACCCCAGTGTGGGGCCTAGCTGTTGCTTAGGGCCTCCCAGGGCTGGCCTTTCCCTGGGTGTAGGGCCCAGGATTTTCCCCACTAGGCTGGGCTTTCCTACTATTATCTACTGTTACTCAACTCCTCCATCCTGTCTGGGAGACTCAACAATTCTTCTTTCAGGCTTCATGTCCTCCTGACCTGCCTAAACTTGATGACAACTCTAGCTCCTGGGAATCTGGTGATCTGTATTCACCCACCACTACCTATTTCACTTGCTCTGCCTCAGGTGTGTTCACTAACAGGTTGTTGAGTATGGCTCTACCCTTGGATGAAACTTGAAGGTCTGTACTGCTTGTCTTAAACAGCTTTCAGTCTTATTGGTAGGCATGAGGCTCTGCAGCTGCTCAATTAATCAGGACCAGAAGCCAACTTATGTTGGGTCCTGTCTCTGAGAGTAAGTCCACATTGGCTCAACTACTGAGTTCGTGATCCTTGGGGGATTTGGAGAGGAATGTCCCTAACTCCTCTCTGGTGGTCATTCACTTGGGTCCTCTTGGAAGAGAAACCTTTAAAAATTAAATCACTGAAGTTTTCCAGTAGAAGAAATACAATGCATTCAATAAGGATAAATAACTGTCTGCTAATAATTAGAGGAGGATCTCTGCTTGCAGACCCTACTAATTCACACTCTGTCCTCATTCTCATTCCCTCCCTTTGCCCATGGAAGTGATGCTCAAAGGATCAAGATCAAAAGGCAGTGGAAAGAAATGAAGGATGCAGGAGAAAGATGGACATTGGGAATAAAGGGAAGAGACAGAGGGGTGGTGAGGAAGGTAGGAAGATCAGGACAGAGCAAGAAACAACAGGACGAGATTCAAAAGAAAGCAACATGGGGAATATGCAAGTGGTGAGGGCTCAGAAATTTTAATAATGAAGAAACCATGGGGACCAAGAGGAAATTGAAGAAAGCTCCTGGAGCAACCTAGAGAGACAGAAGAGAGCAGAGAAGTGAGTGAAAGGAATAAACCTGGGATGAGAGAGAGGATCTGCACTGTCACTCTGATATTGACCAAGAGGATTGACAACCTCACTTTTGTTAAATGCCACATACATGCCAAGCGCTGTGCTGAGGCTTCGCATTTATTATAGCATAGTGGGCTCACTACCCCAGAATGGAATCCAGAGTTGGGCTGTTTATGGAGCTGTGCACCAGAAAACACTTAGATGTCTACACATAAGTTCACATTCAGGAGACTAGGAGAGGGTTGTTCTCTCCACCTCCAGTCTCAGCCCAGGAGGGCAGAGCCTGGCCAGCCACAGAGCCCAGTCCAGGTACTTCAACAAGGAGAGCTGAGTGGAAGAACAGAAGCGAACTTATCCCTGAGCATAGGAGGGGCTCCATCACCTTCAGAATGCTAGCAAATAGTTAGGAGGGGTGAAGGTGGATGGTGGTGGCTTTTGGGGGTAGGAAGTTACCTGAGGTCCTCAGGCCAGCAGGCCTGGCCTTGGAGATCTAAAGATTCAGGTATTAATGCTATTATGACCATTTGGGTATTCAGGGCTGGTGAAACTAGAAACAGAACTCACAGATTTCTTATCCCTTTGAATTCTTGTTTATAACAACGCTATTATATCTCCATTAAAGAAACACTAGTTACTTCCCCCATGCTACTGGATGGTGGCACTAAGTACAACATGATCAGCGTGACACAAAGACCATACTCTTTCCACTCTACCCTAAGGCATCTCATTAGAGATGGCATCTCTGCTGTCCCATCTCTGCTATCCCATTTCTGGTTGTCAGAGCAATATGTTCTGGGAGGTCAGCCTCAGCCTCAGGCCATCTTTAGGCAGACAGGAAGTTAAGAGAAGGGAGATGCAGTGCTGGTCCAGAAGCAATGACCAAGGCAGAAAGGGGCCTGGGGAGCCGTGAAGATAGAGGCCACACTGGACATTTCCAGCTGGGCAGAGAGAGGAAGGCTGGAAACCAGGAAAAGATGAGCAGGAGTTCAGCCAGTGAAGGCTTGGGGCACAGGAAGCAAAAAGCCTGGTCCTATAGGTTGGCATTGGTCCCCTCCACCTGTTGGGGACATGCAGAAGCCTGGAGCCACAAGACGTCAGGAACTTTCCGTCCCTTTCAGCTTCACACATGCACAGCTTAGTGAGAACATTACCCTTGATCCTCTGAGCCAGGGATCACAGTCTACGGGATTTGTGAAAATTTGGTTTTGTCTTTCAGGGAATTTGTCCCCATGTGATTCATTAATTGACCCATTGCTCCTTAGAGCTGCAAGGAGCCTGGTAGTTCAGGCCATTAAGTCCCTTCTGTAGGCCTAATTCATGGCCTGACATCACAATCCTAACAACATAATCCATTTGTCCTGATTTGATTTTTTCTTTTCGAGAGGCTCCCTTGGCAGCCAGGATTTCTCATTATGATATGATTCATCCATATGGTAATTACCATTAGAATTAGTATCTCCGATGTGATTCATCTTTGGAAATATTAAGCTGGAAGCATCACTTACAGAAAGACCTGTTCCATTTACAGCCATGGGGAATTTCTGCAGAGATGCTCCTTCATCCAGCTAGCATTTGTTGACTTTTGCCCCGTACTGGATTCTGAACTAGGGTCCTAGAGGTGTATAGAGATGAATAGGCCCTAGGCTGTGCCCTCAGTAGCTTCCATTCTAGAAGGGAGATGATAGGGACGTATGTGCTTGTCAGATGGATGGTACAGTCGGAGATGAAAGGTAACATTTTCTCCTTAAAGTCTAGGATACAGGTTTTCAAACTCTAGCAGGAATCAAAATCACCTGAAGGGCTTGCTAAAACGCAGATTGCTGGGTCCCAGCCCAGAGTTTTTGGTTCGGTAGGCCTGTGATGGAGCCCAAGAATTTGCAGTTCTGACAAATTCCTGGGTGAGGAGGATGATGCTGGTCTGGGGACCACACTTTGAGGAACATAGCTCTAAGTCTTCTATTATTTCTCCACTGTGCCCTTTCTTCATTGCTTGCGGCGTGCTAAGCAGCACCCTGTGCTGGGGACAAAATGTTTATTAAAGCTTGGTCCCTGTCCTGGTGGGGACATAATAGGAGAGTAAACAGTGATTTCTGTACTTCACAGAAAGTACCACTAGAGCTTTACTTAAGGTGTCATTGGATCACCAAAAAGAAAATGATTATTTCTTGCTGGAACCCAGGGAATGCCACATGGAGGAGGGAAAATTTTAATAAAAGGGATATGGATTGGAAGAAGTTGTATGGAAAGGCATTTGCAGCTGTGAAATTCACAAATTTTCAAATGTCCTGGGGCTTCCTCTAACTCCTGAGATGTTCCCCTGAAGTGGCAAAGGTTCAGCTTACTTCCCATAGAAACCTCTGGCACAGTTCTGGTTAATTGGCCTGGTTTTCGCAAAGCTTTTATTTTTGACTTTCTGGGGTTCTGTGTCAGTGTCTCGCTCATGCATGGTGTGAATACTCTCAGTAGAATGGAATTCTCTGCACAGGCATTTGAATGGAATGTGGAATCATGAGCAGAGGAAACGACAGCCTGCTACCAAAATTCTCCTCCCCATCCCTGCCATTTAAGTCTCCAAGCCGCTCCAACTACCCCCTCCGACAGCCTCACTGTTTTTGTTGACTCTTCAGGAAATTCAACAGTTCTTATATCATTGCATTTTGTTTACCTACAGACACCCATCAGACATGAAACTTCTACTATATTCAACCTTTTAGAACACTGCTTGTAGATTCCAAAGTTAGAAAAGAGGCTCATGAGACTAGTAAAGGGGTTTCCAAAGCATAGTGCAGAGCTCTTACACTTTGTGCCGTGAGAGGCATTGTTACCACCTATTAACTCACAGGTGACACCGTTAAAATAAATGTCATTGTTTTTCTAGCTCAGGGCACTTTAAGAACCACATTATGAGGAGGATAAGGGTCCTATTAGAAGCACATATATAGTCACTATTGAGAAATGGCCGCTGATACTGAAGGAGAATAGTAATAAGAGAGAGGGAACAGGAGAAGCTAATGTATTAGAGAATAATGATCATCAAAATAATCATCAAAATTAAGTTTAATTATACCCTCCATCTGCCACTTAAGAAGGGACTGGGTATGATGGAGGGTAAAATTCCAGCACTTTGGGAGGCTGGAGGTGGGAGGCTGCTTGAGCTCAGGAGTTTGAGACCAGCATGGGCAACATAGTAAGACCCCATCTCTACAAATAATATAAAATAAGCCTGGCATAGTGGTGGTGCCTGTAGTCCCAGCTACTCAGGAGGCTGAGGTGGGAAGATCACTTGAGCCCAAGAGGTCAAGGCTGCAGTGAGCTGTGATTCTGCCACTGCACTCCAGCCTGGGCAACAGAGTGAGACCTTGTCTCAGAAAAAGAAAGAAAGAAGGAAAGAGAGAGAGAGAGAGAGAAAGAAGGAAAGAAAGAGCAAGGAAGTATGGATTATAGAACAGTAACACTAAAAGGGACCTTGGAGATAATAACTGGCCAGCCTCTTCATGATAAAGATAAGAAAACTGGGGCAAAGGGTGGGTTATGAGGAAGAGGGTTTCAGTTATTTGCCCAGTATTACACAATTACACAGTACAGACTGTGGGTCTCTCCAGGCAGTCTGTCTTTTTTCTTTCTAAAATCATTGTTCTCCAGCATCTCCATAGTCGATGTAACTGCACTCAATGTTTATTTAAATTGATTGAGCAGAGTCAATACATGAATCCATATCTTGGTTTCTTTTAAACCCCATGATCCTTTCAAATGATCAATTTCATGAAAAATTAGTAGGGAGAATAGATCAGATTAAGTCCTTTGACTCTAAGCCAATCAGCAAATGATAATGGAACATTGTTAAACTATTGGTGAATTTCTCAGAAATGGCCAAGTTTGGTTAGTCGAAATTAAATCCTCATTTGGCTACAGCTATTCTGAATACTTTGTAAAGATTTTATGCCATTTTGTATGATTTATGTTATCTATTTTTCAGCAAATACAGGTGACAATACAATTCGCCTGTCGTTCAAATGAATCCAATATATTCAGCGCCAAAAAAACAGAGAATTCTAGCCAAGTTTTTGATGAAGACATAGAATTGAGAAATTCATTTATTCACTCAAGAACTGTTCGTTGAGAACTTATAATGCCAAACACTGTTCTAGACCCTGCAGATACAGCAGTGAAAAAAAGAGAATCTCATGAAGCTGAAATTCTAGTGGAAGGAATAGACAACAAACAAACAAAAAGTGATGGAGGGATTGTGACTACAATTACCCCTCTCTTGAAAGTGCTTCCTTTGACATCTGTATTAGGATTCTCTGTTTGGTTTGGTAGTTAACAGCACTAGCTTAGAGATGGAGAGTCTTGATGTTAAGTCCTTGCTGTGTGCACATTAGTGCCTTATTTTTAAATGCTGATAACAGTAGAACCTCTTCATAGAGCTGTTCTGTGGTTTAATTGAAATCATGTCCCACTACTCAGGGCCTAGTTCATTTTAAGCATTCAACAAATGATGCAATTATTATTATTATTATTATTGAGTCAATGGACCTCTAAGTAACACACTTTCTTCCTGTTGAAAGATTTCAGAAGATATGCCATCAGATCTTAGAACCTCATGATTTTTCATAAGTGATCTCAAAAAGATAGCTTCTGAAACAGAGCAAGTACAAAATGACTCCCCTTGACAATACCCTTTTTGACTTTAGTAGAAGTCAAGTCAAGAAAAAGCTCTGGCTATTCCAAGGAGCTTTCCTTCTGGGTGAGTGCTGTGGATGTGGTGTGTCTGGTTGCTTCATGCCTTTTAGTGCATGCAAGTCTTTGCCTTTGTCTCCATCTGAATTACCCCAACTCTCTTCAGCCTCAGTATGCTTGTTTTCTTTTGTTTTGGAACTAAACTCCACATCCCAGTACTGGCTTCTACATGGCATCCCTCTTTCATGAGTCACGAGGAACTGCAAATGCCTTTATGCCTTTTTAAGTGTTTATGCAAGTGTTATCTAAGCATTGCTTGCTTTTCTCTAAGTCACTTTATCATGTCAAATCATTTTGCCCAAACCACTCCAGGCCACAGCACCTACCATAATGGGAGGAGCATAATCCCATGGAAAGGATCCATTAACAGTTTGCAACAATGATCTATATAGCTCTCTATATAAAGCCTAAATCTCTAAAAACTTGGCAATGACCAAATATAAAAATTTTGACTCCTTTCCTTTCCTCCCAATGACTTCAGCAAGTCCTGTAGAAATATATCTTGACAGTATATAATAGCCTACAATTTTTTACTAATTTATTTGGTCTACTTGTTTATTGTCTGCCTTTCCCATGAAAATGAAGCTCATCTTGCTCACTGGTAGAACACCAGCAGATGTACTTAGCACAATGTATGTGCTCAGTAAATATAAATCACTTGTTGAATAAATGAATGCTCACATAGCTGTCTAGCAAGTGTGGATGCCATGTTGTGATGTGTTGGATTTTGTTTCAAAAAAGATATTGGCCTGTGTAGGGCAGTAGTCTGTCTAGTTTTCAGCACTTTCCATCACCATATTAACCTTGAGTTTCTCTCATTTGTGACTGTATAATTTAAAACTATAAATCTCCACATAAAGGAAGCATATTTGGTTATTCATTAGACTTAACTTGACTATTTTCAAAAGTAATTGAGAGTGACCACGAAAGGAATTATCATGAATAAAAACAATAACAACAGCATTGTAAACATCACCTAAACCTCTTGCCAAGATCACCCCTAACAGTGTGATCTTTATCCCACTGTTGGGCTTTGAGTGTGACAATGGATAGTGCAATGGATAAAGCTGGACCACAGAGTTAGAGAAATCTGGGTTTCTATCCTGGCATAGCCTCTTACTAGGTGTGTAAGGCTGACTGTATTTCTCTACTTCTCTAGGCTTACTTTCCCATCTACAAAATGAATCAACTTTATAGATTAGTGTGTGGATTCAATTGTTATGTAATTAAAATTCTTATTATGGTTCCAAACACATCATCATTGTGTCAGTTAACTTCTGCTGTGTGGCAAAGCACTCCCAAAACCTACTGACTTTTCACAACAATCATTTATTTAGTCCACGATTCTGTAAATTGGTTGGGTAGTTCTAGTCTGGATCAACTGATCTCTGCTGGGCTTTCTCATGCATCTGTGGCAGCAGTTGGACTGGCAAGTGGATGATCTAAGATCTAGGATGGTTTCACTATGTGTCTGGCTGTTGGCAAGTTATCAGCCAAGGTGACAGGGGTGACTGGGCCATGGTCTTTCATCCTCCCGCAATCTAGTTCAGGCTTCTTCACATGGCAGTTGTTGCAGAGTGCCCAAAAGCAACAAGAGAGAGCAAGCTCCAATGTACAGGTATTTTTCAAGACTGCTTGCATCATATTTGCTAAATTTCCATTAGTTAAGGAAATCACAGTTCCAGCCCAGTGTCAGTGAAGGAAATAATTCGTGGCCATTTTTGTAGCCTGCCACAATCCTCCTCATCCTCACTGTCATCATATAAACCAGTATTTGTTGAGCATTTACTAAGTGCCAGATGCTATTCTAATCATACTACATTTATCAAAGCTTGTAATTCTAGCCACAACCTTATGAAGCAGATACTATTATATCCTATATTGGAGAAAAGGAAACTGAGGCACAGAATGGCAAAGCAACTTACCCAAGGTCACACAGCTGGGACGCATGGGCGCTGGAATTCAAACCAATGCTCCAGAGCCATACTTGTAATGACTGTTCTCTACTGTCTCTTCTTCATACGCTATGTGTGGGCTTTTCCATGATTTCTTCTTTTTTATAAGTGAGTGATCTAGGAAGAGATGATACCTTGATTTTTTTTTTTTTGAGATTGAGTCTCACTCTGTCACCAGGCTGGAGTGCAGTGGTGCAATCTCAGCTCACTGCAACCTTCGCCTCCTGGGTTCAAGCGATTCTCATGCCTCGGCCTCCTGAGTAACTGGGATTACAGGCACATGCCACCACACCCAGCTAATTTTTGTATTTTTAGTAGAGACGGGGTTTCATCATGTTGGTCAGGCTGGTCTTGATCTTCTGACCTCGTGATCCACCCAACTCGTCCTCCCAATGTGCTAAGATTACAGGTGTGAGCCACTGTGCCTGGTCAATAACTTGATTTTGACAGGTTCCCTGAACATTGCCATATCTACCACCACTTTGTCGACACTTCAGCATTTTTCCAACAAAGCACCTTGAGTTTCTCTCATCCAGGATTGGTGTGACCGGGATGCGTTATTCCAGATCTTGGTAGTAACTTTTGATCTCTTTCTGGTTCTTTGTGGTGAGGGTATTGGCAGTGGTAACGGCAGTTCAGAGCTTCATTCGTAGAGCACTTCATTTTTTATTTCTTTTTTTTTTTTTTTGAGACGGAGTCTCGCTCTGTCGCCCAGGCTGGAGTGCAGTGGCCAGATCTCAGC
Organism: Theropithecus gelada; assembly: GCF_003255815.1. Taxonomy (NCBI): domain Eukaryota; kingdom Metazoa; phylum Chordata; class Mammalia; order Primates; family Cercopithecidae; genus Theropithecus; species Theropithecus gelada. Next base: position 90,525,743 of record NC_037677.1, read on the forward strand.
TCACTGCAAGCTCCACCCCCCGGGTTTACGCCATTCTCCTGCCTCAGCCTCCCAAGTAGCTGGGACTACAGGTGCCCACCACCTCGCCTGGCTAGTTTTTTGTATTTTTTTTAGTAGAGATGGGGTTTCACCGTGTTGGCCAGGATGGTCTCGATCTCCTGACCTCGTGATCCGCCCGTCTCGGCCTCCCAAAGTGCTGGGATTACAGGCTTGAGCCACTGCGCCTGGCCAATCTTTTATTTCTTCAGACAAGTTTGGGGGCTTGGAAACATGTGGCTGAAAACAATGTTGAAATATTACTTAATATATACATAGCATTTATATATGTTTATTAATAGTTTCTCGGAGGTGATTTACAATACCTTTTGATATCAGAGACTATGGCTTTCTCTCTATCCTCAGCAACTAGCACAGGCAAGAACACACAGAGGACACACTGGAGGAGCTCAGTACATGTTTGTTGTAAATATCTACATCCATATCTGTATTTTATTAAGACAGGGTAACAAACACATATACACACATATACTAATGGTGACCAGATATTGGCCAGGGGTGATCACTAAAGAATGGTGGACACTGGCATCCAGCAGAGAACTCATGCCCCATCTAACAGTAGAAGATCTAGCCATTTGATACCACGTAGGAATGCTCAGTGTTACCAGATTTTTTCATTGTTCAGGAGATGCTGGAACTTCAGATGTATATGTAAAACTTTTCTGAATGTAAACAGTGTATGTCAGATGAAACAGGTCTGTTGCCTGAATCTGGCCCATGGTCAATTGATTTGTGACCTCCCTACATTAGGCACTTGTTGGCACCTTTCTATTGCATTATAACTGTCCTGAAGGCCCGAGGTGGAAGGGGAGACACAGAATAAGGCAGAGATGGAACAGTGAGATGACAAGAGATGAAAGACTTTGAGAAGGATGGATGATTGCCTATTTCAGAGATTCTGCAGAGGTCAAAGAAATGGGAATAAGAAAAGGCTATTAGATTAAAGCAAATTAATTATTTGCCACAGCACCACATCTACAGGCTGTGTTCTTTTAAAAAATGATCAAATAACATGGGAAATACTCAGTTAAGCAAATGAAAATAATTTCTTTACTCTGACCCTTCTAATTGTCTTTAATATTCTATTATGCAATGTAAATCTCCAAAAGGAGAAGAGATTTACTGAGATTTTTTAAACTTTCATGATTAAGGAGTCCTTAGGTCATACAATCCCTTGTATATAGAATGCTTTGAGGAAAACACCTTGGAAAAGCTGGATAAGAGACTGAATGAGTCATTGGGAATCTGTGGAGGCCTGATGTGGAGACTGGAATGCACATGGTAGTGAGCGAATGCACAATGAGCCAGCAAAGCAGCTTGGCAAGTAAAGAAAGTAGGCCAACCTATCAGGAACTAGGAATTGCCAGCTTAGTAATCTTTTTAAGACAAAACCGTTTTAGCATCATTCCTTTGCTGAAAACAAACCAGCAAAAAAAAAAAAAAACAAAAAAACAAAAAAACAAACAAACAAAAAAAAAACATCAAGGGGTGCCCTCCTCTGATGGGTGAAAGCTCTTTGCTTTAACAATCCAGGTCTCGTTTATCAGGCCAACTGACCTTTCTCATTCCCCAGTTGTTCCCTGGCCTTTCTCATTCCCCAGTTGTTTCCTACACTCACTCCCTGCTCTAAACACTCTACTTCACTGGCTGTCCTTATTGCTTGCATGGTGAGTTGTCTCCCCAGCTGCTCCGGTTAGAGACATGCCTGCTTTCCAAGGCACAAGTGAAACCCTGCTTTCCCTATTAAGCCTTCCTTAGCCATCAAGCTGCCAGTCAGTTCTTTTCCTTACACAACTGGAGCAGTTACTTCTGAAGGACTTGCATGGGACTTACTGTGTTGGAGACAGCCTGTATGATTTGGAGCCAAGAGAATAAAACTGTGTCTTGAGATCTGCAGCTCTCTACCCGCACTTGTCCTCACAGTACACCCAAATAAGATTAGCATAATATTGCCCAGAAACACAGAAGAGCAAGGGCATAACTCCAATCACATTGCATTTCATAGATTGTGGTCTACAGTTACACAACCACCTATTATTCACTGAGGGTAAAAGAGTGTATTCTCTTTTATAGACTTGCTCAACAGTAAAAACCATCATTTCTAGACACTGGGCTGAGTATATTACATCTTTATCTTGCTGAATCTCACAGGCTCCCTAAGAAGAGTGTTATTATCCCCATTTTACAGAGGAGGGAGCTGTCTTGAAACATTCAACTCAGCTTGTTCACACTTACGACCAGCTCACTATCTGGTGAAGGTAGAGTCAGGTGTACAACCTCATGTACCTGACCCCAAACCTGGGCTCTTTCTGTCCCAGCACACCATCTCCATGGCCATGCTGGCCACTAGAAATTTAATGACAGAGAATTAAAGGTAAGAATCACACCGTGCCTTCAAGTGGCAAATATATATCACTAGACAGAGGAAGACAGACAAAATCTAGTTAGGGTCTACACAGTTTGAATATCATAGAACTCAGTGCATTCTGGGGTATCACAAGGACCTAGCACAGCTCAAGAGAGGCCCTCTTGAGTGAGATTTGGAGGTTGCAACATTATGGGGGCACATGCATGGCCCGCAGGGCAGTGAGAGTCTTCTACTCCCTGGCCATTCGTCAATGTCACCGAAGGAGGTGACCTTCATTTCCACCCTACTCTAAGCTCGTGGCTTTTCTTTGTGTCTCCTTTACTAGACTGTGGACTCTGAGGAGAGGAACTATTTTATTTATCCAGCCCTGTCACAGTTTCTGGTATATAAGCAGTAACTATTTGTTGGTTTGATGAATGAATGACAAGTCAGCCAAGGCAAGGTGCTCAAGGTGACACGATAGAGACAGCACAATGTATACAACCTTATTCCCCCATCAGAGAACTGGATTACCTCACTGCATGTTATGTGTCTCCCCTGTTTGTTTATACACTATCCAGAAGTCTCTGGCTTCTCAGAATGCTTGACAAATTCCAAGTCCTCCCTTCAATAACGTCAAACCTTATAATTTTCAGGCCTCATCGAAGATTGTGAAATCCTGCAGCAGCACAGGAGGTGTGTGCTGCCCCTTGCACTTTCCCCACATCTTCTGACACAGTACCTTGCACAGAGCAGGGTCTATACACATGCATATTGAATGACTGCATTGAAATAGATTGGAGGCATGGTTAGGAACCTGTCCTAACAGTGCAATCTTGTTGAGACAATGCTTGGTGAATTCAGGTGATAAAGGGAGAAGAAACCAGGATAGTGACAGTGACATAGATGGGGCAAAAAGAGTGAGCAGGATCTGTCAACATTGAATATGGGAGGTGGGGGAGGAGGAAGAGAAAAAATGATTCAAATACTTCGATCTCAGCTGACAGTTTGAAGGATTATGCCCAAGGGGGAAATAGGGAAGTTCTCTTTCCCCATAACCCTCTCATCCTCACTTCAGTTTAAGCATGGAGAAAAGATTTCCCATAAAAGTCAGGCTGAAACACTCCGTGGAGGGAGACAGACCCGGGACAGTCATTGAGGAGTGTCCAGGAAAACAAGAAGGAAAAGTTTGCCCTCATCTCTCTGCAGAAGAGCTTTGCTCTGCTGAGGAGGAGAAATTTGAGCTGAATGTATTTTTGGTTGGTATGACTTGTAAGTTCTCTGTTTGATAGCAGAGTTGTTTGAATGACCTATTTTATAACTACACAGAGCTTTTCCAAATAGATGGTGTCTGTAGAATGTTCAGGTTAATGCATGAGCCCAGTGCTCAGAGTGTTTGCACTTGGAGCATCTGAGCCTTCTTTCTTAATAAGTCATCTTGGCATTTTGTCAACAAGTTAATTTGCTTTCCTAAGAAACTAGATTAATACTTCCTGTACTTTGTGCTATTCACAGATCTACAATGCAGTGAGAAGAGGAGAAGAAACAGAAAATACAGTTGGATCTCTACTCCATTTCTTCACCAAGCTCCCAGCCTCCGAGACAGCCCATGGAAGAATAAGTGTTGGTCCATGCTTAAAGCAATGTGTCCGAGACACTGTATATGAGTATCGCGCCACCCTCCAAAGGACTTCGATATCGCAATACATCACCGGTTCTCTCCTAGAAGCAACCACATCTTTGGGAGCAAGAAGTGGCCTTCTCAGTACTTTTGGAGGATCCACTGGGCGAATGATGCTGAAAGGTAATGCCTGAAATTTCACTTTTAACTTTTTATCTTTGACTAGAGAGAAGGATCTAAGTTAAGATTTATGCATTCCTGATGGAAAATTGAGTTCACTTTTCAGTGACTTTAAGTAAAAGTCACTTCTTTAAGAGAATATAAAAAGGTGCTTCCTTCTTAAAATCCCCTAAGGTATCAACATTCCAAATAGTAATCATTAAGATTTTGAAACTTTTTTTCAAATGAAGTAAATGGCTAAAATGCTATCTTTAATTTTTTTTTTAATGATTCAGGCAGGTAGTTTCTCCTAGTGGTAGTTTATGTCAAATGTCAATTACTATGATAAGATGCTAGGAAACAAATATGGTCAAGCAGTCATATTGAAAACCCACTGTGGTTGGGAGCAGAGTGAGATGTAGATCTCCTTCATACACAGAATTGATAGGTCTCCATTGACCAGAAGAGCCAAAGGCCATCTTCCAGCTACTCCCATCTTAAAGGACAAGATAGGCAGGCATCCCACTGAAAAATGAAAACCAATGGAAAGTGGGATCCCTTGGCATTTGAACTTCCCAGCTACTTCCCACGAGCTGGGAGGTAGGGAATCAAAGACAGGCAGGTCAGAAATGGCAGTGCATCAAAGAACCTCGGAAACTTGTACACTGCACAGCTGTCATAAGCTGCTTGGCAGCCTTCCCTGGCAGGAAGCTGCCAACCAGACAGGGACCATGCAAAGCAGCATTCCATTGCCTGGGGGTTGCTAGAACTCAATCTGACAGCAGCTATTGTCCCTCCATGACAAGTCCTGAGACCCAAAGCCAGCAGGCCAGTGACCTGCCTCCTTGATCCTCAGCCTTCTCCATTCCTACCCCCATACGCACCCCTAGACAGGCCTAAGAGGAATATGATAACCTCCTTGTGTACTATGTTGGGTGTCAAGTTGGTTTGTTTTCTGTAGTCGCCCAAACTTCAGGGGATTGGTTATAAATGAATGAAGAATAACAGAAGATGTGGGAACACTAATCCAAGAAACTAATGGCTTCATGTTTTTCAGCCATTCAACACATTTTTTGAGCCCCTATTAGATGTTAGGTGCTGGAAAGGGAACAAAACATAATTCCTGCCCTCATGGAGTTTATAGTCTCTAGGTGGTAAGCTGTTTTCCCTACACACAGGATTCAAGGTTTCTCCCCTCTGATGTGGCTCCTAGAGAGTGCCAAGCCTGCATTCCTCATCATACTCCTCTCAGGAAGTTGGGCTGAGATTGGCATGTGGAATTGGCATTGTTTTAATGCTTGTGATTATATGCCAGGGCCTTATCCCATGAGTTAATTAACATGTGTTGATTAAACCCCTCAACCCCTCCCATTTGGTTTTCAAAGTCTTTTTTTAAATTATTATTATTATACTTTAAGTTCTAGGGTACATATGCACAACGTGCAGGTTTCTTACATATGTATACATGTGCCATGTTGGTGTGCTACACCCATTAACTCGTCATTTACATTAGGTATATCTCCTAATGCTATCCCTCCCCCCCTCCTCCCCACAATAGGACCTGCTGTGTGATGTTCCCCTTCCTGTGTCCAAGTGATCTCATTGTTCAATACCCACCTATGAGTGAGAACATGCGGTACTTGGTTTTCTGTTCTTGCGATAGTTTGCTAAGAATGATGGTTTCCAGCTGCATCCATGTCCCTACAAAGGACATGAACTCATCCTTTTTTATGACTGCATAGTATTCCATGGTGTATATGTGCCACATTTTCTTAATCCAGTCTGTCACTGATGGACATTTGGGTTGATTCCAAGTCTTTGCTATTGTGAATAGTGTCGCAATAAACATACGTGTGCTTGTGTCTTTATAGCAGCATGACTTATAATCCTTTGGGTATATCCCCAGTAATGGGATGGCTGGGTCAAAAGGTATTTCTAGTTCTAGATCCTTGAGGAATCGCCACACTGTCTTCCACAATGGTTGAACTAGTTTACAGTCCCACCAACAGTGGAAAAGTGTTCCTATTTCTCCACATCCTCTCCAGCACCTGTTGTTTCCTGACTTTTTAATGATGGCCATTCTAACTGGTGTGGGATGGTATCTCATTGTGGTTTTGATTTGCATTTCTCTGATGGCCAGTGATGATGAGCATTCTTTCATGTGTCTGTTGGCTGTACGAATGTCTTCTTTTGAGAAGTGTCTGTTGATATCCTTTGCCTACTTTTTGATGGGGTTGTTTGTTTTTTTCCTGTAAATTTGATTGAGTTCTTTATAGGTTCTGGATATTAGCCCTTTGTCAGATGAGTAGTTTGCAAAAATTTTCTCCCATTCTGTAGGTTGCCTGTTCACTCTGATGGTAGTTTCTTTTGCTGTGCAGAAGCTCTTTAGTTTAATGAGATCCCATTTGTCAATTTTGGCTTTTGTTGCCGTTGCTTTTGGTGTTTTAGACATGAAGTCCTTGCCCATGCCTATGTCCTGAATGGTATTACCTAGGTTGTCTTCTAGGGTTTTTATGGTTTTAGGTCTAACATTTAAGTCTTTAATCCATCTTGAATTAATTTTCGTATAAGGAGTAAGGAAAGGATCCAGTTTCAGCTTTCTACTTATGGCTAGCCAATTTTCCCAGCACCATTTATTAAATAGGGAATCCTTTCCCCATTTCTTGTTTTTGCCAGATTTGTCAAAGATCAGATGGCTATAGATGTGTGGTATTATTTCTGAGGGCTCTGTTCTATTCCATTGGTCTATATCTCTGTTTTGGTACCAGTACCATGCTGTTTTGGTTACTGTAGCCTTGTAGTATAGTTTGAAGTCAGGTAGCATGATGCCTCCAGCTTTGTTCTTTTGGCTTAGGATTGTCTTGGCAATGGGGGGTCTTTTTTGGTTCCATATGAACTTTAAAGCAGTTTTTTCCAATTCTGTGAAGAAAGTCATTGGTAGCTTAATGGGGATGGCATTGAATCTATAAATTATCTTGGGCAGTATGGCCATTTTCACAATATTGATTCTTCGTATCCATGAGCATGGTATGTTCTTCCATTTGTTTGTGTCCTCTTTTATTTCACTGAGCAGAGTTTTGTAGTTCTGCTTGAAGAGGTCCTTTACATCTCTTGTAAGTTGGATTCCTAAGTATTTTATTCTCTTTGAAGCTATTGTGAATGGGAGTTCATTCAAGATTTGGCTCTCTGTTTGTGTCTGTTACTGGTGTATAAGAATGCTTGTGATTTTTGCACATTGATTTTGTGTCCTGAGACTTTGCTGAAGTTTCTTATCAGCTTAAGGAGATTTTGGGCTGAGACAATGGGGTTTTCTAAATAGACAATCATGTCATCTGCAAACAGGGACAATTTGACTTCTTCTTTTCCTAACTGAATACCCTTTATTTCTTTCTCTTGCCTGATTGCCCTAGCCAGAACTTCCAACACTATGTTGAATAGGAGTGGTGAGAGAGGGCATCCCTGTCTCGTGCCAGTTTTCAAAGGGAATGGTTCCAGTTTTTGCCCATTCAGTATGATATTGGCTGTGGGTTTGTCATAAATAGCTCTTATTATTTTGAGATACATTCCATCAATACCGAATTTATTGAGCGTTTTTAGCATGAAGAGCTGTTGAGTTTTGTCGAAGGCCTTTTCTGCATCTATTGAGATAATCGTGTGGTTTTTGTCTTTGGTTCTGTTTATATGCTGGATTACGTTTATTGATTTGCATATGTTGAACCAGCCTTGCATCCCAGGGATGAAGCCCACTTGATCATGGTGGATAAGCTTTTTGATGTGCTGCTGGATTCAGTTTGCCAGTATTTTATTGAGGATTTTTGCATCGATGTTCATCAGGGATATTGGTCTAAAATTCTCTTTTTTTGTTGTATCTCTGTCAGGCTTTGGTATCAGGATGATGTTGGCCTCGTAAAATGAGTTAGGGAGAATTCCCTCTTTTTCTATTGATTGGAATTTCAGAAGGAATGGTACCAACTCCTCCTTGTACTTCTGGTAGAATTTGGCTGTGAATCCATCTGGTCCTGGACTTTTTTTTGATTGGTAGGCTATTAATTATTGCCTCAATTTCAGAGCCTGCTATTGGTCTATTCAGGGATTCAACTTCTTCCTGGTTTAGTCTTGGGAGAGTGTAAGTGTCCAGGAAATTATCCATTTCTTCTAGATTTTCTAATTTATTTGCATAGAGGTGTTTATAGTATTCTCTGATGGTAGTTTGTATTTCTGTGGGGCAGTGATGATATCCCCTTTATCATTTTTTATTGCATCTATTTGATTCTTCTCTCTTTTCTTCTTTATTAGTCTTGCTAGTGGTCTATCAATTTTGTTGATCTTTTCAATAAACCAGCTCCTGGATTCATTGATTTTTTGGAGGGTTTTTTGTGTCTCTATCTCCTTCAGTTCTGCTCTAATCTTAGCTATTTCTTGCCTTCTGCTAGCTTTTGAATGTTTTTGCTCTTGCTTCTCTAGTTCTTTTAATTGTGATGTTAGGGTGTCAATTTTAGATCTTTCCTGCTTTCTCTTATGGGCATTTAGTGCTATAAATTTCCCTCTATACACTGCTTTAAATGTGTCCCAGAGATTCTGGTATGTTGTATCTTTGTTCTCATTGGTTTCAAAGAACATCTTTATTTTTGCCTTCATTTCGTTATGTACTCAGTAGTCATTCAGGAGCAGGTTGTTCAGTTTCCACGTAGTAGAGCAGTTTTGATTGAGTTTCTTAGTCCTGAGTTCTAGTTTGATTGCACTGTGGTCTGAGAGACAGTTTGTTATAATTTCTGTTCTTGTACATTTGCTGAGGAGTGCTTTACTTCCAACTATGTGGTCAATTTTGGAATAAGTGTGATGTGGTGCTGAGAAGAATGTATATTCTGTTGATTTGGGGTGGAGAGTTCTGTAGATGTCTATTAGGTCTGCTTGGTGCAGAGTTGAGTTCAATTCCTGGATATCCTTGTTAACTTTCTGTCTCATTGATCTGTCTAATGTTGACGGTGGGGTATTAAAGTCTCCCATTATTATTGTATGGGAGTCTAAGTCTGTAAGTCTCTAAGTACTTGCTTTCTGAATCTGGGTTCTCCTGTATTGGGTGCATATATATTTATGCACCTTCCTGATGTTAGCTCTTCCTGATGTATTGATCCCTTTACCATTATGTAATGGCCTTCTTTGTCTCTTTTGATCTTTGATGGTTTAAAGTCTGTTTTATCAGAGACTAGGATTGCAACTCCTGCTTTTTTTTTGTTTTCCATTTGCTTGGTAGATCTTCCTCCATCCCTTTATTTTGAGCCTCTGTGTGTCTCTGCATGTGAGATGGGTCTCCTGAATACAGCAAACTGACGGGTCTTGACTCTTTATCCAATTTGCCAGTCTGTGTCTTTTAATTGGACCATTTAGTCCATTTACATTTAAGGTTAATATTGTTATGTGTGAACTTGATCCTGTCATTATGATATTAGCTGGTTATTTTGCTCGCTAGTTGATGCAGTTTCTTCCTAGCATCGATGGACTTTACATTTTGACATGTTTTTGCAATGGCTGGTACCTGTTGTTCCTTTCCACATTTAGTGCTTCCTTCAGGATCTCTTGTAGGGCAGGCCTGGTGGTGACAAAATCTCTAAGCATTTGCTTATCTGTAAAGGATTTTATTTCTCCTTCACTTATGAAACTTAGTTTGGCTGGATATGAAATTCTGGGTTTAAAATTCTTTTCTTTAAGAATGTTGAATATTGGCCCCCACTCTATTCTGGCTTGGAGAGTTTCTGCTGAGAGATCTGTTGTTAGTCTGATGGGTTTCCCTTTGTGTGTAACCCGACCTTTCTCTCTGGTTTCCCTTAACATTTTTTCCTTCATTTCTACTTTGGTGAATCTGACTATTATGTGTCTTGGAGTTGCTCTTCTCGAGGAGTATCTTTGTGGCGTTCTCTGTATTTCCTGAATTTGAATGTTGGCCTGCCTTACTAGGTTGGGGAAGTTCTCCTGGATGATATCCTGCAGACTGTTTTCCAACTGGGTTCCATTTTCCCCATCACCTTCAGTCACACCAATGAGACGTAGATTTCACATAATCCCATATTTCTTGCAGGCTTTGTTCATTTCTTTTTACTCTTTTTTCTCTACACTTCTTGCTTTTTTTCATTAATTTGATCTTCAATCGCTGATACTCTTTCTTCCAGTTGATTGAGTCGGTTACTGAAGCTTGGGCATTTGTCATGGAGTTCTGTTGTTATGGTTTTCATCTCTATCAGTTCTTTTAAGATCTTTTCTGCATTGATTATTCTAGTTATCCATTCATCCATTCTTTTTTCAAGGTTTTTAGTTTCTTTGCGCTGGTTATGTAGTTCCTCCTTTAGCTCTGAGAAATTCGATCGACTGAAGCCTTCTTCTCTCAACTCGTCAAAGTCATTCTCCATCCAGCTTTGTTCCATTGCTGGTGATGAGCTGCGTTCCTTTGGAGGGGGAGATGCACTCTGATTTTTTTGAATTTCCAGCTTTTCTGCACTGCTTTTTCCCCATCTTTGTAGTTTTATCTGCCTTTGGTCTTTGATGATGGTGACGTACTGATGGGGTTTTGGTGTGGGTGTCCTTTCTGTTTGTGAGTTTTCCTTCTAACAGTCAGGACCCTCAGCTGTAGGTCTGTTGGAGTTTGCTTGAGGTCCACTCCAGACCCTGTCTGCCTGGGTATCAGCAGCGGAGGCTGCAGAAGATAGAATATTGCTGAACAGTGAGTGTTGCTGTTTGATTCTTGCTCTGGAAGCTTCGTCTCAGGGGTGTACCCTGCCTTAAGAGGTGTGAGGTGTCGGTCTGTACCTAGTGGGGCATGTCTCCCAGTTAGGCTACTCAGGGGTCAGGGACCCACTTGAGCAGGCAGTCTGTCCGTTCTCAGATCTCAACGTCCGTGCTGGGAGATCCACTGCTCTCTTCAAAGCTGTCAGACGGGGCATTTACCTCTGCCGAAGTTTCTGCTGCTTTTTGTTTAGCTGTGCCCTGTCTCCAGAGGAGGAGTCTACAGAGACAGGCCGGCCTCATTGAACTGCAGTGGGCTCCACCCAATTCAAGCTTCCCGGTGGCTTTGTTTACCTACTTAAGCCTCAGCGATGGTGGGCACCCCTCCCCCAGCCTTGCTGCCACCTTACAGTTAGATCTCAGACTGCTGTGCTAGCAATGAGGGAGGCTCTGTGGGCATCGGACCCTCTGGGCCAGGTGTGGGATATAATCTCCTGGTATGCCATTTGCTAAGACCCTTGGTAAAGCGCAGTATTAGGGTGGGAGTTACCCAAATTTCCAGGTTTGAGTGTCTCAATTTCCTTTGGCTAGGAAAAGGAATTCCCTTCCCCCTTGCGCTTCCCACGTGAGGCAATGCCTCACCCTGCTTCAGCTCTTGCTGGCCAGGCTGCACCCATGGACCAGCGCCAACTGTGCAACACGCCCCAGTGAGTTGAACCTGGTACCTCAGTTGAAAATGCAGAAATCACCCATCTTCTGTGTTGCTCACACTGGGAGCTGGAGGCTGGAGCTGTTCCTATTCGGCCATCTTGGGTGCACCCCCTGCTTTTTTTTTTTTCTGAGATACAGTCTTACTCTTTCATCCAGGCTGGAGTGCCAATGATCTTGGCTTACTGCAGCCTCTGCCTCCTAAGTTCAAGTGATTCTCGTGCCTCAGCCTCCCAAGTAGCTGAGACCACAGACACACGCCACCTTGCCTGGCTAATTTTTGTATTTTTAGTAGAGACAGGGTTTTGCCATGTTGACCAGGCTAGTCTCAGACTTCTGATGTCAGGTGATCTGCCCATCTCAGCTTCTCAAAATGCTGGGATTATAGGTGTGCGCCACTGCATGTGGCCTCAAAGTCTTTATGTGCCTCAGTTAAACATATTTCTTTAACAATCAGTGGAATAAAATGCATTAAAAAACCAGATGGGTTTCTCACCACAAACACTGATATGTAAAGCATATGTTAGCTCAACTGAACCATTCCACAAGGTATACATATTTCAAAACATCATGTTTTACATGACAAATATATACAGTTTTTATTTACTCATTTTGTGGTCAGCAGTGTGTAGGTGTTATGGGGGAACCTAATGAAGTGTAAGTCAGTTTACTTGCCTTTAAGGTGTTCATCCTCTTAATGAGGAGGCCAGATTTTCATGCACCAAGTAATCAAATAATAATATAGGAAACTGCAGAGAAATAAGTGCCAAATAATGTGGAAGTGGCTCCTAAGTGTACAAAGAGTTTGGATAGCAATTTTAATGTTCTATATGAGAAATGGCTTGGCCTGAAATATGAAACCTCAAACAAATAAAAGTCAGTAAAAGCCACATTCTTTCTTCTCCATGAATTGTTAAGAAACAGATCTCCAGGCTGCCCAACCAAGGCAGGCATACCTCCAATCTTCCACAGATCTGTGGAGAGAAATGAGGCTGCTGGTGTGTGCATCTGTGGCCGTGATCGTAATTTGACTTCCAATTGTATTTGCACTTCCCTGTTCGAAATAGAGCCTCATAGATCAATATTTCTGGCTCTGACACTCACCAGACTGTCAGCTAATGTGTTATCTTTAAATTGGTGTTTTATGCAAGAGTTGGAAGCTTCTTTGTCTTTTTGTTTTGCAGCTCTTTGATGATTTCTGAGAACCCTCTAGAAACTCCTGCTGAATAATACAATTAGCTGGCTGCCTTCTGCTCCAAGCTTATTTCTGTAGTTGTGATTTACTCTCTTGTGAACCTTTTTCAATTTCAGCATCCTCTCCCATTTGGTTTTCAAAGTCTTTCCGTGCCTCAGTTAAACATATTCCTTTAACATGCAGTGGAAGAAAATGCATTAGAAAACCAGATGCATTTCTCACCACCAAAAATGATAAGCATGTGAGGTAAAGCATATGTTAGTTAGCTCAATTGAATCATTCCACAATGTGTACATATTACAAAACATCATGTTGTACATGACAAATATATATAATTTGTATTTGTTAACTTAAAAAAATAAGTAAAAAAAAAAAAGAGAGAGATGGGTCTTCAAGGTCAAAGAGTGTTTACAGAATCTGTAGGATCAGCGTATTTGTTAGTGGGTCTTGAGCTCTGATGGCCATGTACTCTGCCAGGGGATCAGGAGGACATGCAGCTGCTGTGATGTGGTTGTCAGCTTTTTTTCTTCTTCAGTATGTGTCCTGTGGCATAGATTTGGCCAACAACTTTTATCTATTGGGGAATATATAATACACTCTTAGTCTTCAGTTTATAAATGGATTATATTCTACAGGTTCATTTCCCAGGAGCAATATAGAGCTTAGAACACTTTCCTGGATAAGCAGTATTAAATGTTGTGATTTGGTTCCCAGACTCTAGACCTCAAAAACCTCTGTAACCCATAACACAGTTGTAATCTGCACATTTCCCATGAAATAAAGAGGAAAACAGTATTATTGGAATACTGAGCATTAGCCTCAAAGAAAAAGCAATACAAGTGAGTTAGAAGACATTCCTTGTTGAAGAGCAATAATTTTATTAAAGATGAGTAAAGAGTTAAAACTTTTATGGAGATTTCAAAAAGGACTTTTAGCCATTTCTGAGATTTTAGACATTGACAGCTGTAGCTTTTATTATGGCTAATTATACTTCAAAACTTGTACCTATATGAAAGAGTCATAGAATTACCCCAGTAACTTTTTCCCTAATGTTTTTTAATGAGTTGCTTATAAATGGTATGAAGGGTAGAAGGAGGTAGCACAAGATTTAAATTTTTTCCTCGGAGATAAGAAAAAAGAATAAGTTCAAAAGAATAACCTCTTCCATAAGAGAAACCATGTTTGAAGTGGATTACATGGAATTTGTAAAGGTAGAGAAAAAGGAACAGGGAAAGACAAACGCTGTATGATTTCACTTTTATGAAGTACTTGGGGTAGTCAAAAATCATAGAGACCTTAAGTAGAAAGGTGGTTACCAGGGGATGAGGAAGGGGAATGGGAATGGGGAGTTAGTGTTTAAGGGCTATAGAGTTTCTCTTTTGCCAGATGAAGAGTTCTGGAGCTTACTGGTGGTGATAGTTGCACAGCAATATGAATTTACTTAATACCACTGAATTGTACCCTTAAAAATGTTGAGATAGTAAATTTTACGTTGTACGTATTTTATCATAAGAAGAAATAATTGGGGAAAAGGGAATGTTGTGTAGGTCTTTCATCCCCCTCCCTAGTCTATTAGGATGTAAGAAAGAACCAAAGTGCTCCTCTTCTGGAAGTGGTTATGATTATGAGATGGGGGTCGCAGTCGCCTGTACTAGGAGAGACTAGAAGAAAATGTCCAACAAGTTGATCGTTATTCACAAGTCAAGAATTGGTAACTCAAGGCTAGCTTGTCCAGAATTCTACAGCCATGAGGCTTTATGGATTGATACAGAAGGTCAACAATCGGAACACAAACATGCCTGCTTTTCTGCCTTCAGTGCCACCAAAGGTCATCTGCCTATAAAGCTGAAAGTTTGCCAAATAACAAGAGAGACACTTTCTTATAACACAGCATTGATCCACAAGGGTATGCCCTTATCATAATGGTGTGCTGTCTCAAAGTGGAAAAATAGAGCACCTTTACCTTTCAGTCAGGGACTTCCACTAGTTTGATACATTAAGATCCTTCCGGTCGGGTGTGGTGGCTCACGCCTGTAATCCCAGCACTTTGGGAGGCCTAGGCAGGCAGACCATGAGGTCAGGAGATCAAGACCATCCTGGCTAACATGGTGAAACCCGCTCTCTACTAAAAATACAAAAACATTAGCCAGGCATGGTGGTGGGCGCCTGTAGTCCCAGTTACTCGGGAGGCTGAGGCAGGAGAATGGCGTAAACCCAGGAGGCGGAGCTTGCAGTGAGCCGAGATCGCACCACTGCACTCCAGCCTGGGCGACTGAGCAAGACTCCATCTCAAAAAAAAAAAAAAAAAAAAAAAATCCTTCCACTTCCTGTCCCTGTGTCCCTTTCCCTCTCTCCATTAATCTTGTTAGAATCTCAGGACTAACACCTTACAGCAGTGGCAGTCAAAAAAATTATTGACTTCAATAATTAGGAAGAAATTTTCAAAGTTATCACCTGCTTTTTCTTTTCTTTTAATGTTTTACCTACTGAAAATTGTAAAAACAAGATAAAGTTAAAAGGGAGAGAGAAAATTGAGATAACTGATGGTAATGTGAAGTACTAAAAATGGCAAAATTAGAAAAATACAGTGATGACAAGAGGATTTTTCATATAAGGCAGCAAAGTGTTTTCAAATGTGCGTATTGTACCAGCCAACATAATAGAGTGTGTTAAACTCAATTTTTCCTTCTCAAATTGTTGCTGAGTAAAACACATAAGTTAAAGGATTAAGTATTACATATATCCAGGACAAAACATGGTTATTCTTATTTAAATTGTGTGATAGAGGGGAGGGCAGATGGACCTGCTGAGGCCAGCAAGACATCTGCCATCTTTCTGACAGACGGAGGCCAGCAAGATAGTGCGGACACAGGGTGCCAGGAGGAAAGTCTGTTACTACCATGATGAGGATGTTGGACAAGACCACCCAATGAAGCTTTACCAATTCCGCATGAGTCATAATTTGCTGTTCAACTACAGTCTCCAATGAAAAATGAAGATCTGTTGCCCTCACGAAGCCGATGCTGAGGAGAAGACCAAGTACCACAGTGATGACTGCATTAAATCCTTGTACTCCATTCATCCAGATAACATGTCTGAGTACAGCCAGCAGGCACAGAGATTCAACATTGGTGAGGACTGTCCAGTATTTGATGGCCTCTTTGAGTTTTGTCAGTTGTCTGTTGGCGGCTCTGTGGCAAGTTCTGTGAAACTTAATTAGCAGCAGACAGACATCACCATGAACCAGACTGAACCATGCAAAGAAGTCTGAGGCATCTGGCTTCTGTTATGTCAGTGATACAGTCTTGGCCCTACTGGACCTGCTAGAGAATCACCAGGGGGTGCTGCATATTAACCCTGATATTCCATGGTGCATATTGTGCGTATTGACCTTCCATGCCATGGTGATGGCATGGAAGAGGCCTTCTATGCCACAGACTGGGTCATGACTGTGTCCTGAGCCAGGACATAAATGAGGAGAGTACTGTGTCATAAATGAGGAGTACTTCCAAGAACTGGGGACCTATGGGATATTAGGGCTGAAAAAGGCAAGTATTATGCTATTAACTACCCACTCTGAGATGGGATTGATAATGAATCCTGTGAAGCCATTTCAAGCCAGATATGTCCAAAGTAAAGGAGATATTCCAGCCTAGTGCTGTGGTCATACAGCGTGACTCAGACTCCATCTGCAGATCAGTTAGGTTGCTTCAATCTGAACATCAAAGGGTATGTCAAGTGTGTGGAATTTGTTATGAGCTTCATCTTGCTGATGCTGATGCTGGGAGGAGGTGTTACATCATTTGTGATGTCACCTGGTGCTGAACATAGGAAACAACTGTGGCCCTGGGTGCAGAGATCCATAATGAGTTCCCATATAATGACTACTTCAAATACTTTGGACCAAGTTTCAAGCTTCATATCAGTCTTTCCAATATAACTAACCAGATCAGTAATGATGCCTGGAGAAGATCAAACAGCAACTGTCTGGGAACCCGAGAATGCTGCCCCACACTCCTAGGACCCAAATGTGGGCTCTTGCTAGGATGTAACCCAGAGGAGAGTGACAACAAGGACGAAGACTCTGACAAGTGCATCTCCATCTGTTCCTCTGACAAACAAATTGCCTGTGAGGCCAGGCACGGTGGCTCACGCCTGTAATCCCAGCACTTTGGGAGGCTGAGGTGGCGGATCACGAGGTCAGGAGATCGGGACCATGGTGAACCCCCATCTCTACTAAAAGTACAAAAAATTAGCCAGGTGTGGTGGTGGGTGCCTGTAGTCCCAGCTACTTGGGAGGCTGAGGCAGGAGAATGACGTGAACCCGGGAGGCAGAGTTTGCAGTGAGCCGAGATCGCGCCACTGCACTCCAGCCTGGGCGACAGCGAGACTCCGTCTCAAAAAGAAAGAAAAAAGAAAAATTGCCTGTGAGGCCAGGCACGATGGCTCACACTTGTAATCCCAGCACTTTAGGAGACTGAGGCAAGTGGATCACCTGAGGTCAGGAGTTCAAGGCCAAACTGGTCAACATGGTGAAACCACGTCTCTACTAAAAATACAAAAGTTAGCTGTGCATGGTGGTGGGGGCCTGTAATCCCAGCTACTCAGGAGGCTAAGGCAGGAGAATCACTTGAACCTGGGAGGCGGAGGTTGCAGTGAGCCGAGATTGTGCCACTACACTCCAGCCTTCGTGACAGAGCGAGACTCCATCTCAAAAAACAAACAAAACACAAATTGTCTGTGAGGACGAATTCTCCGACTCTGATGAAGAGGAAGAGGGTGGCTGCAAGAATTCTTCCAACTTCAAAAGTGCCAAGAAGGTCTAAACAGGATGAAAGAGAGAAAGACCCAGAAGAGAAGAAGTCACAGCAGAGGAGAAAACAAAGGAGAAGAAGCCAGAGGCCAAAGGGTCCCAGGAAGAGGTCAAGTTGGCTGAGCAGGCCTTTCCAGCTCTGGCTTCTTGTTGGGTCCTCCAACTTAGATTTTATATTTTCTATTTCTCTATTTATATTTTCTATTTATATTTCTCTAGACTATTAGTCTATTTTCTATTTCTCTAGGCTATTAGTCAGTTTTCTATTTATTTATTTTTTATTATACTTTAAGTTCTAGGGTACATGTGCACAATGTGCAGGTTTGTTGCGTATGTATACATGTGCCTTGTTGGTGTGCTGCACCCATTAACTCATCATTTACATTAGGTGTATCTCCTAATGCTATCCCTCCTCACTGCCCCCACCCTACAACAGGCCCCGGTGTGTGATGTTCCCCACCCTGTGTCCAAGTGTTCTCATTGTTCAATTCCCAACTATGAGTGAGAACATGCAGTGTTTGGTTTTCTGTTCTTGTGATAGTTTGCTGAGAATGACGGTTTCTGGCTTCATCCATGTCCCTACAAAGGACATGAATTCATCCTTTTTTATGGCTGCACAGTATTCATGGTATATATGTGCCACATTTTCTTAATCTAGTCTATCATTGATGGACATTTGGGTTGGTTCCAAGTCTTTTTTATTGTGAATAGTGCCACAGTAAACATACGTGTGCATGTGTCTTTATAGCAGCATGATTTATAATCCTTTGTGTATGTATCCAGTAATGGGATGGCTGGGTCAAATGGTATTTCTAGTTCTAGATCGTTGAGGAATTGCCACACTGTTTTCCACAATGGTTGAACTAGTTTACAGTCCCACCAACAGTGTAAAAGTGTTTTTATTTGTCCACATCCTCTGTAACACCTGTTGTTTTCTGACTTTTTAATGATTGCCATTCTAACTGGTGTGAGATGGTGTCTCATTGTGGTTTTGATTTGTGACTATTAGTCAATTTTTATTTACTAA
Source organism: Theropithecus gelada (assembly GCF_003255815.1). NCBI lineage: Eukaryota > Metazoa > Chordata > Mammalia > Primates > Cercopithecidae > Theropithecus > Theropithecus gelada. The sequence goes on from NC_037677.1 coordinate 90,544,387, forward strand.
ATATAAATATCTTGGGGACTAGAGTGAAAGACAGAAACCAGGGTCCTGAACCCAAGGCAGCTGTGCTGGGTGAGCTCTTCCAGGAGCTGCCTTGCCCCACTTTCCTCCCCAGTTCTTAACTTTGAACCATAAAGGGAGCCAGGTCTGGGTGGAAGGGATACTTATAGGTAGCCATATAGTAGTTTTGGAAAGATGTCCTTATTCGCATTCTAGAAGGGGTGGCTGGATCTCCAAGGACCCTCTGTTCTTTCCAGGTTCCTAAGGTAATATTAGATGCTTTTAGATTGGTTCTGTTCTCACACCTCTCCACTGGCCTCGAGTAAGCCAAGAGGCTCACACTGCCTGCCTTCTGTGTTCTTCCAATTCTGCAGGTGCAGATTGGTCATCTAGTTTCCTTTTTTGGATGCTATTTTCTTTTTGTGAGACTTTGTAATAAAATGGTACATTTCTATTTTTAAAAATAATAATACATTAGATATTAGAAAAGAAAACTCAACTGTTCATTTTTAACCAGTCTGAGTGTATGGTATGTATGTCTGTAGACTATATTTAACTATATTAAAGTTATTTATCATATGTAGGCTATAAATAGAATATTGATATGAAAACAAAAATATCTTACAGATACAATATTTTTATTTGAAAATAGGGAATATTTTATTTCAGATACAAAAGTCTACCAGCACTTTGAGAGGTTGAGGTGAGCAGATCACTTGAGGTCCGAAGTTTGAGACCAGCCTGGCCAACATGATGAAACCCCATCTCTACTGAAAAAAAAAATTAGCCGGGTGGTGGCATACACCTGTAGTCCCAGCTACTTAGGAGGCTGTGGCACAAGAATCGCTTGAACCCGGGAGAATGAGTTTGCAATGAGCCAAGAACACGCCACTGTACTCCAGCCTGGGCAACACAGTGAGACTCCATCAAGTTTTCAACTTATTTTCTTTCACTACAATAAGTTTGTGTACTCTATTTGTATCTTTCTCTGAAGTTAGTAGCTTTGAATAAAAAACAAGAAGTTGTAGGAATACATACACACACATTTGAACTACATGACTATACCTCATAAATAATTTAGTTTATAAAGGTTGGCTTAGTTGACTTCCTCATAATCAAAACAATTACCCTTTACATGCCTAACAGGCAAAGAAGGCATGTGCATAGCTCTAATTCCAAGATTTGTTTATTTACAGAAATACCCTGACTTGTTAGTATTGTGACCTTGAAATTATTTTCTTGGTATTTAAAAGTATGCTTTAATGTAATATTGGGTGTGTTTCTGTACCAGTTAATCAACTAAAAAGTATTCATTAGCTGCCCACTGTGGCCTAGTGCTATGGCACCTATGGGAAGAATGGAGAAGATCATATCTGGAAGTCTTCAACTTCTAAGATAATATTTCTCATTCCAGAGAAAATGTAGTATTAGGTTTCAGGTCTACTGAAGTAGCCCTTACCATCTAAAGAGAATTCATAAAGTGCTAGACTGCTAAGTTAAAGGTGGTATGAGTAGCTCATAGGGCCAGAAAGCTTGGTAGGCACAGGACAAAAACCTGTTTTAGGACCACAGGTGATCAAGTATCATCCAGGAGTGTGACACTACACCCGGGTGTAACCTAAGAATATGACTCCATACCAGTTGTGACCAAGGAATGTGACTCCGTCACCAGGTGTGACCTGAACATAGCACTCCATTCCTAGGTGTGAATACATCCATTTTGAGCTGGGAGATTGATTCCATTTAATTATCTTATGTGCCCTAATTTTGCTCCAAGAAGCTAGTTTTTGAAAGGAACAAATTATGGCCTAATTCTCCATAAAGTTTTTTCACCAAAAAGAGAGAGACAGGGAGAAGGAGAGGGAGGAGAAGGAGAAGGGAAGGTGGAGGGAAGGCTAAGGGAAGGCAAAGGGAAGGAGAAAGGAAGGGAGAAAAGGAGGGAGGGAGGAAAGAAAGAAGGAAGGAAAGAAGATAGGAGGGAGGGAATGAGGGAGGGAAGGAAGGGAAGAAGGAAGGAAGGGAGGAAGGAAGGAAGGGAGTGGGGGAAGGAGGGAGGGAGGGAGGGAGGGGAAGGAAAGAAGGAAGATCGGGTAATTGAAAGTTAGTTAAATCCTAATCAATGAAGTCAGAAAGATGACTGGTGAGGATAGCAACACCAGACAGACACTTGGGGTTTACATATTTGAGCTGGTTATAAAAATGTCAAGTCCTGATTACAGAGACTCAGAATGGACCATATTGCAGAAATTTGTTTGCAAAACAGTTATTTGAAACGCTGTATCCAGAAAAACAACCATTAGATTCCAAAGCTTCCCTCCAAAACTTACTGAATATTTAACTAAAACAATAGTTCTTAAAAATGCCAAAGAATAGATGGAGACTCTGCAGAAGTGGTTACCTCCAAGAGAGGCCTTTGAATGTGAGCATCATTGTGTTTTGGATTTGAGTCTTGACTTCAACACTGGGTCATCCTATTCAGGTGATTGTACTTCTAGGCTTCAGTTTCTGCATCTGCAAAATGGGAATAAAAGCAACAACTTCAGAGAGTTGTTTTGAGTAATAAGTGTGACAATGTATATAAAGAACTTAGGCCAAGTGGCTCAGGCCTGTAATCCCTGTACTCTGGGAGGCAAAGGCAAGAAGATCACTTTAGGCCAGGAGTGCCAGACCAGTCTAGGTAACATGGAGAGATGCTGTCTCTACAAAAAAAAAAAAAAAAAAAAAAAAGCCAGATGTGGTGGTGTGTGCCTGTGGTCCCAGCTATCCAGAAGGCTGAGGCTGTAGAATCACTCTAGTCCAGGAATTTGAAGCTGCAGTACACTATGATCCTGCCACTGCACTCTGCCCGGCCTGGGTGATGGAGTGAGACTCTCTCTCTACAAAAAGTTTAAAAATTAAAAATAAAAAAACAGCTTGGCATAGTATCTGGTACCTAATGTATGTTCAACCAATCTTACAATGATGATGGTCATGCTGGGGCTGATGATGGTGATGATGATAGTAGTAATGCGGATTGCCACCACCACCTTGAAATGCCAGCCTTTCACTGTTCTTGATTCAAAGACTCTGCTGTTAGCTCAGTTGTAGATGTAAAAGACAAGTACCCTCCAGGTTTCCCTGGCTGTGGGCCTAGAGCACTAGCAACTCCTGGGACACCTGAGAGGAGGTATCTAGTGGCTGGAGGCCACACCTGTGTAACTCCTTTAGTGAGATTTTCCTTAGTTCCCATGCATTAGGCCACTGATTCATTTAATCATTTGACCAATATTTGTTGAACATCTACTATGTGCCAAGGATATAACAGCAAACAAAATACAGTCTTTAATTTCAAGGGATTTACCCACTAATGGAGGAAATGGACAATAAACATGCGAATGTTAAGACAGTATAAATGTTATAATTGAAATAAGCACAGGATATAGGGCCCCAGAGGGAAGTTCCTATACCATCTTCAGTGACATCTGAGGTTTCTACAACCATTTAAATACCTGGAGAAATGTAAACAGGTATTTAACCAGGGAAAACAAGCCCTGACCTATATTATGAAAATTCTATTGTTTTTACTTAATTCTCTGCTGATGTCATCTCTATTTTATTCCCTCCAAAGTAGAAAGGTGCTAAGCATTTACTCCTGGTATTGAGAGCCTTATCTAAAAATCTATGACTGGGACAACATTTAGTGTTCCAGTTAAAATGTGTATATTGTAATGAAGATGACTTACTCATTACAATAAAATTAAAGGAGACTTTTTTTGTCAGTACATGACACTTATACTTTTGAGTGTTTCTAAATTGTTTATTGTTTTTAAAGAATAAGCCTCATTTTAATGAGCTATGAAAATTCTTGCTCTTGGGAAAATTTATAGTACATAATGAAATGCTTATAATCTGTTTATAATAACATGTGGGTCAGTAGCAAATATTTAAGAGGACAAAAAAGAGAAGATCTCACCATAGTCTGAGTCATAATTTAAACTTCTACTGGAATTGAGTCTTCAAACCAAGAAATAGTGAATAAATTAGTACAGTTAAAATAATAAAAAGATATTTTTAAGGGTGTTTAGATTTTGGTGGACTGAATTCTAATTACAGATATTATGCTATCATCAGGAAAGTCTAACGTGTTTTGTCAACTGGAAGTATATATTTGGTATTTTGTCTTTTTAACTTCATATTTCATTGTGGCAACAAACTTTAAAAGAAATTTTCTATAATGTTAAAGTCACAAGTGATTCCTTGAACAAATGTATGCTCAAACACCACTAAGGATCTACCTTTGAATTTTACAGTCACCAGAAACATCCTGTGTGACAGTAGCAGGTATTTTGTCCCTGTTTATACTCAGACACACATTTTGGCATCAATAAGCAGACTCATCTAAAATCCATTTCAAATCGATATTGTTGTGGATGATCTGGGAACATGGAGGGTAAGGGAGAGTATAACAAGTTTCAGAGACCCTAGCAACTCACAAGATCTGGGCAGATAGACTACCAAGTCTAGAACCAAAATCCTTAACTAGGGTTGACCAGCTTGTATGAGCAAAGCCAGTATTTGGTCCCAAGCCTCTCTGATTCCCAAAGCCATGTTCTTAACTACTAGGAAACACTCCAGTATTATCTCCCACTCAGGAATCCTGTGTACTGACTTATACCAGGAGTGTGTGTGTGTGTATACACAGAGTATAACATGAAACCTTAGATTTGAATGGAGGTCCATTTGACTACAGAATTGATCATTTTCCCACATACCTGTTGCCCCCTTGCCCTAACGACCTCCGGTGATTTTGGAGATGTCTGTGGAAATGATATCCTTCCATTCTTTGATATAGACACCTATGAGGGTAGTTGGGAGTCTTCCCCCTGATGGTTACATATTCATAGCACAGTCAATAAATGGGAAAAGAAGCAGCTCCTATTAGCTGATGGGCCAAATAGAACATATTTCACTCTGCAAAAGAAGCCATTGATTGGACCCAGGCAGAGAAGTGGTCAAATCAATGGTAACTAAGAGAAGAGGGTCTGGAAGAGTGTCTGGGCAGAAGCAATCATATGTGCAAAGGCCCAGTGGCAGCAGGGAGTATGGCAAGTTTGAAGTCTGGGTGGAGAGTGGTGAGCTGGAGGGTTCCTTATGCCAATAAAGTCTGGAGAAGTCGGAATGACAAGCACTAACAGGTATTTGGGCACTTGCTGTGAGCTGGGCACTGTGACAAGTGTTTTTAAAGTATTATCTAATTTAAGCCTTATATTTTTGCTTATGAAAAAGAGAGAGAGGCAAAACAGAGAGAGGCAAAACAAACTGCCAGGTAACACAGGCTCTTGTTAAGGGCTCTAGAAGCAATGGGAAGCCATCAGAGGGTTTTAAGCAGAAGTAGTGACACAATAAGACTTATATTTCAAAAGGATGATTCTCATCAAAATAAAGCAGGGATGCCCCCACAGGCACCACCCCTTCCAGCCCTCATTGTACCCCAAATTAAAATATTTACATTTGAAATAGTCATGGATATTGAACTTGAAAATAAATGATTATTCTGAAATAAAAACCGAGATGGTGTTAGATGAATTGCTCTTTAATTGTTTTGAGGAGTTGGAGAAAGGAATAATGGCTAGTAACCTAGCTCTCTCTACTTTCTGGGAACTGTATTTCAAGAAGTTGGACTTTGAAGGAAGCTTGTGGTGTAAACTACAAAGGGGAATTAAGACCTGTCCCCTCTAGGCCCAGGTGGACTGGTAATGCTCCCCCTACCCCATGCCACACTCACTGATGACTATGAGTCATAGCAGTGTTTTACTTATACTGCAGGAACACAAATTCCTTCTTCATGGGCCAAATCCAAGCCATGTGTGTTTTTCTTTGATAGCTGCAGTACTTTAAAAATTGGGAATCTTGCATTAAAATGTTCTGGCTTCTCTGGCAACCCTGGGCCACTGTTCTCCCTTGGCCCATGGGCTGACACTGACCCATGCTAACCCCCACAAGATGAGATACACCAGCTCTTTACCACACACCTGGCCCCACCTCCAGGTGGTGTCCCACTCAGCTCTAGCCTCATTTACCTGCTTAGTCCTGCAGGCATCTCCATTTTGGACCCTGGAGTTGTATTCTGAGATTCACACAAGCTTTGGGGCACTTCAGTTCAAGGATTTATGAGGCTGAACTGGGAGTTGGGACAAAAGGGAGAAGGGCTGTAAACAGACAGGTCATCTGTGAACAGCCATCTGGCTGGATTCTTCCTGGGAAATACAGGAAGCATTCCAAGCAGGGAAAGCAAGTAAGATAGTGCCAAGGAGAGAATGTGTGCAGCAACTGTAAGACAATGAAGAAATGATGCAGTAGACATAGTGAGAGGTAAGGTTCATTTGGTAGCTGTGGTTACAATTTGGAGAATGAGGGTGAAAATTTGAACCTAAAGCATTAGAGAGCCATTGCAGACCCTTAAGCAGGTTGAATTTTGAACTGTGGCACATTAGGACCAATAGCCTGGAAGCACCCTCTATAGGAAGGAGAGTGGCACTTACAAACCTGAATGCTTTTCCCTGGATTAGGAATTGGGTGCACTCAAAATAGAGGGCCAGAAGCCAGCATGGGCCCACTTAGTTTTCATTGGCACGAGACACTGGTTACAGTAAAAGGACTAGTCTTGAAAATTTAGCATCACTGGGAGAAAAATGAAATGTAATAAAAATTAGAGTCGGTTAAGAACAGAGGCATTTTTACTACGACACAGCACCATTGTAAAAAAATCTCCCGCCTTGTGCCAAGGGTCTGTGCTGCTAAACTCCTCCCCCGAGTCAGTGCATTGGAGTGCTCTCAGCGCAGTTGGCACAGCCAGAGCAACTGGGAGCAAGGCCTTCTCCAGGCTTACGTAAAACATAGATCTTGCCCAAATGTGGAAAACCTTTAGGGACATGAAAACCATTAGGGATTCGTAGCCCTGACTTGAACCAAGCAGAATAAACAAACCCCTGACCAAATTGGAACTCACTGGACGCCTTTCAGAGTTATCCAAGGGGAAAGGCTGGAGGCCTCAAGGGTCTTTGAGTGGGTTAATGTCTTGTTTTGGCTGCCTAGCTTAAAGTCTGATGACGCTTTATCTGTGCTTTCCTTTGTTCTTTTCTCAAATGTCTTAACGCCTCAGTGGCAAATCCACAAATTGATTGTGTTTTGAACCTATAACATATACCACACTATATTTTCCCTGCTAATGGGATAGTAAAGCCCAAGTTAGACCTTTTGTTACAAAAGATTCAGGAACTGGACTGGAAAGGTTCCAGGTAGCATTCACATTTTCCATGGACAGGGTCTTGGTAAGTTCCCAACCTTATTTCTGTTTTCAGTATCCTTTGTCACTCTTTCCAGCCTCATCATTTAGTTTTCTATATGCATAATGTAGAGAAACATTGTGTCTCTCTCCCCCCAACAGTTAAGTGACATCATTTTCAGACTCTTTTTCTCCCAGTTTTTTGTTTGTTTGTTTGTTTGTTTTATGTTGAGGAGGCAGAGCCAGGCATGGTGGCTCACACCTGTAATCCCAGCACTTTGGAAAGTTGAGGCAGGTGGATCACCTGAGGTCAGGAGTGTGAGAACAGCCTGGCCAACATGGCAAAACTCTGTCTCTAATAAAACTACAAAAATCAGCCAGGTGTGGTGGCAGGGGCCTGTAATCCCAGCTACTTGGGAGGCTGAGGCAGGAGAATCACTTGAACCCAGGAGGTGGAGGTTGCAGTGAACCAAGATGGCACCACTGCACTCCAGCCTGGGCAACAGAGGGACACCTTGCAAAAAAAAAAAAAAGAAAGAAAGGAGAGAGAGAAGAGAGAAAGAAAGGAGAGAGAGGAAGGGAGGGAGAGAGAGAGAGGGAGAGAGAAAGAAAGAAAGGGAAGGAAAGAAGGAAGGAAGAGGGAGGGAGGGAAGGAAAGAATAAGAAAGAAAGAGAAAGAGAAAGAAAGAAAGAGAAAGACAGAAAAGAAAGAAAGAAA